>NW_024412376.1:13628760-13891655 GCF_014898765.1 Herpailurus yagouaroundi | reverse complement strand
TTTTTTTTTTTTTTAAATTACAGATATAACTGTTTAGGGTGCAAGACCTCACATTGAACTATTCTCAAAAGAAGTTCAAAACCTGAGGAATTTTTTTATGTTTGTGGGGTTTTTTTTAATTATTAAAGAGGCTTCTCCTTTCCACCCCCTTTATTATTTATCTAAAGCTGTTTAAAAAAAAAGAAAAAAGAAAAAAAAAAGAACAAGTTTTAAATTTTCTTTCAGTTGTAAACTGGATGCTCCTTTTTTTGTTCAGGTCCCTTTGATTTCCTTTATTATTACTAAACTTAGCAGCGCCGTCCTGTCCCTCTCCCTGACTCGGTTGTCTCCTCAGGTCCTTCCTGGCAGAAAGGAGGAAGGGAGGAGAGGTGCAGAGAGCCTGTGGCCCTCGTGCCCATCCGTCTAGGAAGCATGATGCACAGAGCACACCCAGGCCTTGGCAAAGACCAGCCATGCGGGACTGTCTCCGCCCATCCAAGGGACAGGCCCATGGGCCACTCAGTAGTTAATTGGGAATTCCAATCTGGTCAGCGGTGCTTTCCTTTTTATTCTGCTTCCCTGCCGAGGGTTTATCTTGCTGCTTACTCTGCTGAGGCCGGAAGAGGTGAGGCCATTTGAGAGGGGCCATCCCATCCTGGCTTGCTATAGTCCTAACTCTTGTCTGCCTCCGCTCTGGGGCCGTGTGTGCCTAGAGCCCTATAGACGTCCATCACTGGAGCAATCCTAGACATTGTCCCCCGTGCATCCCTTTGGGACCTCTGCCACTTTGGCTTGTTTGCCTGTCCTTTCTCCTTCTGTTTTGTTTTGATACAGTCACAGGCTTTAATTTGCCACCTGTATTCTACTACTCCACATTTAGCATGTGCGCACTTGAGTGTTTGTGTGTGTGTGTGTGTGTGTGTGTGTGTGTGTGTGTGTGTGTATTTATGTTTACATGCAACTGAGAAAATTACCAACATTTGTGGACCTGGAGCGCCAAAAGTTGGGGTGACAACTTCCAACTCAGGGAGGGCCCTCTGGGGTCTTAGCCACTGGGAGCAAATGAGAAGACCACGGGGCATTTCAGAAATCCTTTCTTTCATTCTCTATTGGACTGGGCTCCACAAGACTCAGGCAGGAGAGCACAATTATCCTGTGAAATGTTACTCCCCACCTCTCCATTATGCCAGTTACTTTCCTAATGATGAAAATGAAAATATGCATTATGAGCAGTAGCAGGGAAATCTGTCTTGGCATAGGGACAGAAGAAGGAAGAAAAGTCTGGAAAGAAGTAGAAAGCATGAGAGAGGGGCAGGGACACATGAAGAGAATGAACAGAGGAGAGTTTTCATTTGCCTTCTCAGTACCATCAGCCAATAGCAGGTCCTTAAGTTTTCCAATCCCCTGGACACCCTCTGGCCACTAGTCTCAACCAGCAGGTCCCCTTGGGTCTTCTCCCCGCCTCCAGTTGCTTTCTGGGGCTGCTGGTGGCTGGCGGAATGCACACATTCCCCTGCTCAGAGCCACCCCTGGGAGGTCTGTCTCCTTACCCGGAAGACATTGGTTCTGAAAACCCAGACCCTTCAGGCTGCTCTGTTGGCAGAATCACTCAGTGAGCAGTGGTGGCCTCATCCCACACTGGGAACCTGCTTTTAGTCTGCCATTTGCCTGAGCGCCTGGCAAACCTCTTAAGGGCTATGCTGCCCCAGCTGCCCCCCAGCAGAGTGCTTGATGAAGAGTAATTAACTCTCTATATTTAGTTCTGGTGGGAGATGAGCACACTGTACAAGCAGCTGTAGAATAAAATAGGAAGGTAATCTCCTTTCTTTACTTACTGCCACTCCCCCCATCAAATCTGCCCACAACCCCCCATAGAACTTTGGCTCTTCATTCTCAGAAATATGTACTATCTCTAAAATCTGGCTGATTTTGTTAGCATCCTTTCTGCAAGTTCTGTTTCTCCCTTGCTCAGGGACTGTGCCTTTTCTCTGGGCCTCGGAATGAAAAGAAACCTCGTTCTCCTCAGATAATATTGAGGTGATGTCCCTGAGCTCATTGCCACAAACCTGTGACATCCCAAGTCGGAATGTCATGTCTCTTTAGACCATGAGGAGGGGAGCTAAGAGGGTTTAATTTATCAGATGAGCCCCCACTGGCCTCACTCACCCCCCAGAGTTTCTCCTATCTCAAACACACCTCTCCACTCTGTCTCCAAAAGGTTCACCATGTTCTGAACAAGTTGGCCAGGGGTGCTTTGGGGAACAGGCACCATCTCTCTTAATGGCACATGCTGCCAACATGTCCCTTTCCAGTCGAGGAGCCCCCCAGGGGCTCCCCCACTCCTGCCAGATCCCCCTCACTCTACCTCCCCAGGCACAAATTCAGCCAATACTCTATGGCCCTGGTGGCCTAACTTACCATCACCTCAATAGCCATGGCCCCTCTGAGTCCAAGAATGGCTTAAAAGAGTACAAATATACCTGTCTGGACCATGGTCATGAGGATGATTCTATTGGCCTTGTGGCACCTCATGCCATAGGCAACAGACCCTATGCCACCCAATTGGAGCCTTATTCTTAGAAAAATTTACAGGTTTTTAAAAAACACCAAACGAGATCATTTTCTCAAGTCTCCCTCTACTTTTACCCCCTCTCACACAGTCATAGTGGCAGAAGCAGAGGTTTCTGATGCTGATCTTGTTTGGAGGACCTCTTAATGGACATGGTCCCGCTCCTCTGTATACACAGAAACTTCTTTCCCTGTGTTTATGTGCCTGATAGAGCATACCTCCCCTTTCCTTGTCTACTCTGCTCCTGGGGATGGAGGGATCTATAATAAGCCCCAAGCCCTGATGCCCCTAGACTGTAGCAAAATTTTCTCCATTACCTGGGAACAGATGCAAGGAAAGGACAGTAGCATGCAGGCTTAGAGCCTTTGGTCTAGAGAAAAGGATGTCAGATCCCTGGGATATATTCTACCTACAGTATCCACACCTTCTGGCTCCCAGCTTCTCCAGTGGGGTGAACTGGGCCACCTAACATTTGCTTAGTATACAAGATGGCATTTTCTTTTCCAAGGAAAGTGCCTCATTATTCAAAGTGAGCCATTTCAGCCCTCTTGTGTGTGATGACAGCACCTTCAGGTGGTGGCCTGGATGTGGGTGCATTCCTTGTGCACACTCATTTGATCATCTTATCAAAAAGCTAAAATCTGTTATTTCTTTGCTAAACCAAAAAATGTTAAAATAACACTGCCAGATTTGGTGGGGGGCATATAAATTTGGAGAATGCAAAGAGAGCTCATTGCAATTAATTTCACTTAGATTCCAAGTGATGTTCCTAGTGTATACTTAGAAAACTGCCAGGAAAGTCTTGAAGAGCTCACAGGAGTCCTGGGAAAGATCCTGCATGATGAAAGAGAAGGACACAGATGCGTAGACAGACTCATCCCAGTGGCTGGATCAGCCTTACAGGTAGCAGTTCTGTTCATTTCATTCTCAAACATTTATTGATTACTAGATTCTGTCGGGCAGCCCTCCTTATGAAGCACACACAAGTATCCTATGATACTTGTGAATTTAAGTCAACATCAGCTTCTCTTATTAAAGTCCAGGTGTCAATGAGGTGAATAAAATGGGAAGTTCTTCAAGGTTAAAGTCTGTAGCATTATCCCTTCATCTAAAACTGGCCACAGTTACAGGTAACATTCCATTCTCATCTGCAGGTCAACCTCCTGGACATGGAAATTGCAGTGGTTGACCTATCACAGGCTATAAAACCATAAGTTTGTATGAGGGCTGCCCCCAGAGCATCTTAAATCAATGTGTGTCTGTCCCAATTGCAAAACTTGTGAAGAGGCAACTCTGCCCTCTCAGAGATTTTTTCTGAAGCCCCTCACTGGGGAAAAAGATGCATTCCTGCAATGACAACACAAGCCTCTTTCTCATCCATCTTTAGCTATTTTAAACATTTTGTTTCTTGCTTAAAACACCGCATCTTGTGCTATTGGCCAAATATCAAAAGACAAGGGCACTGCCTTGATCTGCCTGCAGCTTTATTTCTTTGCCTGCCTGGTTCTGTCTGCCTTACTTGACTCTCTCGGGCACCATCTGCTGCTTCTCCACCTCCTGGAAAGAAGCTGTGCCTTCTCACTCCCTCTACCTTTCCTTGCAGTGACTGGCAGGACATGGCTGGTATGTACTGGAGCCAAAGGTTGGGAGTGCTATTAATGGCAGCTCCTGAGGGCAGCAGACGGACAACCGTAGGAGTTCCCCCTGCACATGGCCAACACCTTGTGTCAAGGGCTAAGAATAGACCAAATTGGAAATGAGCAGGCAGGACCTAAAGGGCATATGCCCTGGCCTGCCCCATCCCATGCAGAACAATATGCAAGCCCAGATAGGAGACGCCTGCCCCTGCCAATCCTTAACATGAATCACAAGACCCCACAACACAAACTGAAGTCAGTCAGCGCACCCATGCTCATCCAGGAAGGACTACTCCTAAAGTCCATCCTTAAGGAGGACAAGTCTACCAAGGAGGACAATAAAAAGAATTTCCTTTGGGTATAGTGCCAATTGGTAACCCAGTGAACATCTCTCTAGAAGCAGCCTTTGGCCATATGTCATGGTGAATATAGACAACTGGTCACCAATTCGATGAACTCCTTTGGTCTGTTTCTCTATCCCCAACATGGCTCTGGGATCCTCAGGCTAGAGTGGGTTTAGGAGATTTGTTTCAGCTGTAGGCCTCCTAGAAGCTTTTCTTTAGACCCAGAAAGATCAGGAAATATCACAGGCTGATTCAGGGTCCCCACTGTGATCATGGATAACTCACTTCACCTCTCGGTGCCTTGGTTTCTCCATCTGTAAAGTGGAGAGAGAGAAAGCCAACCTCTTCTTTCTCTCCTGCTCAGGGATGCTGTGAGGATTCAGTCATTATTGCCTGTAGCGAAGGCATCATATAAGGAATAGTGGTGACCTCGTTACTTAGGAAGTAGAACCTGGAAGCCCACAGGATGAGCAGTACTGCTGGATAGGGAGAAGTCTCACACATGTATAGTTCTTAGACACTTCACAGCACTGTGAACCCAGCACAATGGTACTCTGGTCAGGTGACCAGGGGTCACCTAGCTCAAGCCAGCCACTTGTAGTTCTAAACCAAATGTCCTGATGTTAATTTTTCCTAAAGTATCAGAGAATATATGGAGGGATCAATTTGAACACTGATATTCATTGAGCTTTGGGAAGACAAGAGAATAGGTGCATGGGGAGTATTTGGATGGTTCTTAAGGTGGGTGAAAGCTCTTTGGGAAATATCCCTCACTTTCGTTCTTTCTCACAATCTTTTTCAACCTTGAGGCTCACCTCATCAAATGGACTCACCTTGTCTTTGCCTCTCTGCAGAGTAAAGTAACAAACTTTGTTTTTTAAAAAAAACATCCATCAGCCAAAATGTGTGTCCCAATGGTGGGTTTTAATCATTCCCTGGTGTGCTTTGAGTGCAGCCTGCAGGCAAAGATTCAGAGACAAACAGGGGCTGGGGAATATCACTATTGATTTTTGTCCAAATCAGGGTATTTTTTTCCTCAACATTTGAATTGGAAAATTTAGTTGAGTTTCTTTTTCTTTCCTTTTTTCTTTTTTTTCTCTTTACTATGGTTTGACTGTTATCAATTCAACTACCAAGATACCCTTTGAACAAGAAAATAGACCCATGCTAAGAACCTCCATGTTCTTAGGACTCAACTAGAGTGAGGGCAGGTGGGAGCAGTGGAGAATAACACTAGCACTTCAGGAGGACCAGCTGCAACATTGATTTTCTATTGGCTCTTGGAACCTTCTTGGAGAGGAGAATTCTAGAAGTTTCACCTGTTCTCAATCAGTCAACCTGGCTCTGGCCCTTGGAGTTCAGGTATATTTCAATATAAAAATTCTATATAAAAAAATGCACCTTCTGAGACTATCCCAAAGGAACAGATAGTTCACCTAAGCAGGTTCTAGTTGTTGCTGCAAACCCTCCTGCTCTTTGGCTGTGGATCCCCAACAAGAACTCCTTTCCCACCTGCTCTGACTCTGTTCTCCAAGACTAATATTATTGTTTTGATAGCACAAGGGACCAGACCATAGTTTGGAATTCAGTAATGACTTCTGTTTGATTTTGTATCTGACCATTCTGTGGATAGGCCAAATTCTGCTGGGATTATTTGTTTCCACAAGGTATTTCTGATGGTTACCTGAAGGAAGGAATAAATGAGACCTCCAATTGATTCCCTGTTCTCATCGGCATTCCTCTTTTGACTGAGATGGATGGCAAATGAACTGTATAGCATTTATGAATGAGGACTTCGAAGATGGACACGTGGAACCACAGAGAACAAAATGACTCAGTAGTTGGGTAGGAAGAGTGATAAAGAAGAGGAAGGCTTCTGGAAGTATGCGGAAAGAAAATATTTGCAACAGTCTAATTGTTACTTCCTACACACTCTGGGGGCAGAAATAGCAAAGCATATTCTATTCAAACAGAGGAAATCGATTTTACTGAGTGACATATTTAAGCATTATTGTTTTATGGAAGGGTCAGAGAAAGCATCTCAAGAAAAGAAAGGCACGTTCTCATGAACAGATCATGTCACTAGAAGTAAAATATCCAGGACTCTATCCTTCTGCGGACCTAGGTCAAGGCACTCTTGGGGCCAATTTCTCTTTCTGTAAAATGGGAAGAGTATTGCTTACTTACCTCACAGGGGTGTTGTGAGGATAAGGTAATTAATGTCTTGGTAAAGCACTTTGAGGATAAAAGTATTATGGTTATCAAGTTTGCTTCCTATTTAAAATCCTTTTAAACTTCAATTGAGCTCCTTCAATTGAAGGGGAAGGTGATCTAGTTCCTCTCCTCTTTTTTGATTAATAGATATTTTTAAATGATTACAAGAGGACAGAATAACAGAGTTATCTCTATGTGGGTCAAGAAAGATGTTCTCTGTCTTTCCACCCAGAAAGGCTACTCTTCTTTCCTTCCCAAATATTTGGGCAAGAAGGAAGGGCTTTAAAACTTTTGGCTTCCATCAGAGAATGCTATTCTGAGAAGCAAACTAATATTGGTTGATTTCCTCCCTTTGGGGGAAAATGAAGGTAAATCTCAGTGAGCGCATCCTGTGACCAGCAGATACGGCTCTATTATTTCAATCATTTCTCCTGCTCAGCCTCAGTATTCCCATAGCCTTCATCTTCTCTCTCCAGACCCAGAGAACAGTTTGCTTATGCTGTGCTGGAAAAATAGCTGGATATGTTTTGGTTGGTTTGTGTCCTTGGAGAGTCTGGTATACTGTTGTTTGCTGGGAAGTCTTGGCTTCCAAAGACAAGGGTCTTTACTAGAAAACAAATCAAAACATGTGATTTGTCTTTAAAAAAAACTTTTTTTTTTCCCATGGTGGTGGGGGGAGGAGTTTTCAGTTGCTTAGCTATCAAAAGTCTTTAAAAATTTCTCATCTGTTTATCCATGTGCAAAGTTCTTCCCTTCCCAAACACACTCAAGGAATCAAGTCTGGATTCTTAAATATTCTAAAATATAGCACATCTCAAATGACTTGTTGAGTGCTGTGCCCAAAGTTCTCTAGTTTCTATGAAAAGTCAAACACCTATTGAGCTAAACAGGTTGGAACTCCAGCCCCAAGGTGAAGCTTCCTGGACTTGCGCCAGAGCTTAGTTTTGGTAATGTTCTGTCAGTATTACTAGGGCTGTCTCCCCAGCCCCCCAGAAATCTCCATGCCACAGAAAGAACATCCTCAGAACTCAGTGGGGGCTTCCTCTGGGTTTTAGGACCAGAGTGAAACCATTTGTTATTTTGAAAATGATTATATGATGCCCGTCTTTAGGGAAAGAAAAGGATTACTTTCTTTTCCTTTCAAAGGGCAGAAAGGACAAGGAGAAAGGGAAGGTTATTTGGTTTGAAAAGATGTGGGACTCTGTGGTCCACAGTGGTTCTCTCCACCTTGGACACAGGACTTGGGAGGCCCTATGTGAGTTTGCATAGGAACCCAAGGTAGTACGGAGCCCTTTTCCTTCCAACCCAGGACCCAAGGAAGGGATGTCTTCAGCTTTGGTGCTGCCTGGCCCCACATCACGCTGTGCTTCTCAGCCGCTTCTCTGCCCTTCTCCAGACTGTGTCCAAGACAGCTCCCACCTCTGGTGTTCATTCCAAAAGGCCTTCCTTCCCTAAGACAGGTTCTCATATGTGTACTGCTTCAGGTTGGCTGTTTGTCCAAACTCAATCCCTTTAGCCTTTTCCCTCTCCTTGACCCCACTGCTGCTGCATGCTTCCACCAAATATGTCATTCTCCCCTCATCTGAGCCATGGCCCCAGCTTCTCAACTGGCCCAGCCTGCCTGATGTCAAGGACAGGCTACATTTCTTTCTTCATTTACATACATATATATGCCTTTAAAAGGTGTGGCTCTTTAAAAGGGTTCTGAGGGAGACTTATGAAAGAAGGGCAGGAGAGAAAGGGTGACTGTTCCTTCAGCATTTGGGGACACCCACTGATAACTTATGAGACTAATATTGGCCTCCAAGTGAACATACACTTTTCACAGCCCCTGGGCTATCTAGGGCATTTAGCACATCAACGTAGCAAAAAGCCCTGTGCAATGTGATGGGTCACACTGTGGTAGGGTCCCCTCCAGTTTCAACATGGAGGCTAACCTATGGTACCTCCTTATTTTTGAGGGCTTTATTTTTATTTGCTTGAAATTATAGTGATTATGAAATGCCAGAGACAGAGACAGAGACAGAGACAGAGAGAGAGAGTACACTGGAAATCACATAAATTATGAAGTGATCTGAGATTCTGAGATTACTGCAAATTGTGCAGAACTAAAAGGAGCCCAGTTGAAGTACATGATCACATAACTGCATTCTAAGCTTACTGATCACTGCTAGATACATAAACATGCCAATATTGGGCACATATATGTCTATATAGGTATACTATACACACACACATACATATGTGTGTGTATAGATATATATGTATCTTTTCCTTAAAAGGACTTAAAAAGTTGATGAAGCGGAGTATCTTGATGTTCAGGGCTCTTGCCGGACTTGAAATAGACCTAGCCTAGATGGGTTTTTCTTTCTCCAGGGTGTGGGGCCATGAAGACCCCCCGGGGCTGAGATGCACCTTCTTCTCCTCCACCCAGTACATGAGGCCAACAGGGGTTGTGCTGGGCTTTTGAGACTCTCCAGTTGCTCCCAGAATTCTCAGCAGGTCCACAGAGCAACCTATAGACTCTGGGCAGTAGCTTTCTTGATAGCTCCCCACATTTTGGAGTTCAGATCACACCAAATAACTCTGACCCATTGGCACAGCCCTCCCCAGAGCAGGTGAAGAGAGGGAAGCATACCAAAAGAAGCAAGGTGGAAGTTATTGCCTGGACCCTGGTCAGCATTAGATGTCCTTAGGCTGCCAGATTTCTGGCCCATGAAACCTAAACCTGATGGGTCTGGCCCTACAGTAGCCATGTCTTCAGATGATGGGAAGACAGCCTAGTGAAGCAGCCTCCTCCCTGCTGGAGACTTGGGGAGAGTGGCATCCCCTTGTGGTGACTTTAATAGAGGGGAGACATTTTGGAGCAATCACTTTGTAGGCCTGGATGGCCACAACACACCTGGAGTCTGTCAGAGGGAAGACATAGGTACACTCGTTGTGAAAAAACCACTCAAATTCCCTCCTGCCCTTGTGACAGAATCCACATGACCCAAGATGCCAGGATATTTGCTTATGCTGGGTGAAGGGAAAAGAGCATTTGAGGTTACCTAGAGGGGAAAGGTACTAATGCAATACAGTACTTTGAGTTACAGGCCTTCTTTCCTGACTTGCATCCTATGCTGAGGTCCCTCCTTTGACTGGAAGGGCGAGAGAAGCCACCTGCGGTGATGTAAGACATATTCTAAGAATGTTTGGAATCTGGACAGGTGCGGGTAAGACAGCTGCTGCTATCCAGAAGGCCTGTGTTAAGTAGGAGAAAACCACAGGGTCTGGACAAAACCCCTAGAAATCTTTTCAAGCCCACTCCATAGGAACAGCTTTTGGGGTCCCTTCCCATAACATGTCACAGATGCACATCTGGTGGTACGGCACACAGCCAGCTGGGCAAAGTGCCATTCCAGGAGCATATCTGACATCCTCCCCTATCGATGTCCTCTTATCCCCAAGTCATTCTTCAGTGTATAACAGTTCCATTATCTTTATTCCTACACGGACTTTTTTGTGACAAGACATGTTTCCAAGAAACCTACTTTTCTATTGGTGTTACTGAAAATGGGCTCCAACAAGGAGAGGAATTTGGAGGTAGGAAATAGGAAGATGAGACAGAATTCCGGAGGAGCTAATGGTGCAACCCTGCCTTCCTATGTGACTCTTTTCCTTTACTTAAAAAAATTACAGATTTGTTACAGAGGAAAATATACAAGCAGGGAAGGAAGGAAGGAAGGAAGGAAGGAAGGAAGGAAGGAAGGAAGGAAGGAAGGAAGGAAGGAAGGGAAGGAAGGAAAGGAAGGAAGGAAGGAAGGAAGGAAGGAAGGAAGGAAGGAAGGGAAGTGGAGAGGGCAAAAAGAGAAAGGGAAAAGAGAAAGAAAGAGAAACAGAATGCCCTCAAGTCACTGTCATGTCTTGATGTCTGTGGGTTTGCCGTTCAAAGCAAATACAGTTTTCTCCCTGCAGCTGGGCAGACTTTGCAGCATTTTCTAAGTCTGTGTCTGCCTGAGAACAGACCACAGAATCGTGGCTCTGGCCTCACTGACTTCACCCTGCAGTAATGTTTTGGGTCTGCTCCTGTGCTCACCTGGTCACTGGCTCTCTCAACCCGCCTGCCTGGTTAGGTGACGCAGCCTGCAGTGGTCAGAAGGCTGCAATCGAATCTCTCTTCTCAAAATGATGATTATTTTTCAGGATGTTTTCACATTTGTTTAGTCTTTCTTGGATATTTTTCTACTAGTCATTCCTCCGATTTTAACCCAGTAAAGATGGTGATACTGCTAACTGACTATGGAGCAGAACTATTCAAATTCTCAGGTAATTCAACAGCTTGAGTGCATACAATTTGCCATTTTTCCTAAAAGGCTAACAAAATATTCTCTCATTGCTTCTATTTACTCTGAGCACTAGCCATGTCTGAAAAACTGGTTTGTATGAATATTGGAGGATTTAAAGGAAGCAGAGTTGTAAACACCATTAATTCTGACATTCCAGTTATTTTCCCCCCACTGAGCAAATGATCTGGGATGCATCCATAACAAGAAAGTTCTGGAACTTGTCAATTCCAGGCTGATGCCTCTCTGTCCATTTCAACGAGATGGGGAGTTTTCTCTCACCCACATGAGACTCACCCTTGTATCTGGCTGCAAATTTTTCCTTTTCCCTTTTCTTCTGTTCTGAGCAGCAGCTGTGTGAGTGGAATATAGCTTCCAAAGCCTAGACTATGTCTTCCTTGACTCTTTGGTGGTGTTAAAAATAATTTAGAGTGAACTGTAGGTTAAGGATTAGGTCTACCAGCTGAGCCTCCCAAACATATAGGTTTATGGCCACCTGCTGTTGACCAAAGTTTCAACCTAAGGGAATAAAAATAAGCCTATTTCTAGTCCCTTCTTTCCAGAGAAAGGACTTTTTGAAAGTGGCTTAGCCAAAGAAAGTGGGTGGAAACCTAGGAGGGACTCTTGCCCTTCATCACACTTGACCTACACAGTATGGCTTATGCAAAGAGATCTGTGTTACAGATCAGTGAGAGCCCATCAGCATTTGACTGCTGACATGTGCTACGTAATTAATGTACCCCTTGGATAGGGGGAAAAAAAAGCTCTTATTCTAAGAAATGTGATTCGATTTCATTTAACTGAGAACCTAATACATGCAAAACACAGTCCTTACCCATGGGTGATGCAATAAGGGAGGAAAAATATTGAGTGAAAATTTGGAAGGTACAGATGCTAAGAACGACATCTCCATTGTCCTAACAGAACAGTATGAAGACTCCCCGTCAGAAACTAGTAAATCTGAGCTCTGGCCCAACACTGTGTAACCTTGGATCAATTATGTAGGCTCTCTAGTCATCAATTTGTTTCCAAAATGTTTCTTTCAGCTCTAACACACTCTGACCACTATGACTTGGCTAGAAACTCAAAGAACTCTAGTGTACTGGAAGGCAGAATATGATAAATACATAGAGGCACAAAGTAAATGCTGTAGGGGTCCAGTGGAGGGAGTGCTTGACTTTGAAAATAGGGAAGACGTTTGGAGGAGGCAGCTCTGAGCTAAGCCTGTCAATATTTCCCTTCTCTAGGGCCACAAACCAATGCTTCTGGTTGCCTGGTCAGCAACAGGTTGTGCCTTCCACAGGTTATAATGACAGATTTGGATTTCCCTTCTTTCTGCCATCTCTGCTGGCCAGCAGCAGCAGGAGGAGCTAAAGAGGAAGGCTGGGAGAGTCCACCTTCCCTGTCCTAGCAGCTCAGAATTGCACTTTCCCATCTAGACTCCACCTACTGTGTTTGCTGGGACCGTGGCCAGGACACCAGTCACCTTAGGTCAATGGAGAGGCAGGGGCTTGGAGGCCAGTGATACATGTCCTGTCTAGGAGGAAGTTCTGGGAACCCTTGTTAGAAATAAATGGACCGAGAGCATTCTCCTAAAATCATGGGCAGAGACTCCCAAACACCCAGGTCTGTTATGGCAAACATGATTGGAAACAGCAAAAAAGGAGACGTGGGGGAAGGGGCCAAGGCAGGTGGTGTAACCTGGTGATTTTCTTCTGTCCCAGGAAGGTTCTAGAGGAGATCCTTTGCAAATGGGGGACTCCTCTGGCAGAAGTCTTTTGTTTGCCCCTGTTGTCCACACCCCAAAAGTAGGTTTGGAAAAATTAGTTAGATTGCTAGAAGGTGGTAGGAATGATTTATTTTTCTTTGTGCTGAAATGGGAGTATTATTTTCAGTATAGACAAGCATCACAATTCAAAATAAGTAAATAAATAACTTAAGCTAAAACCCCCTAGCTCGAGAAACCAGAAAGAAAAGCTATAATTCAATTTAAATAAGGATGCCACAGAGATGTATCAAGAACCACCACCACCACCCCTGCCCCCAACCAGCCTTCTGTGTTCAGTGGGAGCATTCACCAGAGTTTGGGAAGAGGGGTCCCTGCAGTAAGCCATTTCGATCCTGATCTCAGGCCTCCCCATCCGGTCACCATGCACTTAGACAGCAAGTCCTAGGAGCCTTGTAGATCACACCAGCATGGCTGGCTGACTTCCCTTTTTTGGACACAGACCAGGAGCAAAGGACGGAAAATGGCTGGTGAGGAGAACTCTGTACTACTCACCCATTGAGACTTTCTGCAAAAATTATAGGTTCTCTGTTCCCGTGTGGAGTGTATTCCCCCACCTGGGATGAGAAATAGGAGGGGATATTTCAAGGCTGGCAAGTACCTAATAAAAATAAAAATGCCATTTAACATCCACTCTGCAGTCCTTGACTGCCCCCTCTTTTTTTCTGGTTCATCAGTGGCACACATGATTCTTGGTGCTCTGAATGGCCAATGACCTCCTATCTTCTTGGCCAGACTATAAGGATGAAGTAATGTTGATTCTAAGCCAACACTCCTGGTTCTCAGCTTTGTGGACAGATGTGGACATCTGTGTGTCCTCATCAATCTAGACCCGGTGCTATTTGTGGCTAATGGTGCCTATGGATGTAATTCCATCATTCTCTCTCTCTCTCTCTCTCTCTTTTTTCCCTAATGCATTGCCACCAAGGAATCATATTAGAAAGACAGATTTTCCATGTAGGACTTTCCTTAGCACAAGACTTTTGTTCTTATTCTCCCTTTTTTAGGATGGCTTGGTTTCCAGTGTCTGAGTCCCCACCCTCCCCCACCCCCACCGCCTTTTCTTTTTAAAAATGAAAATGCTTTCCTTTTTCCAGTAGCCAAAAAGAAATAGCAGTAAAATGAACCACATCCGGCTCTTTTCTTCCCTCTCTCCCTGTTGAGTTGAGTTGGATGTATGTGGATTGGGATAATCTTTGAATCAGTTGTTCCAGGGTCCTTGCTAAAGATGAAAGACTTTTCTGTTTCCCCACCATGGCGAGATCAGGGCGGTGACAACAAACAATTTAACTTCTTGAAACCTTGTGGTGCCTTTTCTCGTGGTGCTTCTCTCTCGTGTAACTCCAGTCAAGGCGGCCACTTGCAGCAAACAGCAATGCCAGTACGTTACCTTGGTATCACGTGCCAGTGCAGTAAAAGACTTTAATGTATACATATATAAATAGATATAGAGATAGAGATATCACTATAGTTATATAATTATATAATTGAGGTTCTGATGCAGCTTTGGTGGGAGTTGATCATTCCTCTGCAAAAATCGATGCTACTCAACTGAAACTAACTAACTGACTTTGGGGAAGGGCACCCACAAAAGAGATGGGTTACTCCTGTGACTAATTTTCTTTTCCCTTCTTGTGAAAGTTGCTGTCTCCGTAATATGGGATGTTTGATAAGGGAGCAAAGAGCAGCTTCTTTTGAACTTCCTTTGGTGCTGATATTTAAAAAAAAAACAAAAACAAAAACTGTTTGTTTGTTTTGCTTCCTCATCAGTGGCCAATAAGCTGCTTTTCCAAAATCTCAAGTCACCAGTTAGAGGTGACAAGGAACAGTCTGGTAGTAAGAGGCGAGAGGCTGGGCATCCCCCCACCCTGTTTCTTACCCAGACAGTTTCCTCTGTGACCTGTGTATGGTCTCCCAGACTCAGTCTCCCATTTAAAATGGACATCATAGTATATTTCCTTACCTCATGGGGAAGGATAACCTAAAGGGATTCATTGGTGGCCCTGAAACACTAAGTCATTATTAATTTGGAGACAGCAACTTGACACGGTTTTAAGATTTTATTTGTACGATGCTAAGACTTTAATCCTGGGGTTTTGTTTTGTCCCCACTTGCTCCTGCATCTCCGCCGTGTCGAGCGTCCTCCCTTTGGCAATGCCTTTGAGAACTGCGTAACCGATAGAGATTCACCTGCAGTGTTGGGTACTGCTAATTTCTCCCAAGGGAACAACATCACTAATACTGCATAAGGTGCTAGAATCAAACCTCATTTTACAAACCTTGGTTCTTAGAGAAAAACAAAACATGCAGAATTCTTTCTGTGAAGCCTTACTATAGATTGTTATAGCCAATTGTTTATCCAAAAAGAGAGAGAGCATAGAAAATAAGGATAAGATGCAGTGATTCTGTATAAAATGTAACTAAAAACCTCTGCTATTTCCTATATTAATGTAAACTATCATATATATATATATATATATATATATATATATATATATATGCTTGAGGCAGATAGAAAGGATGAAAAAATGTAAAGTGTGTTCATCTCTATTTTAATTTTTCAGTTGACTCACAATTTTTAGTATGTGAGCAAGAGAGGTTTACCGTGGGTTGGGATACGGGATGCCCAGTATGATATAGACAATTAATCAGCTTTGTTCTGCTCTATATGTTACTAGAAGGAGTTGGCCAAATGAGAGGAAGGGGAAATGAGTTAAAACGGGGACTTGCTTTCTAAATGTTCTTAAGCATCGATGTTACACTTTGGTGGTGTTTCCTCCTTTTTGCAAAGTTTCTCAACAGCACTATAAAACTTGTCTGCTGCCTAAGGTGTTAGCAAATAATGTTTACCTCAAGAAAGCTTAAAAAAAAAAAAAGAGAGGCAGTTGTTTCCTATCTCTTAAAAACTAGTGAGCCCCTAACCAAAATGCAAGGCATTGCCACAGAAATTCAGTGAGAGAATAGAACCATTTCCGGTGCTTTCCTCGAAGGCCCCCCCCCCCCCCCCCGTCTCAATCCCTTTTGCTAAAGAAACAATCCGAAACAGGAGTTTTGATAAGAAACGGGTCAGGATGTAGCAAAAGCAAATAGGAACTTTGCGCAGAACGAGTGGGGAGGGGGCGTTTTCAAGTATGGCTGTGTAATTCAGGTGTTTAGCGCTCGCATGTGTGTGTGTAGTGTATATATGTGTCAGTGTATGACATGTTTGGTGGACAGAGAAAAATACCGTGAACAGAAATGAACAGAAAAAAAAAAAATCAAACGCTATTTTATCAGAGGACGCACTTGTTCACCTTGATGAGAAGCCACTGTTTCACAACTATGCAATCTTCCTCCCTCCTTCACCTCGGACCTCCACCTCCCTCCCAGATTTTCCTTTGTACAAGAACCACAATATCCAATCCCTGGTTCAAGGTGAGCATGCTACAGTGATTCTTTTCCTAAATTTAAGAGCTCCCGAGAAGAGTTTTCCTTTGCTTTCATTTTAAATGATTCGATGTAACCCTGTTTGGTTCTGTAAGTGAACTGATGTGTATTTTTGTGTTTCAGTTACATGTTTACAACTTGTTTTCATCCTCTTCTTGATTCAAAATATTTATCTTCTTTATGAAATCTACTTTTATAGGATATGTTTTGGGGATGTGTTGGCTTAAGGCAAGAAAAAAAAATTTGGCTTAAGTGGGACAATGAGCATGTGACCTCTGGGATTGGGGGCTGGGGGAATGACAGGGACCTTCAGCTAAATCAGCACCTACACCTTGGTCCTGAATACAGAGCCTGGCAGGGAGCTGGCATACTCTGGGAAGGATTTGACCCAGGTGTTTTTGTTCCTTATTTGTGGTCATCTATACGGAGTAACCTATCCCCAGAGGGTGAGTATTTTCTACCTTCGCTTTATGCCAATGCCTCCTTCCCACCGACTCTACGTGCTCTACCTAGTGCCAAATCCCACCTCCCTACCTTTGCACTACTTTTTGCTAATACCCCTCCTCCCTTGCCAGCCAGTGACTGCAATGTGCCTGGGTGGGGTTACTGCATCTGCTTTCATTCTGAAAGTCAGACATAGAGAGAATCTTCAAGAGCCCAGCATCAAAAGCATTCGGGAACTCAGCCCTCAGGCTGTCCATCCTTTAGAGGTATTTGAAATAGATGTTCAGCAGCTCACCAAGAGGGAGAATAGCGGGTTCTACCCTGTAGCCAATTTGGCCTCGCCTGCCTTCACCAGGCTTTAAAAAGAGCCGCTGGGAAGAAGAGAGATCCTGGGTTAGACAAAGCACAAATCAGCCAGGGGAAGCCCTGCGTGCAGAAGACAGGTTCTTACCTTCTCTGGTTGCCTGCACAAGTCTGAGTTTTGCACACGGTTTACGAATCTCACACAAGGTGGCCGAGCCATCCGAGACAGTTTTTAAAAGATTAATTCCGACACTGCCTAAACTGCTCCAGCACAACACGCTTCCGTTCTCTGGCTGGTGGGAGCTTAGATGGAATTCCTTTGGATTGAAAAAGGAAGTCGGTCCTTTGACACGAATGCATTTTCTCTGTTGGCCTCATTCCTCGACTCCTCCCCCACCCTACACATACTCTTAGCTACTCAGGGGATCTTAATGAAGTGCTGTTCATTTGCTTTTGTCCTGTTCCATAGGTCATACCTGCTATGATCCATCCCAGGAATGTATCACTCATTCTTTCTGCTCCTGAAAAGGTAGCATTCTGGAGAACTTTAGGCCTACAGACCCAGGAGTCTTTCCCAGAAGCCGGCTTGTCTTTACAGCTCAGAAAATATCAAGGGAATCACTTCCAGAACACCATGTGATTTTCCAACTCCTGGCCCTTCCCAAAAAGTGGCTGGGGAGCTGGTAGGGGCTTCTCAGAGGTTGCCAAGGTCCAGCCCCATGAGCCCACTCTTCTCTGGCCGGCCCACTGGTGCTCAGGCCCTGAGATGGCTTCAGGGACCCAGAGGCTGCAGGTCCTCCATTAGGGTCAGAGCTCAGGGCAAAATGAAGAAGAGATAGAGGGTGGAAGTGTTCTAGATCCCTTGCTCCTTCACCAGGGTCGAAGCAGAGTGTCCAATACCTATTTTGGGGTTATGACAACCTGCCTTTCTGAGAAGGGGTGGGCCACCTCTGAGGCCACAGCTGCAAAGCTGGCATTATTGAGTTGCAACCATAAATCTAGACCCAGGGAATGTGTCTATCATGAAGCCTGACAATTCAGCAGCAGCACAGACAGAACCTTTGTTGACGAAAACCTTCCCCATCAGAGTGGAAGGGTCCTGTTGTGGTATGTCGGCTGACCCTTTGTTAGCTGGGTTCTTGCCATTGATTGGTACCTGAGACCCTGCAGGGGACAGGTATAGAGTCCCAGATGCCAGGGCCAGAAAAATCAGGTATAGCCCCAAGCTCTCTCAGGCTGGCTGATTCTGAAGAAAAAGTCCCTTTAGAGATGTTGTGTTTCCTCTCATGGGGGAATGGGGCAGTATCTTTAGAGGAAAAAAGTATTTAGGATTACTGGAGTCTCAGGAATGTAGGGGTGTCAGAGTAAGTCCAATGTAGCATGTGGCAGGTGACATCAGCCATGATGGAGCAGAGCCCTTTGTGGAGGACAGGAGAACTGAGACTTGGCTAACATTGACTGAGTGCCAGTGATGTATAGGCTCTGTTCCAGATGCCTTCATACAGTGATCTTAGCTAAGTCTTTGCAAGAATCTCACAAGGCGAGAAACTCTGCCCCATTTTACAAATGGGGAAACTGAGGCTCAGAGAACCTCCATGATTGCACAGGGTTTCGTGGTCAGTAGGGGTACAGCTGGGGGCAGGGGGTACGGGCTTGGAGATTTGGTCCCACTCTTCTTCAAGATCCAGGCTCCACTCATGTCCTTTCCCAACAGCTCACAAAGGCCAGGTAGCTCAGAGCACCCATCAAGGACCAGCTGGGATGAAGGCAGTCTTGGCATTTTTGTTTTCTTGCAGATGGCCAGAGAGGCTGAGAGAGTGTGGGAGGTTTTAGGGCACTTACAAATTTAGTGACCATTTATGCAATAAGGTATCCCCAGGAAAAATGATGCCTGTTTCCCACAGGTCACCCTGAGCATGACCTGTATAGTATGAGTTCTTGGAGACTTCCATGGAATGGGAGCCTCCCTATAAACACTTTGAGATGTCTTTTCTGGTTGGCCTGAGAACTTCTGTGTCTTCTTTCTGTAGGTTTTGTTGTTGTTACTTTTGTGTGTGGTCTTAAAAGGTGAGGAGATTTCCAGATAAGTGGGTTATTTCTCCAAGGATCTGTAAAAAGAGTTGAACGGTTGGAGTTAGGGCAGATTCAGAAATGTAAGCCTCACAGGGTAAATTCGGAGTAGGTTTCTGAACACAATGCCTATGACATGGCAGAGAGTAAGAGCCATTCTAGGCCAGGCATGGCAAGAAGCTGCCTGTGTTAGGCCAGGGGAAGGGCATTGGTGGTGGGGGCAGCCTGGGAACCTGCATTCTGCTCTTGTACCCATCATTCCTCGCCTAGTAGCTTGCCTTCTGTAAGTTTCAGTTTCCCCATATCTAAAACACAAGGGTGAGCCTGGTGATCTCTATGATCAATCCAAACCAGAAAAGTAATAAAATAATGAGACAGGTTATTGCATTTGGTGAAAGTCATTTGGGATGAGAAGTCATTGAAAGACACTGTGAATTCCTAAGCCAGGGAATGAAATGACCAACATCAAAATATTAGGCTTAAGAAAGTGATTGTCACTGTCATGTGCACTGACAAAGGGGATAAAAACTAAATGAGAGAGGAAGAGCACAAGGGACGACAGGAAATGGGCAGGAAAGGGCAGATTAGAGAGAGTCAGGGAAAGGGAGTAATGCACCCTACTTATTGTTTCTCTGAGGCAGCCTCATGCTTTACATGTTTGCTTACAATTATGTCAGCTTAATGCCTACTGGACAGCTTCTGAGCATACCTGCATGCGTGTGCACACAAATGCATGCACACACACGTGCACACACCCTATCCTAATCCTGCCACAGTCCCAGCAATTATACACAAAGAAAAATCCCTCAGTCCTTGAGCAAAGCTGGAGCTTCTTCAGAGCACAAAGAAACAATGGAATCTCAGGGTTTGAAGGAGACTCAGACATCACCTAATTTTTGCTCCTCCTCACAGACACAGACAAAAAAATATCAAACTTCTTCTCAAGGGTCTCCAAGGAAAAAATTCTCCTTGCCTTCGTTCACTGTTGAATGCCTGGTAGTCAGATAGTCTCCACCTTATAATGACTTGAATGATGCGTCTTACAATCCTGACTGATTCCTTTTGCTTTGGATCTCTGAGGGGACAGAGATCTAGACTCTGGATTAGTGAGCTTTGGGATGTTTGGAAGTGCCCACGGCCTTGCCTTGCCCAGGATCTCCTGTAAGGTAAGACTGGGAATCACTTGAGAGTGATAGCTGCAAGTTCACTTTGTCTTTGCCTTCTGGAATTAAGTACTCAAGACAGATTGCACACACTGCCTCCCACCACCCCGCTGATCTTCCAGTCCAGTCAGGATGGAAGCAGTTGCCCAGCTTTGCTGAGACCTCAGTTTTGACATATATTCAGATGAATTGTGTTCAGTTCCTTTCCCATTGGGCCCTGCTACTGTATTATTTCCTGTAAGTATGTTTTATGTTCAAAATTCAAATGTGAGTATTCACTTGAGATGCATCTAGGCAGGCAAAAATACACCCAGCTATTGCCTTGAGGGGGAATATGGGGTCTTCAAAACCCTTATGACACTGGACACTTTCTCTTCTTTCCCAATCCATTCTCTTACTCCATTTTCTAAAAATGCAGTTCAACCATGATGATGCCCTCTATTGGCTAGGCCCTGGGGTAGGCATTGGGAAGACAAAGAGGAAAGATGGTCCAGCAGGGGAGATGATGCACAAACACATGGGAGAGTACTGTTCACACTCTGGCTTCCAGAAAACAGCGCCTGGCCCTGCCCAGCATAGGCTGACTTGAAGGTACAATATGCTCATGTGACAAATCTCTCCCAGGTGGCTGCTTATCAGTTCCTTGCCCATCCTTCCATTATCCCCAGTTCACCAACCATTCCTCTGGGACCCCTCTGTCTCCTCTCCTGCCTGAGGCTGACCTGTTCTGCAACTGTTCCCAGATATTTCTGGGAGCAGAGCAAATCCTACCAAAAGCAGATCACGTCCACCATAAAAATAACTATTAAACAATCCAAGGGAGTTTGATTTTATTACACTTTTAGCCCCATTAATGTCTCTGGGCCTTTCTTCTCTCACATTCTCTTTAGGGTCTCCAGGGTTTTCTAGGCACTGTCAACAAACCCAAGTTACTCCTTGGCTTTCTGGGTGGACCCCCTTAGGTCTCCATTGGCCAACTGCACTTGCCTGATCTGCCCCTTCCTCAGTTGGGCATTTCATTGCTCGGCTCTGCCAGCTGCTGCTTCAACCAGCCAAGTGTCCTCTCCAGGTCCCTTCTCTTCACCCCGTCCTCCTTCCATTCAAGATGGCATACAAGGAAGGAGGTGGTCTCTGCCATAGCCATCACCACCTGACATCACATTTTACAGTGAAAATGCATTCATAAGTAAAATTGAAGATGGCAGAAGATGGGCTTCTCAGCTCTCCATTGGAAAGGGTATAAGAGGGATTGATAGGGGAATGAGGTGATCCCAGTGTCCCAAACCCTTGCCTCACCCACCAAGAGAGCACATGATCCTAGAAAGGTAGAGCTATACTAGAGACTTCACAGCTATATTGATTTCCAGCCATTTCCTGGCATGTTTCAGGAGCCCTCAAAGGCTAGTGGTCCCTGTCACTGTGGCTGCAGAGGTGAGCATTACCCTAGGGAAAAGGAAGAAGGAAATCCTATTTCCTTCCCGTCAACAGCTGGCTACAGAGCTCCTGAGGCTGACCCAACCCCACTGAGCAGGAATACACGGAAGAAACCTATGGGACAGGTTACTCCTAATTGGATAGGTGAAAATTACTTTTTTTTTTTCCTCCTGGCACAAAAGCAAAAACAACCTCCCCCCTTCTTTTTTATTTCACCAGGGTTTGCGATTGAACACATCTGATTCCCTGACTTTTAAAAAAATGTTTTTTTTTTTTTCATTTTGAAGCAGGTATTTTTTAATGGGGCTTATTTTTGGGTTTGAGATCACTGGGCTTCTTGCCCTGTGAATCAATGCTTGCTGCTGTGTTGAAAATGCATACATTGGTGACCACAGTATTAAGCCAAATTTAAACTCTTTAGTCTCCTCCATCTGTAAGTGTTATGTATCTACCTCATTATGATTTTTTTGGTTTTCTGTGCTTTCGTGTTGTGTACAATGTCAGAGGTGAAATGTAGATAAAAATATATATATATAAAAATATATATTTTTTGCTTTGCAATAAAGTTCAAAGCTATAACACAGAATATTCATAAAATGTCATAGCCTTTTATTGTGCTCTATCTCCTTAGTTGTGAATTGTCCTGGGGAGCCCTTTTGCCTATTCACTAGAGTCAATATAATTGTGTTTGTCATTTGATGAATTATTCTAATTATTTTAACTGTACTTTTTCAACACATTGAATAAGACACTAGGATTCTTGAACAACTCTTGGTTCCAAAGGTGCTTTATTTCTGTGGACTCAAGTGATCAATGGAAGGGGAGTGTCTCTGCAGACTTGAATCTTCCAGATAAAATTACTGATCTCAATGCCATTGGGTTTAAAACAAAAGGTTTGTGCATAGGGGGAAAAAGGAAACATTGGTTTGGCTTTGACTTTTTGAAGCTTTCAATATTGATTTATGTCCAACTTTCTTTTTTCTTTTTCTTTTTTTAATTTCAATTTCTTGGCATGGAATATGGTACTCACTGACACCCTAGCATTCTAGTCTGACCTGGCTGCTTTCAACTTTTTGATTTTGCTGTTTTCTCTAGGTTGATTTTGTGTGTTGTGCTATTTGGTGGTGAACTACCTTGTGCCCAGCCCTCACATCTTCTCTAAACTTTCTGGAACTCTTTCCATACTATGTGTTAAGAGGGATGGTGATTTGGAAACATTTGTAATCTACAAGCCAGCGATGCCATAAAGACTCAAAATTTTCGGAAGAATCCTGACCAATTACAGTACAGGGTGAAAGCATCTTAAATAGAAAATGCAAGGTGGATTGTCTGCAATTGATTACCTTTTTCTATGTGTTTAAATACAATTATTTTCCTTAAGCTAAGCACATCTAAGTCGTGAGCCCTAGATACTTTGTATATTTCAACAACCCTTGTTTTTCTGTGTCTTTTGCCAAAATATATAAGACATTTCTCGAACTCATTAAATGTTTTAAATAGGATAAAGAAAGATCTATAAGTTAGAATGAAAGATTCTTAAAAATGATAAATCAGCAAAACTCTGTACATGTTTTATTATTCCCTAGCTCTAGAGAGAGCTAGGGAAAAGTAACTGAAGGGGGGAGAATCATTTCTACAAATGGCGAGTTTTCCCTTAAAATACATACAAAGACTACAAAAAAGGAAAACACTTAAGATTCAATTTCATAATATGTCTTTTTCTCTGCCCTTTTTTCTTCTGATGACCTTAAAGAATTGAGAGTGTGTATTAATAACAGACATTTTAGCTTGTATTTGGGGGAGGTTTGCTCTGTTTTTTAACAATGCTGAACCGGCACTTAAAACAATTCTTGCTAGGTTATACTTTGCCTATTCTCAGCTATTTCTCTCTTTTTATGGTATTAATGGTCTGTCTATGAATTGGAATGCAGATAATACATGTGTACTGAAGGTGGAACACACTGGTGTTGACTTGAAGGGAGGAAAATCCATTGATAAATATGTATTTCTATATATACCTGTAAGTAGGTGAGTGGGAATATATGATATATTCACTCACATGCACACACACACACACACACACACACACACACACACACACACACAGAGGCACAATGACAATATGCTTCCAAATTTGGTTTTTGATTCTGAGGAATTTACCATCTCACTGAGCTTCCCCGGATTACAAGATTTCTTTTGAAATAATTAAATGCTTAAGAAAAGTTTTGATTTATTTTTTTAGGTATGATAAAGCACAATTCTTATTATTCCCTGTTCTTTTGTTGACATAACTATTGCAGATTGAGAGAAGCCAGTTTTTAGGTGGGGTTCTGTGGGATTCCTTCTTGTAGCATTACCCTCCAGCCCACCCAGTGCCAAGAGAAAGTCCACTACATAGCTATCCACACCATCCTCTTTTTGCTCCATCCTCCTAGCATCTCAGAGTCCCCGGTTCTCCCACAAGGGACACCTTGTTTACTGGAGACTTTTCTGAAGCTTGAATACTGGGCTGACTTCTCTTTGCAGGCAGGTTATGGGCCATTTCCACACTTGGTGCCACCCTTCCTGGATGCCCACACCTATTGCACCTCCAAATCACTACTAAGACAGAGATAAGTAGGAGATTTCAGAGTGAACAGAAGGAACTTGCTGCATCAAAAATAGAGACTTTTTAGGTGTATGTGTTGGTAGCCCTAAGCACTGGGTTTACTCTTTTTCTTAGAGGGGAAGGATCTGAGTGGATCAAACTCTTAAAAGTAAACCTAGTAGAGGACATGACATGACTTCTGACCCAGACGAGCCAGTTTTGTCCATGTAGTGCTCCACTGCTGACACATGAGCATAACTCCCTTGGTTGAGAGGGAATCCGGGACATGTCAGAACAAGCATGGGAGTGGGGAAGGGGTGTAGAACATCACCTCATTGTGGAAAGGTATTGTATCTTCTCCCCTTTCTTTTCTGAGCAGAGACCAGGTCTCTGCAAAGTGGGTTAATTTTGGGGCTTGACTGTTGCTGTAGGGCTGTTGTGGGAAGTTTTTGTACTGCCATGAGGATGCTGTGATCTTTCTTTCGTTGTTACTAGTCTGGATGTGATATTTTTTTCATTGTTAACTAGTCTGCCCCCTTTGAAGGGAGAAGGCTGTCTTGGGATGTGAGTATTCTACACAGAGATGCATTTAGTTCTGTTTATGGTTGTTACTTGGTCTTAAACTTCCAGAGAAATCTTCAATTTGGAATTCACTTCTGACTCGCTAGCTGCTTTCTGGATGCCCTGCTTTGAACAGGAACAACTTCTATGCTTGAGGAACTTTGAAATCAGAGGTAGGAGGTATATTTCAATGGGATGTGGCAAATGATAGAAGAATTTGAATGGTACAAATGATACCTGAATTTGAGATGTGGTACAGCCATGGTAGAGACTCTTTGACCTTGGATTTCTCAGAGCACTGGGTCTGCCATGCCCTGATCCTTTTGGCACGAACAAGGTGGCAGATAATAGATTTATTTTATCCCACTGGAGCTTTCCTGCCAGAACAGTATTCCCATTTCAAATTCAATCATTCACTTGGCTATCAAATATTTATTGAACACCTACTATGTCTGGTGCAAAGCTAGAACTGGAGGGGTTTTAAAGATGATACAAACCCCAAGGAACTAAATATGAGGCAAGAAATGTACATAAATAATTACAATACAGTGAAAAATAAAGCCCTAAAAGAGGTGTTATGGGCTTCCAAAATAGGAAGCGATACTTTCAAGTAGAGGTATAAGAGAAGGCTTCACTAACATTTGCATTTGAATTGGGTTTTGAAGGATGCATAGAACGCATGAAGATGGTCAGTCTTGTAGTCATGTTACATTATTCATTCACATTGATTGCTTTTTTTTATGAGGGTCCAAGACAATTTCCAGAAACTTATATTTAAACTATATTGTCTGTTAACATCATCATTCACTGTCTGTTACCATTCACCCAATTTGGTTGAAAGAATGGTCTTTCAAGCTGCAGCCAGTTATTCTTTGTTCAGTAATGTGATCCAGAGAGTAGCTCCCCCTTCTGGGTAACCTCCCTCCTTCTTCCGAAGATTCGGGGACCGGGGCCCCCCCCCCCCACACACAGCAGGGCTTGTAGATGTTGATGTGTTGATGTGCATGGCTTGGTTCAAAAGTTAGTTCCCTGCAGCTTTGTTGTGAATGTATAAAACCCATTCATCTGGTCCTTCCCACATGGTGGAAGCCTGGTGGAATGGAGCCTTAGAGTGGTGGTGATTTGGATATCTCTGTTGGTGAGGGTAAACCAGAGGATTGGAAGGTGTCAACTGGCCATTCTAGGTTTGATGTCTGGAACCACTGAGTTTTTAAGGCCAAACAGAAGGAATTCTTGAATGAATGGAATTTCTTAAAGCCCAAAGCTTCCCAAGAGACACAGGGAGGAGCCTACTCTGTTTCTTAATAAGATTTCAGTTAACCCTGGTCATGCCAACCTTCCAGAATATTTGAGACCACTGCAGCTTCCCATAGCTAGTCGAGCTCTGCATTCCTCAGTCAGCTCTGGGCACTCACTGCAGCAGCCCAGGAGCTGATCACTATGGGCAGAGCCTATGCACTAATGGGGGACTGAATCTTTGGAGTCTGGGCAAAGACCCAGTTTCTCTTATAACTAGTACAGTGGTTCTGCGCCTTTCCAAGTACCACAAAAATATGGGAAAGATGGAAAAGGAGGCTATGAAAAATTGATTTTTTTCAGCTCCTTCCCCAATGGCACCTAATTCCCTCAGCCCTACACAGAGATTGCCCCACAGTTTGTTCATCTAAACTTCATGTTCTGAGATTTTAAAAAAATAAACATTTAGACATTGGATGAGAGATGCAAGGTACAAAGAAGCAGAGCAAGCATGAGAACTTACTCACAGATGGATCTATTCCTGGAATTCATATTTCCCATTCAAAGAGTGGGCTGGCCTTTTACAAAGACTTTGGACTCTTAGCATGTCTCAGTGGAAATGCAGGGGTGGCTATTCTGAATACTAGAACCAATTAATAAAATACACAGGGTTTTCAATTGGAAATCCCTAATTCCCTTGATCTGGTTCATTATAGTCATTTAACCTCCATAAAGTAACTCTGTCGTTGCCAATCCATGACCCAGAATCTCTTTAGAACAGGTGGGATGGTGAGCCCCTGCATCCCTGGGCTGATAGACTAAGTGTATCAGCCCAGTATCCATTCAGAAAAGGTGGCTTCTATTTTACACAATTCACTTTTAACTCTAAGCTTCAAGTTATTAAATATTGAGTATTCCCTTTCCCACCCACTAGTTGTGGCTCTGCTGAGCCTGACTGCCTGTGTGGCCCAGATTGAGGGTGACATCCAGACACTCACTGGCTCTCATACACCTCACACTCCTGTCATCTGTGTCATCCAAATCTTCATTCATCTCAGATTTAGCTGATGCCAGGAAATTTGCTCAGTGTTTTTCTATATGTTTTTATTTAGTTTATCTAATTTATTTTTCATAGTAACTTTATTATCCAGGGGGATTTAATATAGAGCTTTATTTCACAAAGGATAAATGGGACTTAGGGGGTTAAATTTTTTGCCTAACTTCCTCTGATTACTGACAAAACCATGATGCAAGCTCCGATGTCTTGAATAAAAGTCCCTGCCTTTTCCATCCCATCTGACAGTGTACCCCCATCTTAAATTGGTGAGGGCATCTTACCTTCCTTTTCTTTCTGCTGCCTTATCAAACTTTGAGGGTTCACCCCTACAATAGCACATTTATCTAAACCTACAGCAACTCCAAATAGCTTGATCAGTGCATAAACCACTCATATTGAGATAGCCTAAGAACAGGGGCTTTGAGGAATCAGCTTACATCTGACATTTGGAAAAGAAACCCTTTCCCTGATTTCCAACAGTTTTCCCTGAAAAAAAATGTCTCAAATATATACTATGAGAACTTACTTTTTAAGTCAATTGGTGTCCATCTGATTGTTCCCAGGAGGCTCTTTGGGCAGGGTCCATCCATGTTGTAGAGAAGGAATCAGGGCATTGAGTGGCACCATTGTTTTTTGAAGCCCAAGGTGCTGAAAAGAAAGCAAACAGCAACACTTTGCATCTAGTAAGAGTTAGATTACTACAAACTGAATGACCTGAAGAACTGGGAGAGTCCTGGCTCTAACTTTGCTTCAGAAAGCTTGTGAAGATCTTGCTTTGCCTCATGCCAGCTCCCAAAACCAAAGCAATCTCTCCTGGGGTTAAAGGAGATTTCCTCCCTTGAGAACCAAGGGCCCAGCTAGACTCATGAGCTCATGCCCAGTCTCTTTATTGTGCTCATTAATTTAGTCTTCTTACTCACTCAACATTCACCCAGCAAAGATCCCAGAGACTTGACTAGTTCCTGTCCTTAAGAAATTCACAGTCTGGTTGAGGAGCTAAAGCCTATATATCCAGGGCTGAAAGGTAAGACTGAAAATGATGAGCAGGTCTACAGCTCTTTGAGCAGAAAGGAAGAGGTGAAGACATGGGGCACTGAGAGGTCTCTGCTTTCATTTATCTTTCTGAAGAACTGCTAAGCATTCCTCATGGACAGCACAACCTGGGTTTGGGACCTGAATACAAAGTATTCCCTCTTCTTCCTCTCTTCTCCCTAAAAATAAGTGTGTATCAATATATTAGATCCCTTAATAGCATTTTTTTTTTTTTAGATTCCTCATGTAAGATCACCAAGATCCCTTTTCAAAATCAATCCTGTCTTAGGAAAAGTGGCTTGACAAGAAAGAAGAGACAAAGAGAGGAGAGTATTGAGATGATTCCCCTTTCCTTGAGATAGATTGCTCTAGAAAGAAAGAGGGTGCTTCACCCATAATTATGTTAGCCTTGATCTGGATGGAGACTTGAAAGTGATGTATATCAGGGAAGTTAGGAATGCACTCTGCCGTAGTGCCACTGCTGTAACAAAACAACATGGACTGGTTGGCTTACACAACAAACATTTACTCCTCATGGTTCTAGGGGCTATAAAGGCCCAGATCAAGGTGCTAGTAGATCTGGTGTCTGGTGAGGGGTCTCTTTATGGTTTTCAGATGGCTGCTTTATGGTTTATCCTCACATGGCAGAGAGAGCTCTGGTGGCTACTGTCTTACAAGGGCACTAATCCCATCATGGGGGCTTTACCCTCATGACCTCATCTAAACCCAGTGATCTCTCTAGGGCCACACTTCCAAATTCCACTGCACTGAGAATTAGGACTTTAATATATAGATTTAGGGGAACACAACCATTCCATCCATAGTAGACCCTATGGTCAGGACTTATGAAAGACCTGAAACTCAACACCCCTACACCATTCTAACTATTGCTCTTAGCCATCATTTCTTTATATCCACAGAGCATATGCCTCCATCCTGAGTTCATGGACTTGCAGAGTTTATGTTAAGAAATATGCTATAAACATGTACATGGATTACAGAGAACTCGAGAGAAGGCCATTTTCTTAAGGACAGCCAAGAGAGAAATGGGGCCAAATAGCATGACACAGATCTTGTATCAGTCAACTAACCTGTAAAGTTTTCCTTGTGAAACAAGAAGCCCTGGGTCATCCCCCCAAAACACTCCCATAATGCCCAATTAGGCCAACAGTGAATTATCCTTAATTTCTGTTAAGAACAATTCTTTGGCACTGCTCTATTCTCATGGTGAATTCTGATATGTCTTGAGGTGCATTGTCAAAAGAGTTTCTGAACTCAAGACATATCACATCTATCACATTCATCATTCACCATGTGCCCATTTCCAAAATATTAAATATACAGTACATAATACATATATAATATATATATTACCTTACCATAAATTACATATATAATCTTAAAGTAGGTCCATTTTAAAGCTACAAGTTATATTCATTGGTAGTGATTTTTTTAAAAAAGTCCTCATTGTTTAACAGTGATGAGAAACAGGGTTATTTTTTTAACCTTTAAGAAATAGTAATTCCTTAATCTCCTAGTTCAGTTCACCAAACCAGACCACAAGAAGTTTACCAGTCATTCACCCAGTGTTTTTCTCTAAGGGTGCCTGGGTGAGACTAGGTTGGAAGGACTCCTGTAAGAGAAAGATGGATTGTTTAGGAAGCTGTGCTGTTACATCACAGGGCCACAGAGAGCTGTCCTCCAGCCCCACCTCCCCTCCAAGCTGGTCACACCTTCTTGCAATCCACTGCAGCAGCAGGAGCACTAGATTCACCACTATCCCATTGTACCAGCTCCCTCTTCTGCAACATGAAGATGACACTTCCTAAGCTCCCTTCTGACCCTAAAATCCTATTATAAATGCACACACTCATTCAACACGAGACAAATATCTGTCTCCAGACTATGAACTTCTAAGAAACCCAGAGAAAAAATTTAGCTCCTCCATTTTAACCCAACCTAATTGTTATGAATATAAGAATCCAGGGAGATCATCCTTAAATCAAAGGTAAGCATCTCCTAAATCAACTATACTTTTCTCTTTGAAAGAAAAGATGAAGCCAACTTCTCACCATCTTAGTAAGTATTCTCAAAATATATATCTTAAAGGTAAAAAGAATTTTCTTCCTTCTAGCCCTTCTTTATTATTTGTGTCAAGTGATTTAAGTGGAGTGGGGTAAAGACAAGAGCATCCACTCGCCATGAGATGAGAATCAGCCATATTGGATGCACAGAGACTATTGACCAATCAAAACCAAAGCAAGCAAAGAACTCCCCCAAGCCCTACTGCCTTTTGGAGCTCCACTTACAGCAGACTACCACCTTACTAAGAACATGCTTTAGACACAGAAAACTATCTCATTCATTTCATGTGGAAGGTATGATTCTCTCATAGAGGTGGATGAGGCTATACACCCACATCTGCATATGTCTGCAGAGTGCTTTCACACAGTGTCTCATGTGATCTTCTCAACAACCCTGAGTAAAGTAGCATCACATCCAACACGCAAAAGAGGAAACTAAGATTCTGAGAGGTTAAGCTGTCCAAGATCATAAAGAAGTGAGGATATGACCTGGGAATCTGATGCCCTAGTCAGTGATGTCCAATCCCCATCCTCCTGGGAAGTAGGAGAACAACATTGCACTTCCCACCAATGTCCCTGGACTAAATGTGCCTGCTCTCCAAAACACCATTCCTGGAGATTTCTTTCAGCCAGAGGCAGCTCCATAATTAATAGTAAATAGTACTAAATAGTCCCAGATACCAAAAGTGGGGGCATCACAGCCCAGTTATGGGGCATTTTCACTGGGCTTCACATTTGTCTGGGGACAGCAACAGGAACTTAGCATAGAGGAATCTTGGCATGTTGCTTAAGCCTTTAAGGCACACTATGTATCACGTCATTCCCTAACTTCATTCTGTTGCTTCACTCATGTGAATACATCTGTGATCACATATCCTCAAATGCTATTTCAACCACCAACTGCCAGATCAGAAACATACCATCTAGAGAAAGCAGATCTATCTAGGCAGAGGTTTGGGGATTTATTTCAAGAAGAACATAGGTGTTTGTAGGGCCATTCAGGCAAACCAGCTTGCACATTTAAAAAAATCCTCCATTTGAGGGGAGACTCATAGTCAGCGAAGCCTGTAGACCTCGGCTGACTTGGAGGGAAACAACCACTTAGTGGCACCCAGGGCAAAGAGCATAGGGTTTGTTTGAGGGTTTGTTTGGGGCCTACCACCTCTGTACCCCAGAGAATCAGGCCTTGGGCTGTATTTTGAGTCAGAGCTGGGTGGGGAGCACAAGAATGTTTCCAGGGAAACTACTTTGCTCTGATAGGTGCAGAATGAGTACTGAACTCTGGGAAAGCTAGGTAGGTAATGAGACTGGGAAGCCTGGTAAGGTGCAGGATCTCATATGGCTAAAGGGATGAGAAAATGTAAGTACCTCATGCAAAAACAACAGACACACACATCCATATTCTGCCTGATTCCACAACACCCTGGGGCAGAACAAACCATGGGACACCTGCTGTAGGAAGCCACATTCTATGGCTGTCCACCTCCACCCATGAGAGCATGAACCAGAACTGTGTGGAAGTAATGTCTGCCAGAATTTTCTTTCCTCCTTGAGAAATGTAGCGAAATTTGTAGAGGAAGCCTGAATGTCCTCCAATGGCCAGATTGTGAAACAAATTATTGAGTGCTTTCTAGGCACACAGCACCTCACATTGTATCTCAAAGGCAGGGAAACTTTCAAACATGGTAGAGGAATTTGTGTTTCTTCCCTTTCTCAGGCTGTGGGTGTGAGTAAAGCGTTTGCTCTTCTGTTCAGGTCACTAGTGTGAGGCAGGTGGATCCAAGCACATGATCACATCCCACAGATGAGAGGGTGTTTGCACATCTTACAAAGGACTGGCAGATTCCAGGCCCTAAATAATAAGCCACTGGCTGCCTAAAATAGTCCCCTTTTAATTTCAACAAACCCAGAAAGAGTTTGCCATATACCATTTGTAGGACCTCAGAGGGACCAAGTAAGGGGCCAGTCAAATAGATCAAAGAGTAGTTCTCATGGGTATCTGCACCAGGATGAGGCTAAAGAGGGGCTGTATGAAGAATAGGCTTCTGGACCTATGGTTGTGCCCAAGGTTGCCAAACATCTGCCTCTTTCTCTTGGACATGGAGAGAAGTGCTCCTTGAAGTTTTCCAGTGTGTCTTGCCTCTCCTAACCCATCCTGGACTGGTTGGCTCTACAAACCTCAAAAGAGGACAATTCCTCAGTCACCCTTGCTTCTTCTCATGTTCCATGACATGAACATGAAGACTGTCACCTGATCACTTCATTTAGCCACATTTTCTCTTTCAGTCATATGCCCACTCCCAAAGACAAGGCTCTGGGAAAATGGTGGCTCTTTTTCTTCCATGTAATTTGGGGGCTCTTGACTCTTTCCTCTTCTTCCTTTCCAGAACACAAGGCTCTGAGTGTCACAATGGTCTTGATGAGGGATACTCTCTTGCCAGATGAAGGTTCCTCTGTCCCTTTCCAAGCCTCTGAGCCCCCCAGCCCCTGTAACTGGTTATTTTTCTTTCCTGGGGGGTGATTCTTGATGGCACAATGAGGCGTGACTGTATTGTGGTTTCCTTTGATCCCACGAGGTGGTGAAACTCCCTTTCCCAACTGCCTGGGACAAGGAGGCAGAAGCACAAAGCAGCATTGCCCACTGAGGCTCATGCTAAAACAATTTTTTTTTATTTTTAACTACAGTGGGAAAGCTCAGTGACGTGGGAAACTCCCTTCAGATGCTCCATCCTTCAGCCCCAGATTTCCAGTCCTTTTTCTGTTGGAATTTTAATATCATCTGTTTATTATTTTTATTTTTATTTTTAATGGAGGAAGAACCTCATGCTAATGAGTTGTGCAAATGACACCATTCCTTTGTTACTATTTGAAGGGGTAAAGACCGTAGTGAACTGTGTTTTTGTTAAGATATCCATTTCTTGTGCCGGGTTGATTTCAGATTGGTGCATTCCCACTTATCAGGGACCTCTGATTCTAGCAGAACAAAATCAGCTACTTACTCTAGTTACTGTAAGCAGACACATAACTTTTACTGTAATTTGAAAAACCTTGCACTGTAATGGTTAAAAAAAAGCAAATCTTATTGAAACTGATTTTGTATTTTTGATTACATCTGAATTTTCACATTTTTGTATCTAACCGTGACCACGGTAGTGCTTCCATAGCTTGTGTTCAAGGTCTTGTTTCTTTCCAGGTTGAATTCTTAGGATCGTGTTGACACCAAATGTTTAAGGGGCAGGACTGGGGCCTTGCTAGGAGAACCTGTCATGGGGGTGTGTCCTTCCTCCGCCAGATCACTGGCTGGCAACGGGAACCTTGCCTAGACTGGAGCAAGTTGACGTCGCATCTCATTGCGTGAATTTCCACAGACAGCTCATATCTCCAACTTATTTCAGGCCAACGGTTTTGGCCAAACCCTTGCCAAGGACTCTCAAAATTGAGCTGCCCCCACCCCTGCACTACCCAGCTTCCTGGGTAAGGGAGGACATTTTTGAAAACAAAACTTGTGAAATTAATTTGTGATTATGATTTTTTCTTCTTGCTGGAAACGTGCTGGGAACCAGACAGCATGATGTTATCGCTCTTTCTGCTTTTCCAAACCAATACACCTGTTGTGCTCTTTTGTTTCTTAGTGAAGAAAATTCTAGACACAGACCTAACTATGAACTCTTTTCCTCCTGTATTTCTGATTAGCAATTCTCCCTCTGTATTCCTGACTTGTTGAAGTGTTTTCCTTCTTAGCATTGCTTCTCATATTTTACTTTATTTCTTTACTGAACAACAACAACAAACCCACAAAGGAACAAATAATCTCTTTCTCTTTTTCTCTCTTTCTCTCTCTGATGTGTAATGTTGTGTTGTCCAGATTCTGTATAAAAATATGTATATGATGTATCTGATATTTGGCAGCCACTGGCTGTAACTTTAACCAATATAATTAACAAAAATGCATAATGTTGGTGTTTGATTTTTTTTACAAAAAAAAAACAACCTAGTTAAGATGTTTGTGTATTTTTGCATGGTTAAAATGTACTTAGTGCATTGAGAAACGTTGTGGAGGTACTCAGTGAAAAGGCCGGTTTACTTTTTAATTCTAATGGTGATTGGTTGTTGACCAGACTATTCCCTATGATGTCCGTCTTTAATTTAGCATAATTCTATTTATAACTTGTTTTATTACTCAAGATTCAACATATTATATCTATCTATCTCTATTGTATTTACTGTTCCTTAAAACCAGGTTGTGGAAGTTCACTTCGTCTGGCACAGATATCTACATTGCTGATTTCCGTTGAGTTGTGTTCCATTTAATTTGCTGTACAGTCCAGATCTGAAGCACCCCTTGGCCCCTAGACAAAGCCTGTCATCTCTCCTTCCAGAAGTCTATTTCTTTGAGCAGTACTGTGGTTTTCCCTCATCATGGATCTTTGTTACCCCTCCCTCCCCCAAACCTAGTTATATAAAGGAGGAGAGGAGGATAGGAAGTTAAGTAGGAATCTGAGAATTATTTATATTTTATACATAATAGTACATATAATATATTATAGATAGACAGGCAGACAGACTTTAACTGTGAATTAAGTAGAAAGACAGTGGAAGATGTTGAAGGATTCAGAGATGGAGGTCCTGGGATTTCCTAGTATGTCACTAGATCAATATGAGAGATGCAAGAACCCTCTGTCCTTCCTTGTGCCTCAGTTTCACCATATGTAAGATGAGGAAGTGCAGAGTTTTCAGGGAGGAGAGGCAGCTACACTTTCTTGAGTCTTCAATGCATTTAGAGCAAGAGTAGGTCTTTAACAGTCCAAGAGATTTAATTGCTGTGTATTTGGAGACCCTGCTTGCAACATCCCCTCTCCTCCTCAGGACATCTGGGCCTGCTTAGGGGGAAAGACAGATCTTTAAAGTCATGAGCTATTCTGGGTTGAGGTTACCTTGGCATCCAAAGTCTTCTCTTTGGCTAGGTGGCTCCTTCCTGCACATCTTGGAAGGAGATGGGATTCGTAGGAAGTATCTGTGGCAAATGAAATTGAGCTTCTGTTTCCTAGAGTCTTACCTTTTCTCTAATCCAATCAGAATCTGTGTGCTTGTTTTATCCAGGGCACACAAGGAGTTTGCCATCCTCCGTTTTCCTACCAAATACTTTGATAGACAATGCACGCCCATTACTCGGAACCAGCATACATAGTTGTATTAGAAGCACCTGTATTTCCAGTATTTGTGGTTTTGCAGACACTGGTCTTTTGGCAGACAAATGCAACCTGTCTCCAAGTGGGCCTTCCCTTCCTCCTCAAATCTGGAGACTTAGCCAGTACTTTGAGGTCTTCGGGTTTCTTGGCTCTGCAGTGAAATGTCAATCCTGATAGCCAACCAGGTAGAGACAAGTACTGCCTTTCTCACTCTTCAGAGGGAAGGCCTCAGAGCCTCAAACACTTCATAAGCATTTTGTCATAGGCACTTAACCTTCTGCAATGTCTGTGACCATGAGTATTGATCTCATTACTGACCATGGTAGCGGACAACTTCAAAATATATTGAAATTTTCATTAGGCTTGAATCGCACTTGCTACTTTTCTTCAGAGTCAAGGTTGATTGCAAAGGGGCAGGATTCCATGGAGATGTGGATGGTACTGCTCTTTTCCTCCCTGGCTCTTCCAAGGCCAGAATTTACTAGATGGAGCAGCATGAACATGCTGACCTTGTGCAGGGGGATGAGCTTCTTTCTCAATTACCTCCCCCCCCCCACCCCCCCCCCACACAGTGACATTAGCCAGGAGTCCCAAGGAACCTGTTAGAAAATTTACTCACCAAACCTAGGAACAAGATTTGTTCTCTTTGATACAATGCTAATAGAGACCTTCTTGATCCTAGAATTCAGCCCCTACCTCATATCTATTCTAGGCCAATAATCAGTTCTCTAGATCCACAGATTATAAATGTCAGAGAGGTCAAATCTCCTCCCTGTACAGATGAGGGGTCTGAAGACCAGAGATGAAATAATTTTCCCAAGGAAATGCAGCTAGAAATTTGCAGACTCAGAATCAGATTCCACATCAAAATGCTCTTTCATCCTCTCCTGACTTATAACCAGTAGCTCAGAGTCCCTCTTTTAATTTGTAAAGTTCAGATATGTCCCATGCTGTCATGCTTTATATAAGTCTCTGGAAGACAGAAGAGTTGATTTTTTCATGACTGCAGGCAATGTGAACATACACATGTACACACTCCCTCTCCAAGTCTACCTTTCTGTAAGCCAAGTTAAGATAGTTAGGATTTTGAAAAAGAAATGAGCTGATACCTATATTTTTGAGGGGCAAGGAAGAACAATGAGAATAAGAAACAGCAGAATCTAACTCTATAATCTATAAACTGCCCTAAGTCTCTTGCTAGAACATATTTTTCTAAATAATTAGAGTGGTCTGTCCATCCACCCTGCCACCCCATCTCTTCATTTAGCCATTCTTTTTGGATCTCTTCCATTCCCAGGGCATTTGATGTCTCCAGAAAAAACTTTCCACAGTTGCTTTTGGCTATCTGTTTCAGGAAGCCCACAACTTTTTAATCCAAGCAAGTCTTCATAATTTGTTTTTTTTTTAAATATGTACACCTCTATCTGCTTTTTATTTTATTTTTATTTTATTTTTTTAAGTAGACTCTACACCCAACATGAGGCTTGAACTCAGGCCCCCATGATCAAGTGTTGCATGCTCCACCAACTAAGCTAGTCAGGTGCCCATCTCTGCTAACAACTTGAATCTCAACCAAGCTACCATGACCCAAAGGGTGTTTTCCTCGTGCAAAATGGTGGGCCCAGGGACTTCCTTGTGTGTCATTCTTTCAGAGGCTTTCTGACCTCACCTTTCCCCTACAGAATCTTAGAAGCACCTGGCTTCTCTGGTCTGTTTTCCTTTGGGAGGACTCTTTGAGGTTTGTCCTCATAAGCTTATAAAAATATATCTAGAATTTTTATATTTTAATTATCAAAATAAAATTTATAGTTTTATACTGAACCCTCATTCCCTATAAGTGTCATCACTGAGAAGGGCCCAGTGGGTCCTCCCTTTCCCGAAGCAGCTAGTTCTTAAAAGTCTTGTTCTTATTCAATTGAGAAATGTCTTTGATTCCAATTAGATTATAGTGATATTTCTCTAAAGAGATTCAATACCTTTAGTTGTAGATTTTTATAGAAATTTATTCCCTTAAATGGCTGCTATTCTTGCCCTTTACACCCTACCCTTGTCATAAATGTGATGCTCCCCTCCTTCCACCAGGCCTTCAATCAGGTTCTAGAAAAAACTGAATGCTACCAGGGGCCCAGGAACAACATTCAGTTTCCTTCTTGGTGGTGGTTCCCCTAAGAAGTGGCTACAGTGACTGGTTTGTCACTGGGGGTAGGGGTCTCCCTTTGAAGTGTTGGAGCTGAAGAGAGACTTCAAAGAAAGTGAGAATTACCCTTCTTTATGAGAGAAGGGTAATTCTTAAGCTAATTGACAGGAATTTTGAAAACAACCACCTGATTTTCAAGGTGAGAGCAGAGATCAAGAATATGACATTTATTTAAGAGTGCAATGCTAACCAAAATATCCTAATCCCTGCAGAAAGAGTGCTGGGTTCTAGTATTGGCTCTGCATGAACTCCTCATGTGACTTTGGGCACTAAACCACTGGGTTCTGTCTGTAAAATGAAGGAGTAAGCTAGATAATCTCCAAGGGGCCTTGTTTTGTATTGTGGATAATTTCAACCCATATATTTGAACACATAATAAAGTCAAATTGCACAGCCAAGTACTGCAGACCTACCAATCAACATCAGTAATGATCAACTCATGGCCAATCTTGTTTCATCTGTACACCCACAGCTTAATGATCACATTTGCTTTATTACAGATTTGTCATAATCCTTGGATTCCAGGACCAAAACAAGACAGCTCTACCAGAGAGAGAGGTCAGGCAGAGCACTGGTCCCCAGATGGCTGGACACTGCAACTGGCATTTCTCTTTCTGAACATCTTGTCCCTACAAATGCCCCCATTGGATGTGGTCCTCAGTAATTAGAGCACAACCATTGTGTCCAGGACATTGCATCCTTAGGCCCCAGGCATTTCATGCAGAGCTCTTGTATCAGACTGCAATCTAATTTTACAGGATGAGGGATCTCTGTCTTGTTCACAGAGAGCACATGTGGTTCATTTGCTGGAGTAAGTAGTTATACCTTTTAGCAATTGCCTGAGAGCCAGTTCTTCCATTCCAGGGTCTCAGTGGTTGGATCACCCAGCATCTTGCCAGAAGCTGCTCAGAATGGCAGGCAACTCTCAAGGTTTATCCTTCCCATAGCATTTCAAGGTCCATCTCCTTTACTTCAGAACAAGAAGAAAAGAAAAGATTCTTCCATCTGTTCTGTTCCATCTTCTGTACATTTCTCTGTGAGCGGATTCAAGTCAAAGGAGTTTCTATTACTCCCCTAAGAATCCACCTATGGGCTCACAAACCTTCCAAGGATCTCACACTTCCATGGACTTTGTAGCTGTCATTCGATCTGATGCAAGGGAAATATTCCTGAAGCTTGAAAGGCTAGTCCTGTTCTCCAGGTGAGCATAGGTCTCACTGAAGCATGTGAGCATCAGGCCTGCCTTTCTAGGACAGATGGTGTTCAAGGCCATTGAAATGGACCAGATGGTCTATAGCAAAGGACTTATTCTAACTGCACAAACTTTGGTGCTTCCACTTTTCACTCAATAGCTGGGTGAGCATAGCCTGCCCTCCTGAAAGAACTTCAACAAAGAGAGTCTGAAGAATAAAATGCCCCAAGTCAGGGATAAGCCTTCTTTTCCATGGAGCCTTCCAAAGGGCACGCCCTCTGCTACTGCGTACTGTAAATTCAGCGCTTCAGGAGCCGAGGCCTCCTGTGCTTGGGGGGAAAGGTAGCTGAGGAGAAAGGGACTCCTTCTCACCTTTTGTTTACCTTCAATCTGGCTGAATTTAGCTGCCCTTAACTTCTAGTTTGCTAAAGTCCTTATTGCCTTAACAACCACCTAATAAGCAGTCAGAACCAGAAGAGAAAGCCCCTTTGTTGGCATTCATTGTTAACCCCTACACCTGTCCCTGTCTCCCCAGTGCTGCTGTGCCTGAAATGAGTCCCAACCCTATCTCCAAAGCACTGGGTTAGCCTCTGCTGAGGCAGAGACAAACCCATGGCAAGGACAAACCCAGGACTGCTCAGACGGGGAGAGATCCCCACATCACATTTTCACTGCTGACAACCATTTCTGTCCTTCAGACTTGCTTTGCTTCAGATCTGGACTCCTCACGCTCCCTCTCCTCCATCTCTTGTTCCAGAGACCCTCCACACCCCATCATTCTCAGTGCCGTTCCTGAAGACCATCTAGACTTTTTGTTCTCCTGAACATTCTACTCACCTTCAGCTGCAGCGTATTTCTTCAGCCTCTCCACCAAGCTCTTTAAAACGAAAGGCAGTTGCTGTCTTCCCATGGACAATAATGAATGTATCTACTGTAAGTGCAGACCATGTAGAGAAGTGGCTGGGTTTATCAAAAAGAGGGTTTTTGTAAAGCCTGTTTATTTTTTTAAGTCAGTTTTGAGCATTTCTATTTTACCACCCTTCACATGGTTTTGGGGAACCCAAATTGTATCAAGGTCTCATGCCAAAACAAGCCAAAAGTTGTTTTCTTTACCTTTTTCCTCCATGCACCATGATTTAAATGATTGTTTCAGTGTCATTTTAAATGTTTTCTTGTGACATGTACTGACGATAAAAGTCATCTTGACAAAAAAAAAAAAGATTTATACATGAATCAGAAAGTATTTATTTCAATTTTGTACCTTTCCATTTTAATACATTATAATGTATTGACTCAACTGAGATAATATAAACAGTTCATTTTAATAACATGTGTGTGTGTGTGGCTTTTCATTTATTCATGGTCAGGGAGGGACAAATAATCACGGAGTGAAAAATTCTAGGGATTTATTGGCATCAGTGTGAGCAGAGCGTTGCCTCTGAGTCAACCAAAGGCTTCTTGGCAGCAGCTGGAGACCCCTGGGAGTGGCAGAGATTTTACAAGGGAAACAAGGAGGTAAGTGGGCAGGCTCTCCAGGCATCAACTGCCTGCTGATATACTGACACACCTCTGCACATAGGGAGCACCATAGAGACGCCTCTACTTACCCATGGAGCCTGAATGCAGGCTGGCAATCAAAGGTTGGCATAGGGGCCAGATATGGGAAAACCCAAAGCAGATAAAATGAGAAGAAGCTAGGGAGAAAATTCAGTGTTAAAAGTGCTGGAGGGTGAAGGGTAGGAAGAAACAGAAGACTTCTGTGTTATATTTTCTGGATACAACCCCCACCCCCACCCCCCAGAACCTTATGCTAGAAATGCTGCAAATGAATCCCTGGGGAAAGTTGCCTTCAAAAAGCCCACTGACAACCAACCAAATGGTTTCTATTGCTTCCTTAGTATAATTCCTTATGGCTATAGTAGTATAAACACAAAATTGAACACAACTGTACTCATTCCTGGCTCTTTACTGGAAGATAGGTGAGAAGGTGGGCAGGGGTGGTGACAAGTAGAAGCAGGTTTCCAGAAACAGGCAACCAGAGAAAAAGGGAGGAGGTGTCAAATGCAATTGCATCCAAACATCCAAAGGGCTTTATTAAAAACTTTTTCCAAGCATATTTGGCAAAGGGGGTGGTAATTTCATGAGCCTCATGACATTAATCTCTAGTCTTCTCTATATGTTTGAACATGTTCCATTTTTATTTAAAAGATGTCATCTGGGAGGAGAGAGAGAAATGCTACTTGAAAGGAATCTATCAGCCCTTTCTTCCTAGAAAAGTTTGGCTCCACATGAGACTCCTCTGAGGAGAGAAAGAGACTGAGAGACAGATTTTATGTCTAGGACTCTGAGAGGTCTGTCTTGGGTATGTCTAGGACTCTGGGAGGAAAGATGGATGTTCTCAACAATCAGTCATTTGATCTTCTGCATCCCCATTCCCTCCCTTTTCCTTCTCCCAACTTTTAAGCCTACAACTTTCTACAACTGCCCTTCTTGGGCACCTCCCTCTCTGGCCCAGGCTCCTTGAGTGCAAGCTTATCTCAGCCAGCAAGAACACATCAGAAGACAACTCTGGCTAGTGAGCCAAGGGACCTCCCTTTGATTCCTTCATCACCCCCACACCATCTTCAGCCTATTCTTCTGGGAACATTTGTATGTTCCATACAGGAGATTCATTAATGGATTATTTTAAGTCCTAAACCAATACTTTAGAAATGATCAGTTGCCAATTACATAAAATAAGCAGCTCTTCAGCCCTACAAAGGCTCAGCTACCAGGAAAGACATAGAAATTCCCCTCCCATCCACTTCTTTCCAAATCTCTTTTCCAAAACTCCCATTAAACTTATGGTAATCTTTAGCTTGCAGGGGATTTAGCTGTTTAAAGAGAGCTTGGGTTCTAAGGAAAGGATGTGGGAGGCACTTATTATCTTAAACTAAAATCCTCTAAATTGAGTTGATCTGCTTTGGCAAACCATTTCATCACAGGCAACACAGAAGACCCTTTTCAGATATATGGGAAAATTGCTCTTTGGGAATAGTAGTCCAAAATTTCAGAGTATTCCCCTGTGCCAATGTATATTTGCATTTGGGGATTTGTGATTCTGGACCCTCTTTTCTCCTTAACTTGTAAAGAGAAGTCTGGGTTACCTTGGTCCCTGGTAGTTGGAGCTGGGTGATAGGCTATTGTAAACAATCCCCATAGCTAACTGCTGTCAAGTTCACATTTGCTGGTCATACACAGACACATACACACCCATGTTCATGATACCCCAATTCCAGGAGGTCCCAAAGCACCACCCAACAGCCCTTGGACCCAGGCATCCAGTCAAGGGCTACAGAGACCTGTTTGGATGCACTGAAGCCAAGAGAGGCAGACGTTGAGCCATCCTTCCTCTGTGCCCTGCACTGCCCTTCATCTTTTAACCTAGTTTTCTTCCTTCTGGCCCCTTCTTTTGCTTACTCTCTCTCAGACCTTACCTGATTTCCTCTGCTCCCAGATTTTAGCCCGTTGATTTGACTTATGATCCCTTTCCACAATTTCAGTGTCACAAGAAGGAAGAGATCATCCCTGGGACTGGGAGTGAAATTCCTCACCCTCCCTGTGCCAGACTTGGGTAGAGTATAAAAGAAGTCCTCATCTGAAAACTCTTTGGCAAAAGACCTCTGAGAGTAGAATTCCAGCTATTTCCTTGCCTTGAGATATTCTCCATCCTTAGGAGAGGTTTTTTGTTGGGTGCAGGGTAGGTTTGGGGGCATATTCATTCAAATAAACTCATGGTCCTCTCCTAATGAGGAGACCCACACACCAGCCCCTCACTTAATATATATTAAGCCTAGGAACCACATATGCTGCCATAGCACCTTCAGGAAAAGAACCCCCCTTCCCATCTCCCACCCATATACACAGGGATGGCAGAAATGTGAGGCTTGCAATGGGCACAGGAGAAATGTATGCAAAGGAAGGAGGTCCCTGGAATATTCAGTAAACATCACCAGGCTACCTGGGACAGCCTCATCCTTCAAAGCTGCTTCTCAGGTCCCCTACATGCACCCCTCCTCAGATGCCAGAAAGGGAGCACTAATCTAACTCAGCGTTCAATTTTCAGACCAGACTGCAGCCTGTGCGGCTTCCGGCCAATGGGAGCTGGTCTGGTCTTCTGCACAAACAGAGGCAAAAGTTAAGGAGGCTCCTCCTTTTTTTTTTTTTTTTTTTTAAGTTTATTTATTTATTTTGAGAGAGAATGCAAGCTTGACCAGGGAAGGGGTAGAGAGAGGGGGAGAGAAAGAATCCCAAGCAGGCTCCACATTGTTAGAGCAGAGCCTGATGTGGAGCTTGAACTCATGAACTGTGAGATCATGACCTGAGCTGAAATCAAGAGACTTAACAGATTGAGACACCCAGGATCCCCTAGGAGGCTCCTTTTAAGGACACATGACACAACACTTAGGAAAAATATAGAACACAAAGTAATAGTTAACAATATTTACATTTCAATATGTACATTGAAACCCCCCAGCTCTATTTGAATTACACTCTCATCTTGTTATGTAACTCTCCCCACCTGTACCCTTCTGAAGAGGAAGGTCCTTGGGCATTTGGGGAGGAATGTTAAAAGCTGCAAAGCTGCACTAGGAATAGGGAAAATCTGCTGTGTCTTGCCCTCTGCCTAGCAATAACACATAAACATTAACAGAGAGAAGGAAAGAAAACATGGAGGAAAAATTTCATTTTCTGTTTTTTGGGAGTAGCTATTCCCTTATAGACTGTGAACCAAGAGCACAGAATCATAAAATGATGTTGGATGACTTCAAGAAAACATATATTTGCCTCTGGAAAATCAGCTCTGCTCAGAGCCTAGACTCCCAAGTGGTGTTTTCTTCCACTTGATTCTCCTGCTTGGTGAGGGATATTCCCAGATTTGCTTTCCAAATGTCCTTACTGAATATCAGGTAGGAATAAAAGGGAAACAAATAACTATCGGGCAGTAAAACACAAATAGCTGAGCCCCTGTGTCTCTCACCACTGAATTCTACAGGTGATCTGAGCTATTTCAGCTCTGGTCCTAGTAGATTGGCATGGCCTCCAGAGACCATACTAGAATCTCTCATTTCTAAGTTCCTGGCCTGGTTCCGTGCAGAGGACGTCTTCTTACAAGCCACCGCCTACAAGGTCCCTTATCAAAAGCTTGCCAACTTTTTGAATAAGGCCAAGAGAGCTGAATCCCCCTGGGAAGTGTTCCTGGAGTTTCTCTGCCCCTTTTCTGTTTCCTTTGAGAGACACAATTCTTCTCTCTGGTGACTGATGCAGGGGATAATATCACATTTTAGGTGAGACCCCAAATCCACAGAGGCAGCCCTATCCTTGTAATGCCAATAATTAATTATTAAAATATTGGATCTCAGCTGTGCTATCAGAATGCCTGGATTTAATTCTTGGCTCTCGCTGTCCATATAAACTTATTAATATCTCTCTGCACCTCAGTTTTCTCATCTGTAAAGTGGGGACAATAACAATCCATCTCACAGGGATTTTGTGAACAATAAACGGGATAATACATGTAAAAAATATTGAACAATGCCTGCTCCTGACAAAGATTCTCTCCTTGACTAAATTGTAGCCAGGCTCCTCTGAGCCCTCTCATCTGCTGGGCTTCAACCTTGGTCTATAAAGATGTGAACAAAATGTTAACAAAGTTTCTAACAGCTCAAGTTTACATCTCCTGGATGACCCTAGCCCACCTCTAAAAGTGCCTGCCTGAGAAAACTCAAGGCTGCCCAAAGAATTTACTGTGTGTTCCAGCCAATACCTGAAGATGGCCCTGTCTGCCAGCCTTTGTGGAAGGGGAGGAGCCTAACTTGGATACACTGCAGTTAGCAAACCCAGATGGGTTTCATATGGACCAACCCCCTTCCTGATTTTTGTAATTTTTCACTTCCCTGACTCTATTGAGACCCCACTAATCCTCCTCCCTATCCCCTCATCTTCTCTTTAAAATGCAAGTGCAAGTCAAAGTTGAGTTCAGTTCATGTGGACTCTTTGCCCTATTGCCCTCATGCATATATTACTGACTAAAATCTGTCCTGACCAACTTCTAATACTGTCCAGCTTTGTTTATTGTTGACGCTACACACTGGCACTCAGTAAATGTTATCCACTGTTATTATCATTTAGCACTATATAATATTCTCCTTTCTGACTGACTGTTACAAGCTCTAGGCCACTTTTGACCTTCAGCTCAAGTTTACGGTATGTATTTCTATACACTAACCTCACCCTTGAATTATCTTATTTTGCTTACCTATATTTTCTCCCTTTGACTGGACTTCTTCATATTTTTAAAATTTCTGTGACCCATGTATTTTTGCATACCACCTCAGGTTTTCCTGATGAAGGAAGCAATATATTCTAAAAATAAAGTTAAAATATTAAAAATCAAATATAGAAAGCAGGAAGATCAATTGCTCAAAGCTGGGTTTTTGTGGGTTTGAATATTTGCTTATGCTTTCTACAAATACATTATGGAGGTTGAGACCTAGAAAGAAAACTTAATATTTGTCACCTCCCCATCTCACCATACAGTTAGAACCAACTAATAAAGATGAGAAGTCATGGGGCGCCTGGGTGGCTCAGTCCATTAAGTGTATACCTCCGGATTTTGGCTCAGGTCATGATCTCACTGTTGTGAGATGGAGCCCCATGTCTGGCTCCTGGATGGGTGTGCAGACTGCTTGGGATTCTCTCTCTCCCTCTGCCTCTGCCCTTCTCCCCCCACCCCCCACTTGTGCATGCTCTCTCTGTCTCTCAAAATAAATAAGTAAACATTAAAAAAAAAAAGGATGAGAAGTCATGAGGTCTAAAAGCCAGAAACCATTTTCAGAGGCTATAGTTTCAGGAGCAATTTGTGTGTGTTTAGATTTGGTTCTGTCTGTGAAGTCACTAAGTCACACAGGGGAGTCACCACTTACCCTGTGCTTTACTTTTCCTACATAACGATGTGATTCAGAGATGGTCTCTTGCTGCTTTCCTTCTCCCCTGGAATTGACATTCTGCCTTTGCCAACTCCCTGGGGCTCACTGAGATAAAACTAAGCAAAAGCTCATGGATTTGGAGAAAGAAATCAAGAAAAAGGAAACCTACTTAGCTGCACAACTTGAGAGACATAAAGGATGCCACAGAAACCAACCTCTAGTTTACTCTGAATAAAGAGAGTTAATACTCCTTGTCCAATGGAGCACCTACACAGCTAGTGTAGCTCACTCTTGTACCACGGAGATTTCTTCCCCAATTTCCTTCCCTACCACCCAGTCCTCTTTTCTGCATTATTTGAGTGTGAAAATATGCTGAGTTCAGCACTAGTTCAGCTGATACCCCAGCATTCCTCCCTTGCCACCCAATAGACTCCCTCCTTAGCCTTTATTCTAAAAAAAAAAAAAAAAAGCTGCAGACAATGCTTGTAACTATGCCAAAGGCAGTTCTTGTCCAAATGGAAAACTCCCACCTGCCCTCTTGTTTTGAACTCAATATTCACCCACATTTTGTTATATAGACAAGGGGTAAAACCATATAGGATCCCTGGGCCAAGGAGAAGAAAAGTTTAAGATGAAAAAGACTTGGGTTTTAGCTAAGGCATTCTGGGTGATGACTGGGTTAAACACAGTCATTATCACAACTATTATATCAGCTACTAGTACTTATTTACCATTTATAACTCACTTTCAAGCATACTGCCCCATTTGGCTAGGTATTCCTGTCTTCCATTTCATAGATATGGAAACTAAGCCACAGAGATGTCAGTTGACCTCCTGCCCTATAAGTGGCAGAACCACACTTGATTTTGGGGACTATCAGCCCCCCAAACCTGTGTTCTTCCCACCACACCACTGTCACTGTACCACCTTATGTACACATTCAACCTTAACAGTCCTCCCCACCAAAGCAAAAAAGAATGCATTGACTGCAACAGGGGACTGAATAGAACTCTTTTGGGTCTAGTTAACTATGGATTTGCCAGTATTAGGAACAGAAAACAAGGAAAAAGAGCTCCTGTGACAGAAAAAGCATTGAAGGCATACTAATAGCAAGGCAAACAACTGCAGAGAACATGAAAGAAGCCACAAGTCCAGGAAGGAAGTCCTCTTGGTTGACATCTAAAAGGAGGGGTAGCTGAAATCATGAGAAAGAAGGAGCCCCAGAAGGGAGCGAGATGGGGAGAGGAGGAGAGATCAAACAAACAGCTTACGCATAGCTAATGTTACACATCTGGAGAAAGATGGTAGCAAAGGGGGAGAAGATAAAATGTGGGGAAAACAGAATAAGACAAAGAAAGTACTTAGCATGTGTCAGGCAGTGAGAGCTGGGGAAGGCCCTTGGGCTTCCCCATGTTGAGTTTGACTTTGAAGAATCATTAGCTCCATGAAAAAGGAAGTGGTCCTAGCAAGATCCTATTAGCATGGAATCAGGTTCTTCTCCTAACTGAGCTTGATTATTACCTGGGAATGTAGTGTTCACCCCAATGCACCATGTTTGGTAAATTAGATTGGAGCCCATGCCTCTAAGTGAGGCTTCTTCTCTGCCTTAAGTCTAACTCCTACCCCAGCTGGCTGAAGATCTACAAGGCTACCTGGGCACATGCAGAGAGGAAGAGAGAGAAAGCAATATGGGCAAGCCCGCACCAGAGAGACAACCCTGACTCAGCTCGTTCCTTCCACTACCAGAGAGAAAGCCACATCGGTGTATGACACATGACATTCACCACATACAGCAACCTTGACCACTAGGAAATGTTGTCTAATTGGTATCTTGAAACCTGGACCCCATCAGTTCAGTATAACTTTAATTTTCTTATGGAGGAAGAAGCTGGAGAGCAGGGCATAGTATATATCTTCTTGGTCCCCTCTTTAACCTCCCACAAGCTGCCAACAAATGTAAAATGGTGCTTCCTATGGCTTTGTGATTCATATTGCTGGACTTTCTATGGAGTTAACTCAATTATTATTACTATTATTAGTTAGTGTTTAGTTTTGAGAGAGACCACAAGTGGGAGAGGGGCAGAGAGAAAGGGCTGGAGGATCTGGAGTCGGCTCCATGCTGATGGCAGCGAGCTTGATGCAGGGCTGAAATTCACAAACCATGAGATCATGACCTAAGCTGAAGTCCAATGCTCAACCAACTGAGCCACCTAGGCATCCCTCTATAGGGTTAACTTTTAAGAAGTGGTTAAATATGGGCAAAAGACCTGAACAGACATTTCCCCAAAGAGGATATACAGGTAGTAAATAAACATACAAAAAGATGTTCACATCATTAGCCATCAGAGAATTGCATGTTAAAGCCACATGATATCACCACCCCACCAAAAAATAGTGACAACACCAAAGGCTGGAGAAGATGCCAAGAAACTAGACCACTAATACATTATGGATGGGAAAGTGAAATGGTGCAGCTATGCTGGAAAACATTTTGTGAGTTTCTTACAAATCTAAACATGCAATTATGTCTTGACTCAGGAATTGCATTCTTGGGCATTTGTATCAAGGTAATAAACATCCATGTTCACACAAAAACCTGTACAGGTATGTTTGTAGTAATGGTCCAAAAATAAAAACAGCCCAGATATCCTCTACCAGGTGAATGGTTAAACAGTAATACACCTACACCCTGGAATCCTAATTAGCAATAAAAAATGGTACAGACTGTTGATACACACAACAGCTTGGATGAATCTAAAACCTAAGGCCATAAATGACTGGCCTGTCTGCAAATACTGCACTTGTCGTTTTCATCAGGAGGGACTTAGCCATATTAACTTCAGAGCTCCCCTCTAAGATATCTAGAAATTTCCCTAGAGTTGTGTCTGCCAATGCTAGGCAGGGCTGCCCAAATGGACCTAGAAATGTGGTCATGGTGTCTGAAAGCCTGAGACAGGAGAGGCAATCAAGAGATTAGACCAGAAAACAAAAAAGAAAGTCAAACCAGGATCAAGAAGTGGGAGCCTAGAGGCCAAAGATCCTTAAAAGGGACACATTCAGAAGTAGGAACTGGGAAGTCACAAGAATCAAAGCTGTGGGAACAGGAAGTAACATGGACTGGTGGCAGGGCAGAGTGGCTAGGAACAGGCAGTGTGTATTAGGAGCAAGGGCATCCATATGGGACCCCAGCTATAGTCAGCTGATGTCATTCCTGGTGGTTCCCATTCACATGTTTCTGCCTCAGGAAAATGCTAAATGTGTCCAGTGGTTTCCAAAATGCAGACAGATTTCTGTCATCTGTGCCTAAAATGAGTTTCCAACATGCCTTGGATTGAGTGGATAAGGTGGAATTAAGTGTCCAAGCAAAATACCTATGTCCATTCCATATACAGACAATAATTTTAAAGGGAGCATGCATGCCCCTTTCACATATTAATAAATAGAATATATACATTTAAATTGTTCTGGTATAACAGAGAAAAAAATTTGTCATTATAATTTAAAAGTTTTGGCAATATAGAAATATACATTGCAGAAAATAAAAAGTCTCCTGTAATTCCTTTCCTGTTCCACTGAAAATGCCAATATTAGCAGTTTGGAATATAAGTTTCTCAGATTTTTCCATGTATATGCTAACTGTGTATGTATGTATATGTACACTATTACATATACTTTTTAAAAAATTTTTTTAACGTTTATTTATTTTTGAGGCAGAGAGAGACAGAGCATGAACGGGGGAGGGGCAGATAGAGAGGGAGACACAGAATCGGAAGCAGGCTCCAAGCCATCAGCCCAGAGCCCGACGCAGGGCTCAAACTCACGGAGTGCGAGATCGTGACCTGAGTCGAAGTCGGACGCTTAACCGACTGAGCCACCCAGGTGCCCCACTTTTTTTTTTTAAAGAGAGAGAGAGCATGGGGCTTGACCTCACGACTGTGAGATCATAACCTGAGCCAAAGTCAAGAGTCGGATGCTTAACTGATTGAGCTACTCAGACACTTCAACATATACTTTTTTATTTTTAAAAGTGGGGTTTTAAAAAATGGGGTGTCTATAACTGTGCAAATGGTATTACTTAATATCTCTCATAATCAAGTTTTTTTAAAAGACTAAACGTGGGGCGCCTGGGTGGTGCAGTCGGTTAAGCGTCTGACTTCAGCCAGGTCACGATCTCACGGTCCGTGAGTTCGAGCCCCGCGTCGGGCTCTGGGCTGATGGCTCAGAGCCTGGACCCTGTTTCTGATTCTGTGTCTCCCTCTCTCTCTGCCCCTCCCCCCGTTCATGCTCTGTCTCTCTCTGTCCCAAAAAAATAAATAAACGTTAAAAAAAAAAAATTTTTTTTTAAAAAATAAAAAATAAAAAGACTAAACGTGAATTAACTCTGTATAAGTCAAAAATGTCTGAAAGGACTTCTAGAGATTTCCTAGGTAATATCCCCTGATGTAAGGATTTGTGCTTCATGATCATGGCCTCCTCTTCACCACCTCCTCAATCAGCAATGGCCTCGGCTAGTGGCTTAATAGGTCTCCAATTCTTTGGGACTCTAGGTCTAATGACAACAACCACCCAGGAATCTCTCTCATCTGTTACCCTGCTGAGATCACTACTGGACACATCAAGATGGTGGCCTTGGTGCGCACTTAAAAAAAACTGTGCACACTCCAGTACAAACAACCATTTATTTAGTTCCTTCTTTATGTTCCTTCTCCTTGTGGTAAACTACTTGAGGATTTCATTTAGGACATTCATTAAATTGCTTTTTCAACCAGCATTGCAATCCTTTGAGGGAGGTACCAGTATCAACCTTAAATGAGGCACAGAATATTTAGTAACTTGCCCAGGGTCAGCAACTGGTAAATGGCAGAAAAAGATGAAAGAGGGACAGGAAGAATAAGGAAGGGGCAGATTCAGCCCCCAGAACTGCATATAATTCTCAGGGTAAACAGCAAAGGCCACTTGCAGTATTACAACACTATAGCTCACTAGGCATTCCTGTGTGTCTTCCACTTAATTTTCACAGCAACCCCTGGGATAGAAGATGCGGGATCAGAGAGAGGACATAAGTTGCAGTTGTCAGAGCTAGATTTGAACCCTCTAACTTTGGAACTCACTCTGTTAATTACTGCACCAAAGAAAATCATCATGGTGAGGACAGACTACACCAGCAGAGCTCCATGGGCTGTGGACTACTTACCTAGAGAGCAGCAGAAGCCAGAAAGATTCTAGAAGGGGTCAGGGAGAGGCAACAGTAAGGCTTGGGAAACTTCCTTAGGTGATTCCAGAATCTCCATTCAAAATTGCCACAGTCCCTGCCTGATGGGATGCTTTCCCTCTCTCAGGACCGGGGGCCTCAGCTAGCAGCTCAGGTCTGGAAACCCTCTCAAGCCACTAAGTTGGCCACCACACCATCATTTTTCATCACCCCAACTCCCACCCTGTGGGTCTATTCATTCCCTTTGCAGGCATCTCCCTGACCTCATCCCTATCACCCTCCCCTCTACCACCTGCAGCCCTGAAAACACCTCAAGGTATAAGAAACTAAAGTGTCACCACCTCACTCAAAGGCTAGAGAAGGCTAATCTAAGACAATAAAAAAAAAAAAAATGTAAGGCAGTGAGGAAATCGGATTTTTTATTTCTTTTGACATGATTTTGTGAATTTGATCTCTGGATGTGATTTTCCACCGTTGAGCTTTACAGATTTTGTGAAGTCTAAAGCTTGAAGTCCTAACATTTTGATAGGAAGTATAAACAGAGGAGGAATCTCATGCCGGAACTGCCGCCAGGAAGCCAGAAGGCATTTCTGGACCAGTATCAATAGAGAGCCTTCCCTTCACACTGCTCTTGGCTAGGTTTTGTCTTCCTACGTGAGCTTCTATAACATACAAATACTGCAAGAGAGGACAAGAAAATCGATTACAGGAGGCTTTGAAGATGAGGGCCCTGAGTTGGTATTAGCTGAGCATGTCAACTTAAGGAAAAAAGGATCACTCACACATTTTCCAGACTCAGAAGCACAGGCAACAGAAACCAGGTGGAGTTTAAAGTAGATTACAGGGGGGAATAGCCTAGCAAAATAGGATACTTCCTCTCCCCCCTCCCTCCACATCGGCCAAGGAATGGGTAGATAAATCTCAGGAAGACATCATATCAAGCACCCATTTCTAGTGTATTGGATCTGAGAGTGGGAAGGTGCTCCTCAGCTTGTGGTCTGAGGCAGGCTTCAGCAGGCACTGCAGGAGAAACCCTTCAGGGAGGGATGCGTCCTCCATGCTTTGGGTAACAGCCACTAGATTGGCACATTTAGAGAGTTTATAATAGATACAGCTCCCCTGATAACTGACAAGAACAGACTCCGTGGGCTGTGTCATTCCTGCTTGGGCAAAATATCCCCCAAGGTTGGTGGGGGAAGGACGGAGCCGAGGCCAGCAGTGAACTTCCAAGGCAGAATTAGCTTTAAATAAGTGAGAAAACAAAGCTATTTCCCTCAGCCTGCTCCCAGGCTCCCCTGCTCCAACCACCACAATATGCAGCCCTATGGAAATTCAGAATGCTCTCTGAGATGTTTATAGTTTGTTTTGGTGACAGTGGTGGTGGTGGGTAGTTTTTTGTTTGTTTGTTTGTTTGTTCTTGTTTTGTTTTTAATAGAAGTCATTCAGAGCAAATGATATCTCATTTCTGCTTTATGCCATTTTAGGTTCATGTGTTTTCACTAGTGAAAAATTGATTTGAAGATAAAATTGGGTTTGTTGGCTTAAATCTTCCATGGTTCTAACTTGCTTGTTACTGTATAGGACAATTTTACTTTTTAAAGACTTGCTTTGGGGTGTCTACATAGCTAGTATATAAACTATATAAAACTTGAAACATTCACAAAGTATTAGGAATCTCTGCTTCCAGCCACAAGAGAGTAACAGGGACTGGATTTATCATCCATCTTGAACAACACAAAACTGGATGAAAGATACAAAATACGGGTTTTCAGACATTAAGCAGTGGGCAGTCAAGAACTGTGCTCCCCAAGAGATAGAATGTAAAGGGTGTGAACCCTCTGATTGCCCTTATGTCCTGCCTGGAGAGAGTTTCCAGGCTGTACACGGGGATGGAGCCCCCAAACAGAACCCAGAGGGTCTCCCTGAGCCGAGGAGACACAGATCAAAGTAGCTAGAATCCACAGGGCTGTGTATTGGAGAGAAGAGAGCTATACCAAGTGATGGCTCCACATACCATCAAAGGGGTCCCCTCCAGTCTTCCAGTGAGCACTGAGCAAGGGACACATGTACAGAATCTATAGGGAAAGAACCGCCCAAGAGAAACAGGCAGAAAAAATCCCCAGAGCTTATGCAGGGCCAAGAATAACTTCCTGAGCAGGAAGAACTCCGAACACACGGAGCATTAAATAGAATCCTCAGAAGATTGTCTTACCTCAGTTGTGGGACCAGATTACATCTAAACTAAGACTATTAGCCTCCCACCTAACAAAGCTTGAAAGAAAGTCTTGAAAAGATCAAATTATTCCCCCCAAAACCTAGCTGTATCCCAGAATGAAATATTTAAAGGAATATAAATCTTCCCAAACCCAATAATATAACACAGAATTCTTGTTATGGCATAACAAGTTATCAGGTAGGTAAGTAAAGAAGCAGGAACATATGAACCATAATCAGGAGAAAACCTTAAAAAGCATTAAGAAGATCAAAAAATAACCATGACCTTACCAATAATAAATGATCTTAATGATTCAGGTTATTATTACCTTTTAGGCTTTTATTTGGTACATATTTTTTAAGTTACTGAAATCACATTAACTATGGCTGATCAAATATAGGTACAACTTAACTTGGTTGAGAACTTTTCTGCCTTCCTGCCTTTTCTTTCTTTCCTTTTCTTTTCTTTCTTTTTTGGTGATAAGAACCAACACTCATTTGGGTTACCTCAAATAGGAAGTGTATTATAAGGAGAACACTAGGTAATAAGGAAAGAGGGTTCTCAGCTAAATTGGCCAAGGGAGAACAAAAGACAAGTAATTGGACCTTGTAGGAAGTGAAGGCATGAGAATTGCTCAGAACCAGAACAGCTTCCACATGTCGGCAAGAGCCTTAAATATTTCCTCCGATGCCCCACCTTAACAAGCCTCACTCCCCATGAACTCAGTATTCCTTCTCTTTGTACATCACCTTGTTGCTTCTGTTGTACACAATGGTTTCTGGCCTGGATCATTCAAACCCATGAACATCCACCTGACTTTAACCAAACTGAGAACACTTTACATTAAGGGATTGAGAACAGAGATGACAATGACATTCATTCTCTTGGTTGTGGTCCCAGGACAGGACCTGAGCACAGGTAGGACATTTCTCTCACTGCCTCCATTCAGGAAGCTATGGCTGAAAGCAGAGGCAATGTGGGTGAGCTTTCTTCAGTCAAAATTTGCCTGCACATCCAAGAAAAAGTCAAATGTTGGGGTATATATTTGAGCATCAACTGCACAGAAAGGATACACAGATTACAGTAACTTCCTTCATGACCACAGGGCTCAACTTCCAGCTCTTAGCCATCAAAACGGGGCTATCCCCATCAAGCAAGTTTACTCTGTTAGAAGCAGAGAATTGTTTTTCATTGGTCATTTCTCCATAAAACCCTGTAAAAGGAGTGAGAGTCTGTTTATTATTGGATTTGTTGCTGTATCTTATTTAGAGGTTGGTACAATATTATCTTTGAGTCCTTGTATTTATGTAAATGAAAACATCCTCAAAATTCTATCTTAAACATTGTCAGTGTTGTTTTTATTCAATTATGAAAAATTTCAAGCATAAAGTAAAGCTGGGAGAATGTTATAGTGAACATCCATCGAGATTTTACTCTACTTGCTCTATCATACATTCACATAATTGTCCTCTCTCCATCCATTAATCCCACCTATGTTTGGTGCATTTCAGAGTAAGTTGTAGATATCAGAATACATTCCCCTAAATAACTCAGCATGAATGTTGTTACCTAAATTTCAATGTTTGCTAACATTTTTTCCATGTATACACAATAAAATGTGAAAATCCTAAAAGTGCACCCCTGAGTTAAAAAAAAACCACATTGAACTGGGTAACCCAAATAATTATCAAAATCTATGACACCATCATCACCCCAGAAAATTTCCTTGTGCCCCTTCCCAGTCAATTTGTGTCCCAGTCCCCAGAGAAAACAGCTGTTCTGATTTTTTACACCTAGATTTTCTTTGCCTTTCCAGAATTTCATGTAAATGGAATCACAGAACATATACTTCCTTCACCGAGCATCATGTTTTTAGATTAATTCAGGGCACAGCAAACTTTTTCTTACTATATTTTTAAAAGTTTACTTATTTTGAGAGAGAAAGAGAGCGTGTGCACACACACACACACATACACAAAGCAGGGGGAGGGGAAGAGAGAAGGAGAGACAGAATCCCAAGTAGGCTCTGCACCTTCAGTGCAGAGCCTGATGCAGAGCTCAAACTCACGAACCTTGAGATCAGGACCTGAACTGAGATCAAGAGTCTAATGCTTAACTGACTGAGCCACCCAAGCGTCCCCTTAATATTTCTAAGTTGAAATATTTTACCCTTTGGGGCCATACAATCTCCCAAAACTACTCAATTATGCTGATGTGGCCAGAAAACAGCCCAACACTAGATAAACAAATGGGGTTGGTTGTTCCAATAAAGCTTTGTTTACAAACACAGGTAGCCAGCCCATAGGCCATGGTTTGCCAACCCCATTAAATGTTGTGTGCTTCAGTAGTTTGTTTCTCCTCACTGCTCAGTAGGATGCCATGGTAGGAATGTTTATTTATCATTTGCCAGCTGATGATCACCAGGGATGCTTCTAGTTTCTAACTATCGTGAATAAAGCCTCTAAGAACACTCTTGTACAAGTCTTTTTGTAAAACTGTGTTTTCATTTCTCTTGAGTAATACTTAGAAGTGGAATTGCTGGGTCATGGGGTACGCTTATTTTTACTTTTATTCTAAATCTATAAAAAAATAAACAATAAAAAACAGGTGCCAGGCATCAGTGTTACTTTTACTTCTCTTTACCAGGGAGAGATAATTATAACCACGTTCTGTGGAATTGTCTTCTCTCCACTGAAACGTCTCTCCCTCTCCTGCCCTTTCCTTACTTTCACAGTGAGATCATCACAAACAAAACTTTAACAAACATACTTTACACAGCTATCTCTACTACCTGGCTGCTTCTTTCTACTTCCTGGTTCAAACTGCCAAGAGGAAGACTCATTTCAGCTGATCATCACCTCATGCCTGGCCAGCTTTTCAAGGTGGCCTCATGCCAGTGGGTGTTGGCCTTCCAGGGAGTGACTGCATGCCTCATCTAACAGGCATCTAATAGGCAAAGTGGTTCATAGGGTAGAGATGGGGCTTCTATAAAGGAAACCTGGAGGGCTGTGTCTCTTGGCTGAGCAGTTTCCCACAGCAAGGATGGTAGATGTGGCTGGCATTTTAATTGACATATAACTATAATTCCCCTATTGTTGGATATTTAGGTTGTTTTCAACTTTTTGTCTCACATCTTAGGCTGCAAAAAACACTTTGAAACACAAATATTTGCATAAAATTGGCAATATTTCTTTCTAGACCCCCTAGAAGTCATATTACCAGGTATGAGTATCTGGTATCAGTGTTTCTCCTACTTCAGCATGAACATTACGGGCAGAGCTTACTAAAACACACAGGGCTGGGACCCATCCTAGAGTTTCTGTTTCAGAAGGTCTAGGGTGGACGTGAGAATTCGCATTTCTAACAAATTCCCAGGTGATGCTGACCTGGGAAGAGGAATTTTTCTTTCCTTCTAATGCTTCTACAGCCACTTTCTGCTACTTTAAATATTTAACACAATTTGCATTGTGTTACAATTAAAATTGCACATATCCATTTCCTCCCTAGAATAAGAGTTCCATAAGGTCAGGTTTTGCATTGTTTATCTTCATAGGCACTAAAGTGCTAAGCACGAATAGTGTGTCTCCAAAAAAGAAAAAAAAAAAAAAAAGGTTGTTATGTCAATAATCTGCCACCTACCTAATTTCCTTGTTATTCTCTGCTTTGCAGTATTAATGCTGTCCCCAATTCCCCCAATTTTATTGGCAGACACTTAAAACTAGTTGCCACCTAACTTATGATTATTGCTTCAATTTTTGATAAGCAATAGCTGCAATTTTTCACGCCTGGATTTTATACCTCCTCTTGTCATTAAGTACCCTTGATCCAAATTTTCCTTGGGGTGGGTGATAGTGGAAGGAGGTTGTGAGGGAAGATCGGATGGCTTGGCTTAGCTCAAACAGTGTCACAAATGCATAAACAGAGATCTTAAAATTAAATTTTTCCATTAGCATCCTTGAAATCAAAATCAAAATGAGATGTTTGTGAAAGACTTTGAAAGTAGTAAAGCCCTCTCTAAATTATAGAATTATTAATATGACACCTAGGTTATATAATAAACAGAGAAGAGGAAAACATTTAGGAAGTAACCTACCCAACTTTATCCCTGTCACAGTTCACACAGACAAAAATCAGACATACTTAAAACATTTAGACCACAATGCAGAAACTAAAAGATGGATAAACAGCACATTCAGACCAAAGTTAGGAGAGTCTCCATGAGTTTGTATTACAGGAACCACAGAAGTTTTTTTGACTCAGATTTGTGGTATTTCCATACCATACAGTAAAAGTGTAAAATGTTTTGAATGAACTGGCCCTAATTGCCTCAGAACATCTTAAAGTGAGAAACTTTGCCTCTGGTTTATTTCACCTGATCCCACAACCTCTCTCTTCATCCAAGGTATGATCTAAAATAGGACTCACAGCCCATTTCCAAGATTTTCAGGTGATATAAGGTCAATGCACCAAGGAAAGTACCTGTTTGCAATTACATATATGTAATTGCATGTAAGTATTTACTATAGGTACATACAATTACTATGTCATTGACTATACATACTTACTATCATTTTTCTTTTTTCTTTTTTATTTAAAGTTAGTTAACATATAGTGTAATAATGATTTGAGGAATAGAATTTACTGATTCATCACTTACACATTACATCTAGGGTTACTATCCTTTTTCATGAAGTTTTCCCAGTCATCTCCTGGTAGGATGAAGCTTGTCCTTAATAGACTTCTCAAGAAAGGTTCATGAGTGTAGTATTCCCTGAGTTGTGGCAAGTTTAAAACTGGTTTTCTACAGATTTGACACTTGAAGGATACCTAGGCTGGATATAAAATTCTTGATTCATATTTTCTTTCCTTGAGTGTCTTAAAATTGCTGCTCCATGGTTGTCTTGCTTTCTACGTTGATATTGAGAGGTCTTATGTTGACTTAATCTTTTGCCTTTATTATTTTAAGCAATTAATTATGTTCATTAATTAACTTACTATTTACATGTTATTATTATTACCTTGCTTAGAGATTTTTCTTTTTTTTTTAAATTTTTTATTAGTTTTCTTTATTTTTAAGAGGCAGAGAGAGACAGAGTGTGTGTGGGGCAGGGGGGCAGAGAGAGAGAGGGAGACACAGGCTCCACAGGCTCCAGGCTCTGAGCTGTCAGCACAGAGCCTGATGCAGGGCCTGAACTCATGAACTGTGAGATCATGACCTGAGCCGAAGTTGAACACTCAACCGACTGAGCCACCCAGGCGCCCCAAGATTTTTCTTTTTGAAAAAGTCTAATAGTTTTGCTAGGATATGTCTTGGAGTTGATTGTTGTGGCTTAGTTTTCCCAAGTATTTGATGGACATCTTATTGAAAAAAAATTTTTTTTGATGGACTTTTTATAAATTTTTTTTTCAATGTTTATTTATTTTGGGGACAGAGAGAGACAGAGCATGAACGGGGGAGGGGCAGAGAGAGAGGGAGACACAGAATCGGAAACAGGCTCCAGGCTCTGAGCCATCAGCCCAGAGCCTGACGCGGGGCTCGAACTCATGGACCGCGAGATCGTGACCTGGCTGAAGTCGGATGCTTAACCGACTGTGCCACCCAGGCGCCCCATTTGATGGACTTTTTAAATAAGTAGAATCAGATCCTCTTTTATTTCTGGAAAGTTTTATGGACTATAGTTGTAAAGGTTAGTTCTGTTCCATTGTTTTCTTTTTCTTCTTCAGGAACTCCAATTTTATATATGTCTGTTGGATCTTCTTTGCCTCTCTTCCATTTCAACAGCTTTCTGACAGTTTTTAAATTCCTTTTTAAATTTTATTTTCATTCTCTTAGCTTTCTTCAATATCTCTTATTAACTTTTAATTTGAATAGCTTCTTCTGGGCATCTTGTAATCTTGTCATCACTTCTGATATGGTTGTGCCTTTTTACTTCCATTTCTTTCCTGTGTACAATCAACTCTCATTTGATTTCTTTCTGTTTTTTGTTCCTGTGAGTCTGAATTTCCAATTCAGAGTTGTTTTTTCCCCTCCACATCACCAAGTAATTAATTTGATATGGGGTATTATCTATACTTTTCTTCTGGTTTTGGTTGTTTTTACAGGGGTAGATTTTCATCCATTGAAATGTTTCAATTCCCACTTTCTGTTTTCTTCTCATAGAAGCCTTGTATAGATGAAGGCTATTTTTGTTTATTAATTTCATGGACAGGCTCTTGGCTAAGGCATAGTGCAAGAGTGCCACTTACTCTCAGTGTAGCAAAGTGCCCTTGCAAACAGTAGCTCTCTTTTTAGTGTGTGTGGAGGGGAAATTGGGGAAAAGAAATGCAGATTCCTTGATTGTTTAGGATTCTCTTTTGCTTGCAGAACTCTAAATCTCCTCTTCTTTTATTTTTTTAATCACCTAGTCTCCAAAGGAGACTTTCAGAAGCATTGAAATTGATTCACTGCTTCATAAAAATCATCAGTATTCATACTTGATCTCTTGCTGCTTTCAACATTGCTGATCAGTTCATCGTTATCTTAAACATTTCCCTCCCTGCTTTTCCTCTTACCTCTACAGCAGCTCCTTCTATCTCTCCTAGGAGTCTTGTTATTCTCTTCTGGCTATTAAATTTAGACTTCCTCAAAGCTTGGCCTTTTGCTATTCTCATTCCATATGCCTTCTGGGTGCACACATTATGGTCCATGGCTTCCTTTAACATCTACATTTGCATGATTCCCAATTTTTATATCTAGCCCAACCTGTTCCCTGAGCTCTGGACACTTATGTCTAACTGATGAGGTTCATACTCAAAGACACCTCAATCATCTCATATCTAAAACTGAGTTATTTTATTCCTCACTCCCAAATACCACCATTTCAGTTGTAGAAATTTTGAGATTATTCTTGACAACTTTCTCTCTCTCAACTCCCAAATCAGTCTTCCCATATATACCTTTCTCCCTTCAATGTGTTCAGCCCATACAACGGCCATAGGGAACTTTTAGAAGCTATAATGTGTGTTACTCCCCTACTTAAAAATTCTTCAGTGACTTCCCATAGCTCTTGTGACAAAGACCCTGACCGTTATTATGACCCACAATGCCTTGTAAGAACTGGCCCCTTATTCAATTTTGTGGCCTTGTTTTCCCTTGCTCTGAATTCTAGCCACATCAAGTCCTGGAATAGTCCATGTTTTAATTCATTTGTCACTTCCTTGTGGAAGCTTTCTCTAATTTTCCTAAGTTAAATCCCCTCTTATATTCTGTCCTAGCCGCATGTATTTCTCTTTCACAACATTTACCTTCAGGTCTAATTCTATATTTATGGTAATGTCTCTCTTCTTTGCAAACTCAATGAGGGTAGGGGTCATGACTGTTTTGTTCACTTTTGTAATTCCAGCACCAAGCACAATCTCTGAAACAATAAATATTTGTTGAAATAATCATCCTAACCTCTATTTCCTTTAAAATTATAATAATGCCTTATTGAGTATTATATTGAATGTTTCCTATGCGTCAGGTGCCTTTCTAAGCACTTGACATGTATCATCTCATTATTTCTCTTAATAGAGGAATAGGGAGGTAAAGTAATCTGCCCAAGATACACAGCAGGTTACCAAAGCTAGTAAGTGACAGAGCTAAGATTTGAACCCAGAAAGTGTGGCTTCAGAATCCTAGCTCTCTGGGGTGCCTGGGTGGCTCAGTCGGTTGAGCATCCGACTTCGGCTCAGGTCATGATCTCACGGCTTGAGTTCAAGCCCCGTGTCAGGCTCTGTGCTGACAGCTCAGAGCCTGGAGCCTGCTTCTGATTCTGTGTCTCCCTCTCTCTCTGCCCCTAACCCACTCGCATTCTGTCTCTGTCTCTCTCAAAAATAAATAAACATCAAAAAAAAAAAAAAGAATCCTAGATCTCAAATATTATGATATTATAGTCCCTTTAATGTTCATATCACTGACTTATGCTTTTCTGATTAAAGTAATTTTCTGAAAGTCTTTCAGATGGAAATAATCTCAGTGATAATTCTTTTTTCATAGATTGGATCAGTGTTATAAAAAGAGGTAATTTCAAGATGACTTTCTCAAGATCACACTCCAAGCTGGTAGCAGAATTTAGGCTCTGTAATATTTTCTGACTGCTTTTTTCTTCCTCCATTGTTATCAGCCTGGTGCCTCTTAGGACTGGGCTAAGTTTAACTGGCAAGATTCAGTTCTATTTCTTTTACAGATAAAAATTTTAGTGATACATCTGATATATAAAGATGTAGTACAGCATATGAGAATTCCTTTTTGTGATTGTGCAGAATGTGTAATTAGCTTTTGTAATTGTATGTATGTGGAGAGTGTGTGTGTGTGGGGGGGGGGGGTGTTGACTGAGATTTGCCAGAGTTAAAGAAAAGAAGTAGCAATCATCTATCTCTGACATTGGTCTTTGCTTGCCTGAAGGTGGGGGACTATGTCAGATGACTTATCCAAGTAACTTCTAGGTTCAGTTCTTTCGTATATTGAAAGCATTTGTTACCTAAAGGTATTCTTCGCAAAGTACTTTTCTTGAACAGAAAAAAAAAAACAAAACGGTATATTTTAACCCTGCGTTTATTCATACCTTTGGTTGTTTAATGGCCTGCTGCACAAAGGAAGGTCTGTGGATCATCGGCACCCACATCCTTGGAAGCTTGTTAGAAGCGCAGAATTTCTGGTCCTATCCCAGACCTGCTGAATGAGAAACTGCATTTTAATAAGATCCTCAGATGATTCACATGCACATTAAAGGTTGAGAAGCACTGCTCTGAGAGGGTCTGCCAAGAAAGAGACTGAAGAATAAGACTGAATGTCTTACACTGATGTGTCTTATTTTTATTTATTTTTAAATTTTTTAATGTTTTTATTTATTTTTGAGAGAGAGTGTGCGCATGACCGGGGCAGGGGCAGAGAGACAGGGAGACACAGAATCCAAAGCAGGCTCTAGGCTCTGAGCTGTCAGCACAGAGCCTGACATGGGCTCGAACTGTGAACTGCAAGATCATGATCTGAGCTGAAGTTGGATGTTTAACCGAATGAGCCACCCAGGTGCCCCTGAATCACCTTGTTCTTAAAAGTACAGTATCCACTCCCAACTGACAATTTAAAAATACACATAGGGTTCTATATACATTTTTTAAAGCCCAAACTTAACAATAGTTTTTTCCCATTATAACGTGCACTCTGGAACTTGGCCTTTATCATAATCATCTCTGTATGCACATAGACACCTAGCAGAATAGTTTGAGTACGGTAGGGGCTGTTTTGTGAATTCTAACTGAAGTGTCTCAGTCTCCAGGGGAGTTCTAATGAAATTCTGGCAAGGAGACTGTCAGACAGAGAGGAGGGACATGTGACTCCACAAATTTCAGGTGACTATATAGATAGAAGGCTTTCTTCTCATGAGTAGAACATAAAGAGAGCACCCTAGGTGCCAAGAGAAGCTGTATGAAGGACTAGATTCCTGTTCTAGATGAAGTTTCCCTTTAACTAGGGGTCTAGACCATCAAGGTAAACTTACCTAGTTTCATAAACATTAGAAAAAAGAAATACAAAAGAATAGTTGCTGCTAGCAGTGAATACCCAGGAACTGAGGGGAAAGAGGAGAGGCAAAATCAATGTAACTTTTATAACTAAGTCAGGGAGCACATAAGTTGTGGCGCAGAAAACAGGAGTAAAGTAGGGAGTTGGACTTGCTCCAAATGAGAAAGGCAGGATCACCCAAGTCTTTGGATAATTAGCTGATCTGTTTGATAAGATAGGAGAAAATAGAAGGTAGTTACATGAGAGTGGACAATAGTGAATTGATCAGGAAGTCAGCATTTTCAAGCACCACATACGTTGGTATACGTTTGCAGGAAGATAATTTTGTCTCTTTGATGGTCAGAAACATTGAGACAGAAGTTTGCATCACTGCTGGTGTGGTCTAGGTCAAAACTAAACTCGGATTGTTGAGTGTGGCAGTGAATAGTAAGGAATGGTTGTGCCTTGTGATTTGGTGAGCTGCCTTTCCTGGAGATGTTCAGTCAGAGACAAAAAAGGAATCCTATAAAAGGGACTGCATTTGGAAGAATGCAGGATAGACTAATGGTTTCCATGGTTTGTTTCAACTCCACCATTTCTTGCGTCTATGACATCTCTATGAGGATTATATATTGAAAAAAACTATTAGTCTTGTTGAAGACATCATGTTAAAGACAGACAACATTTTAGCCACGTTTAGTTATCTTATTAACTTGGGATCCCACAGATAGATTCGTAGTTATGTGTCTACTTACCTATCTACCTCAGAAGGCAGAGGTGGGACACCATACTGCAAAGTCCTCCCCTCCAGGTGAGTTTGTCAAACTCCTCATACACACCGTTTTAATAATACTGGCGGCCCTAAGAACTATTGTTTACATGTTTCTTTTCCTCAGGAGATTCTGAGCGGAGGGCAGAGTTCATGTTTTACTTCCAGAAACCACCACTCTTGGCATTTAGTTAATATTGAGAGTGACACAGGTAACCCTATTGAGCGCTTGCTCTGTGGCAGACGCTTTTAGAAGCGTTTACACGTAGGCAATCATTTAGTTCAGGAACTTGCTCATGCGAATAAACCCACACCCTTCCCTCCACCTGCTTTAGACCCGGAGACCTCTGACCTCTCCCCCTGGGTGTCCGCAAGCCCGCACCTTCCGGAATATACTCTCCCCGGCCCGCCCCTCCCCCAGAAGGCCCGCGTCCCGCCCACTCGCCGCCACGTGGTTGAGGGCCGGTCGCGGCCCACTGACGTCACCAGCACGCGCCTCGGCCGCCGCAGTCCACCTGGTTTGCGAGTCTGGTGGTTGCAACTTCTCCGCGAGCCGGCTGCTTGGTTGCCGCCACCTCTCAGGTCCGGAGGCTCGTGGCGTCACAGGCTCTCGACATGTCAATGCTGGCTGAGCGTGAGTGGAGGGAGCGAGGGTGAAGTTTCCAGGTGACGCGCCTGGCCAGACCAAGTGGTGCGGGGTGCGGGTCTCCGGCGCGCAGCGGGGCGGGGGATGCCAGCCAGGGGACTGGGTAACCCCGGTTCGGCTCGCCCTGCCTGCCGCAGAGATTTCCCAGCGCAGCCTTCCCCAGGTTAGCTACTGGTCGGTTAGTGAAAGAGACTGCCAGTGTCCACGTGGGACTTTGTCCTCAAGCTCAGATCTGGGCACGCGCGCGGTGGGCTCGAATGGGAGCCAGAACGCCGATCGTAGGAACCCTGACTTGGTCTTTCATTTCGCCGGCCCTCAGCTTCTTCTGGTTAAAAAGAGACGGCTGGGCCAGCAGAATCTCTTCAGGCAGTGAAATCCCGTTCTCGAAGGTTTATTGAACCCAGAAAAAGAAAAGCAAAGGGGTTAAAAGCGTCAAACGCAGGAAGTTAGCCTTTTTTAGGGGATGCAGGGCTAATGAGTGATTCTAAGTAAGACTGGCTTAGTTGGGCTTAGTTGGAAATGCTAACATTCTTGTGTGACAGGAGTGGTGGCTGTAACGCCGCGTCCTGCTTCAGTTTGCTTCTGACATCACCACTTTGTGAAGTTCATCAATTCCCTCCCTCTGGAGAGGCTATTTGACTTCTGAGCGGTATCTGTAGCTAAGGTTTCCTGCCACCAGATGGCAGTCGTGCTTTGGCCATGAAAAGATGGCCCATAACTTTTTTGGAAGTGTATAGTGAGCAATGAACAGAAACCGCTTGAACAGACCTACAGCAACCACATAGGAGTCTGTGAAATAAATGTTATCAGCATCCTCTTATCTAAGAAGGTGGAAGAATGGGAGCACAAAACGCAAGGAGTAAAGAGTTTTACAGGGAGTTCCAGTTTTACAGGGGATGAAATCGAGGTGCAGAGGAAAATAATTTGCCCCGAGTCACTGAGCCAGAAAGTGACAAATTTGATCTAGTTATCTCGTATCTTAACTTTTTTGTCACTAGGACCAGCAGTTTTCTATTGTTTTTAAATACGGACTTACAGAAAACAATATGTTCTAGACTGTGACTCTGTGGGCTGTTTCTTCGTTTGTAAAACTAGGGCTGCTAAGATCTTTTCTGGTTTTAATATTTTCTGATGTATGCTTAATACAGCATGCACGTTGGCCCTGGCTCTGCTGTTCATTTATGTCTCTTTCCATGATCAGTTTCTGTGGGACTATTAAAAACTACTTTTATTATCTTCGTTACTAGGTTGGCTTAAAAAAAAAATCAATGAAGTGGTGAATGTGAAAATATTTCAAAGTATGAAATGCTTGCTGTAGATGCATGAAATAGTGTCTGTAGACATCAGTAATTCAAGTTGCATGATTACAAGGGAGTATTTTGAGTTCTTCTCTCCCCACCATGACTCCAAATTTTCAAATCTTTTTTTTTAACGTTTTTTTTAATTATTATTATTTTTGAGACAGAGAGAGACAGAGCATGAATGGGGGAGGGTCAGAGAGAGGGAGACACAGAATCTGAAACAGGCTCCAGGCTCTGAGCTGTCAGCACAGAGCCCGACACAGGGCTCGAACTCACGGACCGTGAGATCATGACCTGAGCCGAAGTCGGCTGCTTAACCGACTGAGCCACCCAGGCGCCCCTCTTTTGTTTTTTTTAATGCTTATTTATTTTTGAGACAAGAGTTGTGAGCGGGGGAGGGCCAGAGAGAGAGGGAGACACAGAATCCCAGCAGGCTCAGGCTCTGAGCTGTCAGCACATACCCCAGTGCTCAAACCCAAGAACTGCGAGATCATGACCTGAGCTGAAGTGAGATGCTTAACTGAGCCACCCAGGCACCCCAAATTTTCAAATCTTGGCATAATATTATATTTTGTGTTATCTTTTAAAATAACTTGCTAAGTATAGTTTGTGGCATCTTTTGTGATTAGATATTTAGGACTGATGTTCTCATTTTAGAAGTAAGAAAATAGAAGCAAAAAAAAAAAGCCCCATACTCATAATTTCACTGCCTAGCAATTCTATTTTCTGTTAGTTTATAAAATTGGGGTGATTCTTAATTCTGTAGGTACAGTTTTGGTTTTTCCCCCACTTAACATTAGTGAACATTTTCAATTCATTAAGCACATGCTATTTCCTCTGTTTTCCCTTGCCATATGTACTATATTTTGTTTTATTTTTGCTATAGGCACTTACCCTATTTTTAAAATCTAGTAGTTTTCTTTGTGTTTCTCAAATATATTTTTTATTTATTATTTCTGTAATTATCAAGTGTTGTTTTATTGGGTCTCCTTTGTGTAAGACAAAAAATCTAGCTTACCGAAACTTCCCCCTATGTAAGACAAGAATTTAATTTATTGATCTCACTTCCTAGTCTTTATATCATTTGAAGTTTTAGACCTGGATTTTTATCAAGATATTACTCTTTTCTTAGATTCTTTCCTTTTCAAGACAATTTTTGACACTTCTAGTCATATTTATAGTCAAATCACACTATAGTTAATGGATTTTAGTGCTCATCGCATTAAGATTTTTATACTGCAGTTTCTTTAACTTTGACTATGTCTTGAATAATTTTTTAATAGGAATACATGGTACATGGATGGTATATTTTGAGCTCTTGAATATCTAAAAGTGTCCTTTGAAAAAGAAAAAAAAGACAAAACTTCTGTCCCTGGCTTTTGGGACTCAACACACCTTTCAGAGTAAGCTGAATCCTGGCATAAGTCATGTGGTATTAGGCATGGAGTAATTGAAAAGTGAATAGAATTGAGAGTCTAGAAATAAACCGTTATATTTATACTCAATTGATTTTCAGGAGTGCCAAGACAATTCAATGGGGAAGGAATAGTTTTTTCAAAGAACGGTGCTCAAGCAACTGGATGTTCACAAGCAAAAGAATGAAGTACTCTTATTTAGCATGTATATAAAAATTAATTCAAAATTAATTATATTTAATCATATTTAAATATAATTATTTTGGGGTGATGAAAATATTCTTTAAGTGGGTAATGGTGATGGTACTACTCCATGAATATACTAAAAACCAATGAATACTACACTTTAAATGGGTGAATTTTATGGTTTGTGAATTATATCTCAACAAAAATACTTAAGGATTAAATAGTTGGAAAATATAGTTGGATATTTATATAATCTAGAGTCAAATAAGGCTTTCTAATGTGACCTAGGTAAAAAATATAGCAAAAAATGATTTATATACTTGATTATAAATTATTTTTATAATTTCTCTATTAAAAATGCTATTAAGGGGCGCCTGGGTGGCTCAGTCGGTTGGGCGGCCGACTTCGGCTCAGGTCATGATCTCACAGTCCGTGAGTTTGAGCCCTGCGTCGGGCTCTGTGCTGACAGCTCAGAGCCTGGAGCCTGTTTCGGATTCTGTGTCTCCCTCTCTCTGACCCTCCCCCATTCATGCTCTGTCTCTCTCTCTATCTCCAAAATAAATAAACGTTAAAAAAAAATTAATTAAAAAAAATGCTATTAAACTTTGCTTCAACAGAAAAAAAAAAAGAAAAAGGTTATTTATTGGGGTTACCCCTAAAATGTCTTGATGGAACCATCTAAAGTTAGAACTCCAAATAGGAGGAGTCTGGCTAGTGGATGGCAGAACACATCATCCTAAATAGTGATTCTGCAGATTCAGGGTACTCAACCCTGAGGCCAGTGCTCCAGACTCCCAGAAGGAAAGCCAAGTATTCAGTATAAACCATATTGTTTGTATTAACAATTAGGCGTAGTGAGCCACTCACCAATTCCGAGAATGCTTGGAACCCTCCTGAAAGCCAGGTTCCCAGCCAAGGTGCCAACCTCGTAAGCAAGCCTTTCGAAGGTTAGTAGTGAGGCCTGCTATGTTCTCTTCTGCACACAGGGTTAACAAAGTTGACATCTAAGCGCAGAATGTGGAATAAGAGTAACAAAGCACATGTAAAAGTTGATCCAATCTGAACAGACCAGTGACAGTCTTTTCCTTGCCAGGATTTCCCAAACCTGGAAATTCTATAGCACTGGAGCCCGAAAAGCCTTCCAGTGAAGTAGGGTTCGGATCAAATAAATTTGGGAAACATAGCATGCCTGCTTTGCCCTTAGAGGATCTACACATCTGCATATGAAATGTTCTGGGAAAGTCTCTAATATGGAACACTATTAAATTTTGTTTCACACAGTGTTGCTCTATTTTATTTTAATGGGAAGCTCCCCTGATTTAACATTCTCACTGGGGAAACCCTGCCCTACCCCTTTATTTGAGGATACCTGACGTTTCTGCAAGGAAGAGGAACTGACCTTGGTGATCTTTTGTATAAGTATTATTACAGTCTGCTGTGTATGTGTATGTAACATAAAGTGTTGGAGTTCTTATTGCATAAGGTGGGTTCATTCATTCTCAGAAATGTCTTTTTCGTATAAGCCCCAGTTAGAATCCCTGGCAGGCACCGCTGTGGAGAGACATGAATGCTGACACATACCAGTAAGCAGCCTTACAAAGAGAACATGGCTAAGAAAGCTCATATCTGGTATGTTGTTCATTAGCAGAGGCAATGTTATTCTCTGTATTTACTAATATAGGTAAAGTGGTAACTTAGTCATGGTTAACATTTTGGGGTCACCTTTTTCTTGCAAAACTGTAGATTTGAGCCCAACTTGTTTTGCTTTTTCTGCATGCTTGTAAAAAGTTTACTTTTGTTTGGATGTGTGTAGTTTTGGGTCCCTTTATTGATTTTACATGTTATACAGTAAGCCTCTTGCTGGAGGTTGTATTATTTTTAAAGTATGTTGTGAAGATGTGAGGGTGATCTGGCTGTGACATCTGTCACCGCATTGATTGCCAGGGTTGATTTGGCTGACCTGGCTGGTTAGGCGGGTGTCCCCTTCCCCACTGCTCTATGTGTGTCCCTCCCGAAGCTGCACAATAGGTTGAAGAGGGCAACCTTCCCCTTTAGAAAAGAGAGAGAGGAGGACTGTTCTTCTGTCAAGGGTATACTAGTAGCTGTGCTCCCCTTCTAGAACCTTCAACCCAAGGTCTGTTTGTAGAACGTAGGGTAATCAAGCTTCCAAGACTCTAGACACGTCCAAATGAGGTGCAGCATGTGACACTCTGCCTTCCTTGAAGGAGGAGGGGACGCAGGGAGTTAAGAGACTGCCAAGCATAAGGCTGTTGTTGATAGTGAGATACTGTGCTTTGATTGCTGCAGTAGGTGAATAATAAGCACACTTGACCTCCAAATTTCTCAATTGGCCACAATTTACTTTAGGGCTTCGTGTTCTTGTTCTGTGAACTTTTTGAGGTTCTGTATCTCTGCAGCAATTTTCCACAAAACTATACTGATAAATTTGAGTTCCCAATGGTCAATTATCTGTATGCATTAAAAAATACTTAATACGAAGAGATTCAAAGCAGTTCCCTTAATTATGTTCTTTCCTTCCTTCGTTCCTTTCCTCTTGTCTCCTTTTTTCTTCCTTCTTTCTTTTGAATTCACTCATACATTCATTCACATATTTCCTGAGTGCCTGCTGTGGGCATAGTGTTTTCTACTTCTTGCAATGAAGCATGGAAAAGAATAGCACACAAATGTAAGCTGTAAGGAGATGATGGTCTCATAGTAAGCATAAGAGAAGGATATTAGTAGTCATAATACAGAAGACTGTGTGTTCAGTGCCAGAAAAGATGCAGATAGTTTATTTTGGAAGTTCAGAGAAGGGGTCATGTGTCTCTAGGGCATTTCAGTAATAAGGGATGACATCATAACTATGTGTAGATCACATGTGTGGAGGGTACAGTTGACTCTCCCCAAGATCATAATGACCGTTACATATTGTGGATTAAGAATATAAGCTTTGATGTCAGTAGACCCTTGCTTTGTATAGAGGCTCTGGTATTTGTTTGGGGGCATTAGGTACATTTCTTTCTCTAAGCCTCAGATTTCCTCATCTGAAAAATGGAGGTAAGAATTTCCATCCTCATTGGGTTACTGTGCAAATCGAATACAATATATGAATAACATTTGGTACATAACGTATGGCACCGGTAGCTGTAGTGGCTGATGCTGCTGGTGGTGATGATGACACTGGTGTTGACAAGTGCTTACAGTTGCTGCCTTTAGCTGAGTGTGGAAGGCCAACTGATGGTATATCATGTATTTCTATTTGTCACATTTGGAGGGAACACTGTTATTTTTATCTTAGGCCAGTTTGTATATTGAGAATACAGCAGTTACTGGGAAAACCAGGGTAAGTGATCCAATGATGATATTTCATTGAATGCTGAATGTGATATCTGTATCTAATAAAACATATTGTTTGTCGTATTTTATGCAAATATGTGTGTACGTATTAGGTTTTGTGTGTATTTGTGTAGTGTTTTCCAGGTTTAAAAGATAAATTGCTGATGAGATACTTTGTCATTTGCAGGTCGGCGGAAGCAGAAGTGGGCTGTGGATCCGAGAAACACTGCCTGGAGCAATGATGATTCCAAGTTTGGCCAGAGGATGCTAGAGAAGATGGGGTGGTCTAAAGGAAAGGTATGTTGGAGAAGAGCAAAAGAAATTGGAGCCATGCATAAAGGCAAATCAGGAGAATGCATCTTTCTTAGGACACTGGGAGAAATTTGTGTTTTTGATCAGTAAGTGATTTTGGAGACATAATTAAATTGTCATGATAAAATTAGAATTGAACATAAAGGTCAGTTCTCTTCGTTTATCATTTAAATTGCTGTGATTAGCATCTTTCATAGATTGTGCCTTTTAATTAGCTGCACTTGGAATCATACTTAACCATCAGTGTTTTTATATTGCTAAGAGTAATATTTTGTTCCCCTTTATAGCTCAGAATATACATTTTCCCATTTTCCTCACACTATTTATTCCTGGCTGAAATGGGTTTCTGGTGATACTTTTGTATTTAAATGGTTCTTGTGATGGCCTTTAATGATCTTGTTCCCAATCCAGTGGATCCTTTTTTATTCTCACGTTACTTAATCCCTTAGCAGCATTGGACATACTGGACTATTCTTGCAATACTTGTGTCTTGGCTTCCACAGTACTGCTCTCCCCCCTGTTTTTCCTTCTACCGCATTGGCCACTCCTAAGTATGTTGCTGGCTCTTCCTCTTCCAGCCTTTTGAGCTCTGGAGCTCCTCAGCCCCAGGCCTTTTCTGTATTCTGAAAGGTGAGCTCTTTGATTCCATACCATACTTTGAATGGTCTAAGTTCTGAGAATTATCTGGTCCAGATCTGTCCTCTGAGCTTCAGGTTTGTAAATTCACCAGCCTGCTTGACATTTCTACTTGAGTGAGCATCTCAACTTTATAATTTTTGTTATAAAATTCTTGATACCCACCTTCCAGTCTTTTCCGTCTCAAGTTTTCCCCATTTTTGTAAATGGTCTTGCTTGGTTCCTCTACCTCTCTCACTTCTCGCATCGCCAGTCATTATTCCTCTCTATCCGGGGCCCCATCCTGGTCCACACGCCATCACTGCCTGCCCTCTCAGCTGCTTCCCTCCCTCCTTTTCTTCCTCTGGGCCGTTTGCCAAACAATAACCAGAATATCTTTTGAAATACAGAAATTAGATCATGGCATTCCCTTGCTTAAAAGTTCAGTGGCTTCCCGTTGTTTTAAAAAATTAAATCCAAATTTCTACTGTAATTTCTAGGGTCCTGTGATGTCTAGCCCCTTTATTTTATCTTATTTTCTCTCTGTCCACTCACCTAGAGCCACCCTGGTTGCCTTTTAGTTTCTTCAGTACAGCAGCCTCTCTGAGACACCTTACAAATGAGTGTTGATTGATTTAGGGACTTGGGGTCTCCTTTCTCCACTCTCTCAGTGTTGTTTTGTAAAATTATGTAATGGAGAGAGCCATAGATTTGTAATATCTCCAATGGGATTCCATTAGTTTGGTAATAGTACTCTGATTTCGAGCATCACAAAAGGCATGTTCTGCATAGTGTGTACATGGGCCGTGAAATAGGTCTCAGGTTGAAGAGTTAGCATTCATTATTGTAAGTGCATCCTTGGTGTTACAGACATACTCTGTAAGAATCCATTAGACTGTGTCCTCTCTGAGGATAAGGATAGTGCCTCACTCCTGGATATTTCATAATTAGTCGAATAGTTGATGAAGGAAGAAAGATGTGATCTCTCTTTATACTTGATAAAAATACTAACTCTCTTTGTGCTTGACCTCCACAGGGTTTAGGGGCTCAGGAGCAAGGAGCCACAGATCATATTAAAGTTCAAGTTAAAAATAACCACCTGGGACTTGGAGCTACAATCAATAATGAAGTGAGCAACAGTGTGTTTGCTGGGGGTTTTCCTTGCATGATTGGCTTTTTTTGTAAATACACATATTTCATCAAATTGATGAGGTTTTAACTATGCACGTGTGTATCTTCCATGCTGTGGTTGACTAAAGAGCCCATAACTAAGCAGGCTTTTCACCACACACCATGCCTTCACCTTGCCTTGTTGTCCTTATGGGATTCTTTACTTGATTATGTCTAAGAGATCTGAATTAGTTTTGTTCCTAAACTTTGAAAAAAATATTCTTTTTATAGAAATATTCATTTCAGTATAGAAAGGAATTTTTATCTTTATCTTTTTTCTAGTATTTGCTTATACTATTAAAAGTTAGTGGCATTTAACTTCGGAGAGAAATTAAGTTTTTTCTGCAAGAAAGTGGTGACCTTTTCCTGTCCTTTTGTCTATTTTTTAATTTCATTTTTTAACATTTTTTTATTTTTGAGAGAGACCAAGTGTGGGCAGAAGAGGGGCAGAGAGACAGGGAGAGACAGTGTCCGTCAGCACAGAGCCCCATGCCGGACTCGAACCCACAAACTGTGAGATCATGACTTGAGCCCAAGTCGAACGTTTAACTGACTGAGCCAACCAGGCGCCTCCCTTTTGTCTGTTTCCGACTATTGGTATATAGCAGTTGAATTTATTCATGTTTCTCCTTAAATACTGGTGCTTTGAAAATATAACACCGTAATTAAAAATTAATGGCCTATTGTGCTTTTCTTTTTCAGTATTACTATAGTGTCTATGTTTTAAGTGTACAAGTATATATAAGTGTATAAGTATTCAGTATTACTATAGTGTCTGAGCTGAAAACTTTGTTCTTAAATTTTTACAGCCAACAGAATCTGATAGGAAATCTGGAGAACTACTTATTATTTTGGAGAACTACACCAAATTATTTTGATTTGATACACTGAGTAATGGACTAGAAATGGTAATTGCGCTGAGTGATAGACTAGAGCAGCTAAAATTTTTCGGGCTAACAGCTAAAATTTTAAACCACTAAAGAGTTTATATGAGGTTGGTTTTGAAGGTAGTTGTTAAAAGATGGATGTATAGATAAACTTAATTTTTAGGAGAAGCGTTGCCCAGTAAACCTATTTTTATTTTTTTTTTATTTTTATTTAAAAAAAATTTTTTTTTTAACATTTATTTATTTTTGAGACAGAGAGAGACATAGCATGAACGGGGGAGGGGCAGAGAGAGAGGGAGACACAGAATCGGACGCAGGCTGCAGGCTCTGAGCCATCAGCCCAGAGCCCGACGCGGGGCTTGAACTCGTGGACCACGAGATCGTGACCTGAGCTGAAGTCGGACGCTTAACCGACTGAACCACCCAGGCGCCCCAGTAAACCTATTTTTAACATGCCTTAACCTTCAGCATTCTTAAAAAAGTGTGTATAAGGCAAATTTCTGCATTGATACTTGCTTCCCACTGGTTAGATTGTTTCGGAGATGCCCATTCCCTTTTAAAGTCAGATTATTTTTGCTACAATGAACATATTAGCACCACTTCATGAAGGTGCCGACTGAGGGAAATTGGAGTCTTTCTTACTCCTTCCTCAGTGTGGTTTTGTAAATTGGGGGTCAATGCAAGCATGTAGAATTGGGCAAAGTATTTTAAGTTCACATGAGCACAAAAGAGAGCCCTGAACTCTGTCACTGCTTTTTTCCTTTGACCCACATAATATTTCCATAATGAGGTAATGATTTTATTTTGCTTTATTTTAATATTTAGCATGCAGGTTGCCTGTTGATTATTTGATTATAAGTGGACTGTTGATAAGTTATCCACATTTGAAATCAGGACTCAGGCTTCAAATAAGCCCATTTTCAATACTGACACAGATAAATTATATTTTAAATTTATGTTATTTCTTCATTCAAATTTATGTCATAATATTTTGATGAAACATTTAAAGTTTCACATTAACCACTAGATTTCCTTGATTCCAAAATAAATCTATCTCAACTGGTGCAAGTAAACTGTAAGCTTACCTTTATTTGATTTTTTGGGTATTTTCAGGATAACTGGATTGCTCATCAGGATGATTTTAACCAGCTTCTGGCTGAGCTGAACACTTGCCATGGGCAAGAAACAGCAGGTAGGGGAAACCTTTGCTTTGTTGTCCATTGGATCTATAGAAGACACGTCTCAGTTTAAATTTTTTTACCAACTCTTTTTACTATAAGCATTATATATCTGAAAGTTAATTGACTGAAGTTATTACAGATAGGCATTTCTGTTTACATTTTAATGGTGCTCTCCCCATCAAAAGCAAACACTTTTTCCCAGTAATAGTTTGAGAATGGCAAGATAAATCTGTTCAGTTCACAATCTCAAATAGTAAAGTGACCTTTCTGGGGATCCTTGAGTGTGACTAAAAACATGTTTTTAAAATATAAAGCAAAAACAAATACGTATACAAAGCAAGAAATATCAAGTGGGACCACAAACCAGCAGCCAGCAAAGGCTTAGTAGAAAAGCCTTTTTTGTGTTGATACTACTTAGTGAAATTTGTTTTACCTTTGAATGTATATAAGAGATTCAAAATACTCAGGTAAAGTAAAATTTGTTACAAGGGGCTCAGTACTAGAAATTGTATACCTAAGGTATAGGAACTGGAAATGAAACAGTTGAATATTGGGCATTCCATATTAACAAAAAAATAGTACTGTTAAGGGGACATGGATGGTATAGTCCTCAGACTTTTGGGCCTTTGGTCTAATTTTAGAGTTTAAAGGAAGTTTTTTTTGTCACGTGGCTATTTGGAAAGCAAGGACATGATGTCAGCTAATTCTTGAAGAAATCTAGACTGTTAGTCTTTGGCAAACAGTTTTTTTAAAAGAATAGTGGTAAAATACACATAAGAAAATTAACCATTTAACCGTTTTTAAGTGTACAGATCAGGGACATTAGGTACATTCATACTGTTGTGCAACCATCACACCATCTATCCGTAAAACACTTCATCTCGTAAAACTGAAACGGTGTCCCCAGTCAATACTTACTCCCCATTCTTCTCTCTCTCAAGCCCTTGGTAGCCACCATTCTACCTTCTGTCTCTGAATTTGACTACTCTAGGTACCTCATATAAGTGGGATGATAAGGTATCTGTTCTTCTGTGTCCAGATCATTTCACTGAACAGAATGTCCATGTTATACCATTTCCAGGCATTCGGTTTTGTATCATTCCTTCCTTTTAAGGCTCAGTAGTGTTTCATTGTATGTACATATTTTGTATGTATGTATGTACATTGTATGTACATACAAAATGTACATACACATTTTGCTTATCATTCATTCATCCATCAGTGGACACTTGGGTCATCTCATGGCAATTCTAAGTTTTTGAAGAACTGCCACAGTATTTTCCGTAATGGCTACACCATTTTACATTCACAACGGCACACATGACTTCCAGTTTCTCCATATGCTTGCCAACACTGGTTATTTTCTAGGTTTTTTGGTTTTTTTGATAGGAGACATCCTGATGGGTGTGAGGGGATATCTCATAGGCTTTTGATTTGCATTTCTCTAGTGATTAGTAATGTCTGACATCTTTTCATATACTTGGCTGTTTTTATGTCTTCTTTGGAAACACGTCTTCAATTCTTCAATTCCTTTGCCCCTTTCTGAATTGTTTTGTTGTTGTTGATGATGATGAGTTATATTCTGCAAACATTTGTGTAAGGAATTTCTTTCTGTTCCCTGTCATTATGTTTGGCATACACTGAACTGTCAAAAGATGTTTGTTAAATTGGAAGAGGAAAAACTTTGTGGAATTAAAAATCAACCAAGTTCAGCAAACATTTATTGAGCTGTGTACTGAGTTAGACTTGAGGATATGTAGATGTATGAGACAGTCCCTGCTTAAGAGTTAGCTAGAGGATATGCTGGTAATTGGTAAAATTATAGGGCAAATTCAACTCTGGGAAGATTTATTGCAGTACTGCTTATAGGACTGAGCCCAAAAGCATGAAGGGAAAGGTGCTGTGTTTGTGTTTTCCCTAATTCCTTGTTAGAATCTATAACTTGGACAGTTTTCTTATCCATGGGATAACTATCAGAACTATCCTAATAGTTCTGTATAAAAAGATATATGGTCCTAATAAAAAAGATGCCAGTTTGTTAGCCAGAGAAAAACATAAGGAAAATGTTTTGTGAAAACACCAACTGGACTGGTATCAGGAAATGCGGCATATATGCAGTAGTAAATCTCAAGGACATTTAACCCTTACTAATTATAAACAAAATTCAGGATTTTAGTTGAAATCAGTAGAACCACAGATATGAATGTAAACATCATCATCTAAGACTTGCAGGTTTTGACTGAAGAGTAATAGAGTGTCATGGTTTAGAGATGAACACTAAACCATGTGCCCAGATTGACAGCTCTACTTGTGTGACCTTGACCTTGAGTACGTTACTGAACATCTCTGTACCTTGGTTTCCTTTTTGGTGAAATGCAGATAATAGTACCATCCTCAGAAGGTTGTTGTGAGAATTAGTTATATTAATATAACTAAAGCACGTTGAACACTGCCTAACCTATAGTAGCACGTTGAACACTGCCTAACCTATAGTAAGTACTCAATAAGTATTAGCTGCTATAATCTTTATGATTGTTGTTATTTGTAGAGATAGAACTCCACAGTAGAATATTTCCTCTTGATTACTTTTAGTAATTAGAATATAGTGCCACCAAGAAAGCGTGTTACTTTTCAGATGGATAGATTTGGGCTCATTACTGAGACTGTTCCTAAGTGTCATTAATGAAATCAAAGGCAATAATGTGCTTTCTCCCCAGATTAAAAAAAAAAAAAAAAAAAAAAAAAAGAATGCTCTTAAGATAATGAATATTATAAATAGCCTCACTTGTTGGCAGCTAGATATAAATAAAATTTGAAATCTTTGTATGACTGATGAATGATCTGCAATTATTATAAGGTAAAAAAAGATGAAAACCCATATATATGGCATGAGTTTGTAGGAAAATATAGAGAGGAAATACATGTGTGTGTGCTTGGGTATGCATCAGTGGTTTTCAACTGAGGGCAGTGTCTGGAGACATTTTTGTGTGTCACAACTGGAGGTTCTTCTGGTGACCGGTAGATAGAGGCCAGGGATGCTGTTTAATATCCTACAGTGCACAGGATAGCCCCCGATAACAAAGAATTATCTGGCCCCAAATATTAGTGGTGCTGAGGTTGATATACATAGAGTAGCTCCAGAATATCTATTCTGTACATATTTTATATACATAAAATATCTGTGGAAAAATACGGAAGAAACTGGTAAGAGTGATTGCGTCTGGGAAGGGAGCTGAGGGGCTGGGAAACAGGGATGAGAGGAAATTGAGCTTGTGCTATAGTCCTTTTGTACCTTCATGGCTTTGTACCACGTGTGTTTTGTCCTACTCAAAAAATTGTTTAAAAATTAAGTTCAGAGGCGCCTGGGTGGCTCAGTCGGTTAGGCGTCCGACTTCAGCTCAGGTCACGATCTCGCGGTCCGTGAGTTCGAGCCCCGCGTCGGGCTCTGGGCTGATGGCTCAGAGCCTGGAGCCTGCTTCCGGTTCTGTGTCTCCCTCTCTCTCTGCCCCTCCCTCATTCATGCTATGTCTCTCTCTGTCTCAAAAATAAATAAACGTTTAAAAAAAAATTTTTTTTTTTAAATTAAAAAAAAATTAAGTTTAAAACTGTTTCTTGAGTCCATTTCCCTCATTTACGGCCACTTTTGATGCTTCTGCTCTCCTTTGCCACAGAACTCGAATTTTCTATGCAAATTGATTTCAGTTCTGTTCTCTCTTTTTAAAAACTTTTAACATGGATTGAGTCAGTCTCAGGCAGTCTGTTTAGCTGCTCTGCCTCTCTTTCGCCTCTTCTAGACTTGGCAGACACTCACTGTGTGGGGTGGGGAACCCGAAACATCACACTCACTTCTCTGGATTTTCTTAGTCTTAACTGGGACTGTGTAATTCTCTGCTTTGCTCCACTATAATATCTTGGAGTCATTCCCCCCCTGCTCCCCAATATTTTGTTGCGGTTTTCTTAGTAAGAGAGACCATTGAAATGAGCCAGTTCACCATTACTGGAAGCAGGACTCTGGCTAGAATGTTTTTTTTTTTTTTTTTTAAATAAACCTTAGTGAGGTATAATTTACATATATACAGTGTACCCATTTTTGAGAGTACAGTTCCATGAGTTTTGACAAATGAATATACCTCTAATATATAATATCGTAATAACCATGATAAATTTTCATTATTATAAAAAATTATCTTGGGTCACTTCCGAGTCAGCCCCCTGCCACTCTCCCCCCACCCCTCACTTCATTCTCTGGCCCCATACAACCACTGATCTCTCTATATAGACTGGTTTTGTATTTTCTTTTCTGCCTGGCTTGTTTTTCTCAGCACAAGTCATCCATGTTGTGTTTTATCCATGGAGATTTATCCATGTTGCGTTTATCAGTAACTCATTTCATTCCTGAATAGTATGCCATTGTATGCGTATGCCATAATTGTTTATCTGTTCACCTGCTGATGGACATTTGGGTTGTTTCCAGTTTTTGCCTACTATACCCAGAGCTGCTGTGAACATTTCTGTGCACATCTTCGTATGGACATACGTTTTCATTTCAGCGAGAGCCCTGTGCTCCCTTCCTTGTGCTATGTCCAGAAATTGCCTCTTGACAGAAATCCAGGGCAGTCCTTGAGCTCATGTCCTTTGTTGCCCCTCTGTCAAGGATGACAGTCCTATGCTGCCTGTCATCAGTATCTCATGAGTTGTTTCATATCTTTTGTTTTCCCATTGTTTATAGTAGAGGGGCGTGCCCCATGGCAGTTACCTTTTGTGGGCAGAAGACAGGGAGTCTTCCTGCCGTCTCTTTTAAACCCATGTCAGTCAGACTTGGCCTCACTGCTCCACGGAATCTGCCCTTGCCAAAGTCACCAGTGACTTCCATGTTAGCAAATCCAGTGGGTATTTTAAAAAATTTATTTTAGAGGGAGAGAGGGAGAAAGAATCTCAAGCAGGTTCCATGCCCAGCATGGAGCTTGACATGGGGCTTGATCTCAATGACTCTAAGATCATGACCTGAGCCAAAATCAGGAGTCGGACACCTTACTGACTGAGCCACCCAGGCATCCCTCCAGTGGGCATTTTTTAATCCTCATCTTACCTCGCCCGTGACATAGATGTTCACTGCTTCTTGAAGCACTCATTTTCCTTGGCTTCTCAGACCCCACCATCTCCTGGTTTTCTTCCTGCTTCACCGGCCACTCCTCCTTAATCTCTGTTGCATTTTTCTTATCCTGGGCTTACCATGTCTGGGGCCCAGCAGTTCAGTCCTAGGACTGCCTTCATCTGTTACCTACACCAATTGTTTATTACATCATGGCCGGATGTAACAACATGGCTGGGATGTTTAGTGACAATGGCCAGATTGCTCGCTATGGTGTCACCCTCTCTCCTAAATTCCAGACTTGTATTGAACCCCCAACTCAGTATTCTTCATTTGGGGCGTCATCAGCTATCAACCTCTCACACTTAACGTGTTCAAACTCCAGTTCTGACTACTTCCCCACACCTACCCTCAGACGGTTTTATCCAATGTCTTTCCTATTTCAGTTGATGTCAGTTCCATCCTTCTAGTTATTCAAGCTCAACACCTGTGTCCACTAGGAAATGTTGTTGGTTCTGCCTTCAGAATATATCCACACCCTGACTGCTTCCTGCCACCTGCACTATATCCAGTATGATCTGAGCAATCATTTTTTCTTGTCTAGATTTATAACAGCTTCTAAAGCTGGTTTTCTTGTCCATGGCACTACTGAAGTTGTAGCCTAGATAATTCTTTGCTGTGAGGCAGGCCCTGTGCAAATACAATGATTAAGCAGCATCCCTGGCCTCTATCCGCTAAATGCCACTGGCACCTCTCCCACCCGCGCAGTTGTGGCAACCACAGGTATCTGCACATATTGCCAGATGTCCTTTGAGCAAAATACCCCTGGTTGAGAGCACTGTTCTCAGTTGATCTTTCTTCATCCGTCCGTGGTCTCCTTCTGCATAACAGAGTGATTCTTTCAGAGTTTAAGTCTGTGCTATTCTGCTTTCCTGCTCAAAGCTCCCTGCCCCCCACCCCTGCCACTGTTTCCTCCTTTTCATTCAGAACAAAAGCCAAAGCCCTTTCAGTGGACTTGCAGCCATATATAATATGGACCTTTTCTCTTTCTGACCTCATCTCCTGCCACCCCTCTTCTTACTCATTCCATCCTAGTCACTGACCCCTGTGCCAGTTTGTGAATACATCAGGCATCCTCCTGCCTTAGGATTTTGCACTAGATGCTCTGTCTCTCTAGAACACTCTTCCCCCAGTTAGCTTCTATGCATTTTCTTAGCAAGGTCCACACTTACTGCCAGTTTAAAATTGCTTCTGTTTTTGGAAGCCAATTGGAAATTGGTAAGAAGTAGCAGTATAAGGATATTATTTAGAAATATGAAGGAAGTAAAACCCAGGAGAACCAACTAAGAATGGAGAGAGATGGGGCAGGGAATTTGCTGTGTTGTTGTTTTTTTAGCTTTGTTGAGATACAATTCACATGGCATATAATTTACCTATTTATAATGTATAGTTCAATGGCTTTTAATATATTCACAGAGTTTTCACCAGAACCAATTTTAAAACATTTCATTACCCCTAAAAGAAACTCTACCCGGTGGCAGTCATCCCCCATGCCCCCCCTACCCACCCTAGGTAACTGCTGATTTACTTTCTGTCTCCAAAGATTTGCCTATTCTGTACATCTCGTGTAAATGGAATCTTACAACATGTGGTCTTTTGTCACTGGTTTCCTTCACTGAGCATAACGTTTTCAAGGTTCATCTTTGTCGTAACACGTATCAGTACTTTATTCCTTTTTGTTGCCCAGTAATACTCCGTTGTAGAAATATACCATGGTGTATCCATTCATTAGTTAATGGGCATTTGTGTTTCTTCCACTTTTTGGTCTGTTATGAATAATGCAGCTGTGAACACTATCAGTTTTTCTGTGGCCTGTATTTTCATTTTTCTTGGGTATAGATGTAGAGTGAAATTGCTGGGTGGTATGGTTACTGTATGTTTAACTTGACTTGAGTAACCACCACCTTCTTTTCCAAAACAGCTACACTATTTGACATTCCCACCAGCAGTGTATGAGGATTTTAATTTCTCTTTATCTTTGCCAGCACTTGTTACTATCTGTCTTTCTTATTATAGCCATGCTAGTGGCTATAAAGTAACATCTACATGTGGTTTGATTTGCATGTCCATGTCGGCTAATGATGTTGACCATTTTTCATGTGATTATTGTCCATTTGTGTCTTCTTTGGAGAAATAGCTATTCAGGCCTTTGCCCAATGTTTAATTGGGTTGTGTGTCTTTATTCTTGTTTAGTAAACTTTTTAATATTTTCCAGTACCAGTCCCTTATCAGATACATGATTGTGAATATTTTCTCCAATTCTGTGGGTTGTCTTTTCACTTTCCTGATAGTATTGTTTGAAGACTAAGGATAAAGAAATAGGTTAAAAGACTCATCCCATTGTCTGAAGAAACTTAAAATCTAGTGCAAAAGAAAGAAATGAAATAAATACCAAAATAATTTGATCCTCCAACTTTTTCAGTTCCTGAATAGTTGAGAGAGAGTAGCAAAGCTTTGGATGGTGAGGGTCTTCTTTGCAAATTTATCCTTATCTCTTTGTTTTCTAAGCTTTTTATTTCCTATCAGGTATCGCTAAGTTTGTATCACTGATGACTGTGGCTGGTTTCTAGCACACCTAGGCTTGGATACTAAGTGTGCTATTGGGTTGTTGTTTTTTTTGTTTTTTTTTAATGTTTATTTATTTTGAGAGAGAGCGTGCAAGCAGGGGAGAGGCAGAGAAAGAGAGAGAGAGATTCCTAAGGAGACTCTGCACTGTCAGCATGGAGCCTGATCCACGAACTGTGAGATCTGACCTGAGCCAAAATCACCAGATGGATGCTTAACCTACTGAGCCACCGAGGCGCCCCCTATTGGGTGTAATGACAAAGTGGACACAGCTGAAGAAAGTCTAGAAAATAGACTAGAAAACAACGACCCAGAATGCAGCTGTGAAAGAGGAAAAGCTGGGAGATATGAAACAGAAGTTTAAAGTGAGAAGACCAGCAGCACAAAGAAGAGAGAAAATGGGACAGAGGCAGTGTTTAAGGGGATAAGGGCTGAAGATGGTCTAGAATTAGTGATAAATCCACAGATTCAAAAAATTTAATGAATCCGAGCAGATTACATTTAAAGAGATCTTCACTTACAAACATAATAGCAGATGTAACTGTGTAACAGTATAGCAGAACGCCATACACACGCATAAACACACACACACACACACACACACACACACACACACACATTCACAGAGAGGAGACTCAATGCAGCCAGAGAAGATACACTGATTATCTGCAAAGAAGCAACGGTTATAAATGAAAGCAGAGTTCTTAACAGTGGAACCCAAAAGACATTGGAGTAATATATTGAGGGAAATATAACTGGCAACCTAGAATTTTACCCCCAGCAAATAAATTTTTCATGAAAGTGGATGGAGAAAGTTTTCAGATAAAGCTTTACCACCAGTAGGCCTTTGATAAAGGAAATTTTAAAGGATGTATTTCAGTCAGGAGGAAAGAATACTTATCATCTGTAGTATCCCCAAACTGGCGGTAACCCAACTGTCCATCAGCAAAAGACTGGATAAGTAAACTGCTATATGTTTGTAAATGCAAAGAAATGAAGTATGGTTACATGCAAGAGTAGAGAGCAGGAGTTGGTAAGCTTTTTCTGTAGAGGGCCACATAGAAATAATTTGCAGAGCATAGGGTCTCTGTTACAACCACTCGACTATTGGACTGTAAAATCAGCAACAAACAGTATATAAACAAATGGATGTGACTGTGTTCTCCTTAAATGTTATTTACAAAAACAGGTGGCAGATCAGAGTTGGCCTGCAGGCTATTATTTATTCCCTGGTGTGGAAGAATCTCATTAACTTCATGTTGACAGAAAGAAATGAGACACAAAGATAATATCCAGTATGATTCCACTTGTATAAAAATTGAGAGGGCAGGTGAAAATCTGATATTTAGGTGCCATACTTGGGTGGTCAAGTTATTTTAAAATACAAAGAAGTGATTACTATGTTAAGACAATAGTGATTACTTTGGGGGAGAGGCAAGGAGTTGGCGTTGAGAGGGGCTCACGGGGAACTTTTAGGGTGATATTAGTGTTCTGTGTTTTTTTTTTCTGGTTGGCAATTACATAGGTTATTTGTGAACATTATGTTATATGTACTTTCTGTGGCTGTTACTCTCCCACCCTCCCGAAAGTAAATGGTTCCAAACCAAAACCAAAAGCAAGAGGAAGAGTGATTATCACAAAACTGAGGATAATGATTACAATTAGGACAGTGGTTTTCAACTGGGCGTGATTTTGCCCCTCGTGGGACATGTGGCAATGTCTGGAGAGGATTTTGGTTTTCACAGCTGGGAGATGTTAATTCTATCTAGTGGGTAGAGGCCAGACAGCTAAACATCCTACAGTGCACAGCACAGCCATGCCCCTCCGTCCCCGAACAAATAATGACTCACCCCAAAATGTCAGTAGCTCAGAGGTTGACAAACTCTATTCTAGGAGGAGGGGGATGCTTCTGGGTGCAAGCAGTGTTCTGTTTTCTAATCCAGGGAGTGGTGGTGGTGGTGGAATTTCTTTATAACTAACTGTATGGACTTCAGATGTTCCTATATATGATGATATGTGTCGCAATAAATCTAAAAATTACTTGGTCCCTTTCTGGTAGACTTAATTACTTGAGTAATTTATGTAATATTAAACCTGTAATGAAGGTTAACTGAGAGTAACGTGCAGCAGTTTCATTATCAGGGTATCAACTGTAAATGGCAGTCAGTTTTCCTACACACATTCAATGACGTGCTTAGGGTGTTAGATAGACTTGAGCTGACCTTGCATGACCATGGTCATGGAGGCAGAAGCTTTTGAGTCTGGGGCTTTTTTTCTTAGAGACATCCACACATTCTTGAAGAGGGAAAATGAGTTGACTTTGCACTTTGGTATCATAACTTCCTCCTTCATGTACTGAATTAGAGAAAACTTTGTAATTTCTTAGGTGATAGGGTTATCAAGAAATCATCAACTCCAAGATTCATAAAGAAAGGAGCTATGAGATTCATCTTTGTAGGTACTAAGAAAAGAAAGCAGAGTTTTCAGTTGCTTGCTTTTGAGATTTGACAGTGCTAGCTAGAAAGTTACTTTTTCTCTTTTTTTTTCAACGTTTATTTTTATTTTTGGGACAGAGAGAGACAGAGCATGAACAGGGGAGGGGCAGAGAGAGAGGGAGACACAGAATCGGAAACAGGCTCCAGGCTCTGAGCCATCAGCCCAGAGCCTGACGCGGGGCTCGAACTCACGGACGACCACGAGATCGTGACCTGGCTGAAGTCGGACGCTTAACCGACTGCGCCACCCAGGCGCCCCTACTTTTTCTCTTTGGTGGTATCGTGATTACTCTTTTCTGAGAAATGCCATCGTAGTTGCAAAAACCCTGGTTGGGGACAGATGTACTTTGTTCTATTGCTGATTGCTGAGGCTGGGCACAGTGTAGTTGGGCCTTTGTGATGTATTCCCAGAAATGCAGTCAGTGAAATGTTTAAAGTGACCCAGGGGACCCTGTATTATTTGTCAGGAAGGTAGTGAGTGTGTAACAGCTTCCAAGTGGTAGTGCTTTGTCCTCATGCAGTCTGGCCCACAGGTTTATCTGTGCAGGCTGATTCTTTTGTGCATAAAGCAAGCAGAAGACAGCTGAAGAGTTCCTCATCTGTTGATTAAGTTCCACCTCAAGACCCGTAGAGGGTGCTGATAGCTCTGCAAATGGGACGGAGCAGCTCACTGCTTACTGTCCTGCCCAGTAGAAACCAGGCCTTGCTAACTGCCGCTCCCAATACTGAAGAGCCTTTAGAATCTTCCTGTGAGGGAAGACCTATCCAAGGAATGGACCTGGACAACTAATAGGTTATTTTTCTGCCATGTCATCCTTGGTAAATACGGTATCTTCATCCAAGTGAATTTTTGATCATATTACTTGTATTAAAGCTGAAAAGCAGATGACACAATAACCCAATAACATATTTTTCTACTATTATAATATTTTTAGTTCGTTAAGACTGTGTATCAATTCATACAGTATTGTTTTAACTAAGTAGAGATTCCATACTGTTCACTTCATAGAATGTCTTGCAAAGATTCTAGAAATAACCCTTATTTTCTTGTGGGACATAAAACTCGGTATATTCTTCAGAATTTCATTTTTTGGAATTATTTTATTAATTAGTTCTCTCTACCAGACTCAACTCAGCTTTTCAGTGGACTTCATGGTTTTACGAAATGTTTGTTACTTCCAGCAGATATTTTGTCCCTTATGATTTTAAATATTTTTGAAAATAAACTGGGATGCCAAACACCTGTTTAGGACTGGGGTCTTCAAGTTTTTTTGCACTTTGAAAAACAGTATTCCCTGTCTCACATTTTTTTTTTAAGTTTATTTACTTCTTTTGAGAGAAAGTGAGTGAGCTGGAGACGGGCAGAGACAGGGAGAGAGAGAATCCCAAGCAGGCTCCGTGCTGTCAACACAGAGCCCAGCACAGGGCTCGAACCCACGAACTGTGAGATCATGACCTGAGCCTAAATCAAGAGTTGGATGCTTAACCAACTGAGCCACACATGCACCCCCCCACCTCCACCTCACATTTTTGAGAACACCATTTATAAGGTTTTTAATCATAGCTTTAAGTCATTGCAAAAAATATAATTTCTGGCCTATTGGGAAATGCTAGCATTTTAAAATAATACCATTATGTTGTTAAATGTACCCAGCGGATGCTATATACCAGTACAATTTGATATTCATTGCCACATATTTATAAATACACCAGCAAGTCTTTTAGTAGTCAAAAATGTTATATTTCATTTTTCCTTTTCCTCTGAAATAATGTTTCCATTGCACATAACCCATAGTATTTTATGCTTATATGTTTCTTTTTGTTTAAACTTTTTAAAATTCATCATCCTATTCTATTTCTCTGCCACAAAACAAATACATATAAATACACCATTCCTGGGAAAGACTGCTCTTGTGTAAATCAGCCCCCAAAAGTCTCTGTTCCTAGAGTGGGATTTGCCACCATACCTCTCCAAAAAAGAGACAGAGAGAGAGGAAAGAATTTGAGCAATTCAAGGTTGCTTTATTTCTAGTAACCCCAAGATTTTAAGTGTAAATATTTTTCTTTGGATGAAGTTGTCATTGTATCAGTAGATGGCAATGAATAAAACTGGGAAATATATTACAAATTTTGAAAATAATTATTATAATAGTGCAGTCTTTCTGGAAGTGCGTCTCTTGATGAGATAGATAGATTGGTGCGGGGAGGGGGCTGCTTTTGCTGCTTTGATTAAAAGATGCTTCCCAGTCCTTTGGTTTGTGCCTTGTTTATATCCTTGCTGAGAGGAGAGTTGTGCCCCTCTTGTAAAGTGAGGGAAGGACCCATGGGAGTAGTGGAGAAGGAGAGCCACATTGCTGCATCCGCTCATAGAGCAGTGTGGGGAAAAAGCTAGGGACTGATTCCCCTGGGATCTGTCCGTGCTCCATGTACTGTGGGAAGCCTGTGTCCTCGGCAGGTGAGAAGCTCTCCCGGTGAGGCTTAGTGTCCTCTGAAGTGCAAGAGCAGCTCTGATGGGGACATGGTGAAATGGGTAAGAATGTGGACTGTCACTCATCTCTGCCTAGGTTTGAATCCCTTCATAGCCACCTCATAGATGTGCCTCGTTTAATCCCTCTGTGCCTCAGTATCCTGTGAAGTACAGTTAGTCATCAAGGCCCCTCCTTTGTAGGACATGCATAGAAAGCTCTGGAGTCCAGGGTCTCGTGCCTCATAAACCTTCAGTTGATCATAACTACTTATCTAAGCTCAGAACTTACTAAGTGACTTGTGTTTGGAACATCAAAATTGAGAATATTACGTACCCTAAGAAATGTTTGACCTCCGAAAGACAAGAAAAATTCACTCGTGGGATGTCTGAAAAAAAACCCAAGCTGTTTGTGAGAAGTGGCTGCAGGAGAAAATGTTTTGGGTTGCTGATATGATTAACCCATGCTAAGCATACTCTGAAACCTTGAGATATCTATACACCCTTTGGAGCCTTACTATGTAATTCACACTTTGTTTTTAAAATTGCTGATTTCTAGGAGGGATTACAGCTAACTCCTATAACATAGTCAGTGGACATGTGCTGGTTTTGCTCCAGTACTAAGGCAAAATTTTCCTTTCCCCCACTTTCTCTAACCTCATTATCTGTATTTCTTTATGGAAAATTCAGGCTCTTTTCTACCTGTGGTGTTCTGTTTCTGTTGTACTCTGCTGCCTGACCTTGACACATAGATAAAGGTGAGGGAATACGGAGAGCTAGTTAACTAATTGACTATAATTGACTCTAACCCCAGTTGTACTTGCTCTGACATTTTAGGCAAGGTACTTTCTGGATCACATTTTCCTTTTTTATCAAAAGAATAAACCTGAGTTTCTTCCTCAATTTGTTTGTGTTTTTGTTTTGTCCTTAAGGTAAGTCTCTAGTGAAATCTGGTATTTGAGGCTATGGCTCAGTGCTAGCTCTGCTCCTTCACACTCTGATTGTCATCTCTGATCTGGTTTTTGATTATCATTTAACCTCTTACCTTTATTCAATTGTTAAAAGAATTTTTTATTTTGAAACAATTATAAACATATAGAAAATTGCAAAAATAGTACTACAAAGAGTCCTAAGTATCATTCACCCACTTTTTCCCAGGGGTGACATCTAATATAACAACAGCGTAACATTGAAACCAGGAAATTGACACTTGTGTGGACTGTTAATCAGACCATAGACCTTATTAAGTTTTCATCATTTTTTTAGCCTTCATTTGTGCGCACATGCGTGTGTGTATGTGTGTATGTGTAAGTTGTGTGGAATTTTATCATGTGTATAAATTCATGTAATCATCACCAAGTTAAGATACAGGATTGTCTCATTACCACAGAAGAGCTGCCTCATGCTGCCTTTTTGCATGCACACCCACCTTCCACCCCTCCATCCTCCAGCACTCCCCATTCATCCCTGACCCCTGGAAACCATGAATGTGTTCTCTGGCTCTATAGTTTTGTCATTTTGACAACGTTCTCTAAATGGAACATATAGTGTGTAGGTCCACCTTTTTCACAGGCACAATGAGGTTGTTGCATGTATCCATAGCTTGATTCCTTTTTATTGCTGAGTCGCATTTCAGCGTAAAGATGTACCAGAATTTGCTGAGCCATTCGCCCATTGAAGGAATTTTGGGTTATTTCCAGTATTTTACTATCATAAATAAGACTGTTATAACATTCGTTTCTAGGCTTTTGTGTGAACACAAGTTTTCATTTCTCTTCCTTGAGGATTTTATAAATTTCATGTGAATAGCCTTGCCTGATCCACAGTACACAGTTTAAGGAGAGTGTTTCTAATCCTATGAATAGAGCTCAGTATTAAATAATAGGGCTTCTAAAGATTTTATTTAAAAAAGACCATGTCATGGTAAGAGAATGAATGAGGGGATGGGTTTCAGAGAATTTAATGCTTTTCTTTCTTTCTTTTTTTTTTTTTAAAGACTCCTCAGACAACAAAGAAAAGAAAACTTTCAGCCTTGAAGAAAAGTCCAAGATCTCCAAAAACCGTGTTCATTATATGAAATTCACAAAAGGTAAAATTAAGCATTTCTTTATTTGTTGTTGAAATCCCCATGTTCATACCAGGTTTCTTAAAGCATTTTTAGCTCTCTCCAACATTACTTCTTGTTTTATGTGCAGAATGGACAAGTATGGGTGGCCTGCCTGGCTTGATGTACAGCAGTGCTAAAGTTTCAGCATTTATTGTGAGTCACCTGGAGATCTTGTTAAATTGCAGATCCGTTAGCTCTGAGGTAGGGCCCCACATTCGGTTTTAGATTACATGCAAGTCCTTTGGCAAAGCTGGAAGCAGAAGTCAACTTGCTATGTAAAAGAGAAAAGTGAGGGGCGCCTGGGTGGCGCAGTCGGTTAAGCGTCCGACTTCAGCCAGGTCACGATCTCGCAGTCCGTGAGTTCGAGCCCCGCGTCGGGCTCTGGGCTGATGGCTCAGAGCCTGGAGCCTGTTTCCGATTCTGTGTCTCCCTCTCTCTCTGCCCCTCGCCCGTTCATGCTCTGTCTCTCTCTGTCCCAAAAATAAATAAACGTTGAAAAGAGAAAAGTGACTTTACGTCACTAAGTCAGAAAATAATTTTTATTTATTGCTCAGCATTTTTACTTACAATTTCTAGTTTTTGAAGTTTAATGTTGGTATTGAATAACTCTTAAATTATTCCAATTTACAGAATTGTGTTCTATCTTGAGATCTCCAGTATGAGAAATCTCCCTCCTAAACTGATTTATATTATTTCACACCATTTCTTCATTGAATGGAGTGTTAACTTAGGCATTCCATGGTCATGGCAAAATAGCATTAGAAAACACATTTGAGAACTAGGTAGTGAATCCCATCTTCTTCCATCACCGCCTCCCTACTCCCTTCCCAGTAAACGCTGCCAATTACAAGTGCAGTTGTCCTGTGTAACCACCAGGTGGCAGTCTTGTATTGGTAAGAAACAATTTAACTTGAACTCCTCAATTCCCCCAGATGTTTTCCCATAGAATAATATTATGCATTAAGTACACTTTCCAGGCACAAAAGCTTATTTGTTACATACTATACTTCAAGTATAAATGTGATGATAATCCTGTTGTGCTATCTAGTCACCATACGATGGCCTTTCTATGGGAGATGGGATGCACCTTTCTATCTTTGTATGCCAGGAAGCACACATCTCTTTGGTTTAGTCTAGTTGGCATGATTGAGAATTCCCTAATTCCTAGAACTTGCCTCAACAGCAGTAGGAGCTGGAATTCCCATTCCTCTTGGCAATTAATGGTTCTCACTTGGGTCAAAACCCCAAAGGTTTGGGTTTGGTTTTGGTTTAAGTGAGAGCCCGTGCCAGAGTTTAATGGAGTCGGGAGCTGAATAGCTTCGGGAACATGTACAAAGAGAAACAGGCACTTCCCCTTTCCCTCTTCCAGCTGCTGTGGTTTGTATGGCTCTTCATGTCTTCCCCTCTTCTTTCAGTTTAGAACCTTCTTTGTTGTTGTCCTCTATGGTTTCTGATTGGGGTTTCTCTCCACTCCACTTCTGTTCTGGAACAAGAACAGTCCCTGTTACCTCCTCAGTCTTTCTGAGAAGAGGCTAAATCGCCACTTTATAACCAGTCGTTAATTATCCGTCCTTTTTTCATTATAACCTATAGGAAAAAAGAGACATATCACAGAAAGATGCTGAGCAAATTCATGAAAAGTGGCCTGTAACTTTTTAGATGGCATGTCAGCCTTTGAAGCTTTCACTTTTGCAAATCTAGTTTTCCTTTAGTATCTAACTACATGCATGATTTCACCCGAAGTGTTTGCTGAAGCTGGGATAAACCTCTTTAATCTGCTTTAATCTAATGGATGCTGGGAGTATCTGCTTTCTATTTCTAGTTAAGCCACTTCCTTGCCAGGTGACCCTGTCGGCCTGCGTGATGTGTTGTGCCTTCGTTTTCTCTGAATGAGGTTTGCTGATTTATTAGCCTTGCCTGGGGAGAAAGAGGGCATTGGTATACAGGGAAAAGATATATCCTTTCAAGATATATTGTCAGAAAGGAAGCAGAGATTGAGTGGGAAGATACAGGAAATGCGGATTGAGAGTAAGTGGAAAAGGTGGGAAAAGGAGGCAGAAATCCAGGTGGTGAAGAAAAATATATTTACTACCCATCTTAACAATCCACAGTGAAAGCAGGTTCTAAAGTTCTTTCATTTAATAAATCTTTTCTTGTAGAACAATTGTTGTCCCTGGTTACGAATGATAAACCCTCAGTTTTCTCTAAGGTGGATGTTCTTTTTTTTTTTTCCAATATATGAAATTTATTGTCAAATTGTTTCCATACAACACCCAGTGCTCATTCCAAAAGATGCCCTCCTCAATACCCATCACCTACCCTCCCCTCCCTCCCCCCCCCCCCCCCCCACCCCCCCATCAACCTCAGTTTGTTCTCAGTTTTTAAGAGTCTCTTATGCTTTGGCTCTCTCCCACTCTAACCTCTTTTTTTTTCTCCTACCCCTCCCCCATAGGTTTCTGTTAAGTTTCTCAGGATCCACATAAGAGTGAAAACATATGGTATCTGTCTTTCTCTGTATGGCTTTTTTCACTTAGCATAACACTCTAAGGTGGATGTTCTTAGATCAACAGGAAACTTGGGTTCTGCCATTAGTCTCTCACATCACTTAAGCACTTACCTTCTTTCAGACTCAGTTTCCTGTCTTAAAAATAAGGAAAGATTTCAGGGGTGCCTGAGTGGCTCAGTTGGTTAAGCGTCTGACTCTTGATCTCAGCTCAGGTCTTGATCTCAAGGTTGTGTGTTTGGGCCCCATATTGGGCTCCATGCTAGGCGTGAAGCCTATTGAAAAATAAGTAGGTAAAATGAGGAAAGATTTCTCAGTCATTATAAAGTTCTAAAGTAGGTTCCATTTTATGACTTTTCGGATATGACCCATGTTATGGAACTTTTGATTGTTCAGCATATTAAATGATAATCATTTTAGCCTGGGGGTATGCCCCGCAGTAACTAATTTGCTTATTTGATGAGGGTGATTCATGTTGTAACTCCCATGTGTGGTTCAGAGACCAAATCATGGGAAAATGGCATTTTACATAGCTTGGTTTGAAGAGTGAAGATAAAAATTTGACTTCAGTGAGATTCCAGTAGTGAATAGCACTGTAAAATATACTGTTGCCTAAATACTGGCTATATCATTCTAGTTCTAATACATAATTATTCCTTTTTCTGGTCCCAAATTTCTGCTTTTATTTTGAAACAATTTATTACATAACTTAAAAGTTAATTTCATCTGTATTTGTTTAACAAGCCTAACTTCAGTGCAGTTTCTTTTAATTTGAAAAATGTTTGTTGAGGCCTCATCTACAGAGAGGAAAAGATAGGGAGAATGTGAAATTCTACAAAACCATTTTTGAAGTGTTTAGTATATGCAGTGGGAAGTTATCAAGAGAACGCTGCTTCTTCTGCCCCCCCCCCCCCCACTGCCCCGCATCGTGCGGTGGCTAGAAGAAAGGTCGCACGAACTGAAGCTGTGCAGCTTCACCCTAGTAATATTACTCAGCCTTCTTATTCCTGTGACAGTTTGCAGTATTTGCTTCTTAAACAAGGAAACTGTGCGGACAGCACAGGTCCTGGTAGCTGGCTTGCTAGCCTGGACACACCAGACTGTAGGACTGCTGGCGTGGTGACCTCCTCCCCACATCGGACTCTGCTGGTGACGGGCATCCAGTTTCCTCTTCTGATTCTTTTGCCATTTAAATATAAAATAGCACCATGGCAGGCTTTTACAGAATCCTGACTGTCTTATTGGTTGTGAGGGTCTCACTTCTTTTCATTCCCTACTCTGTTTCCTTCAGTTTTCCTGGTTTTCTGACATCACCCTTTCAGTGACGTTGCCATAATCTTTGGTCGTAGGATTATTATCGGTCCCATGTATTTTCATTAAAAACAGAAATCAGAATGCAGTGTTTTATCCTTTATTGGGGAACGCAAATGAAATTTCTAAGCAAACGAAGCTTCCTACATACACCTGCAGTGGTTTTTTTGTTTGTTTTTTGGGTTTTTTTTAAATTTTAACAAACGTATTTCTCAGACCTGCATTTCCTTGCCCTCGCCCCTTTACTCTGAGTAGAAAACTCAGGGTTTTTTTTAAGTCTTTGTTACAATACAGTGCTGTAATACATTTTTTTCCTTAGAACTTGTTGGGTTCTATATGACTTTTACCCTTAAAGTAAGAGTCTCCAAATCTCTGTGATTCTTCAATTCTTATGTTTGTTTTTTGTAGTTTCATTTGCTTCCCTTGTGGACTCCTTGGTGTTGTAAAGTGTATCTGACTATTGTGGTAACTTCTCTCCTTTCCAAATTGCCACTTGGATAGACTGGAAAACCTAATAATCATGATTACTAGAAAAACAGCTAAAAAGATCATAAAGTACTCTTTTCTGAAAGTACTTGTTTATCCTTTTATGGACTTAAGTTCTATCAGCTTGGCTACTGGAAGCTGTTTTTCCTGGTTCTCAATGTTATGGCCAATTGAAGACTAATAGATAGATGACCCAAATTCAGACAGAGAACACATATTTCCTTTTAGTTTTTGATTGTCATTTTCTCTAACATCTAAGTTTATCAACAGTATTTGTTTTGATTTAACCTTAATTCAAAACTGAGACCAGTAAGCTTTCAAACTCAGTTTTAATATATTTACCTGATTCCAAAATGGCCATAATTTTGTAACGTTGATAAACTTTTCACCCAAGACCATTGACTAATAACTATTTCAGTATTGCTTCCATCTTCACATTTTGATCTATTTTTAAGTCCCTTTCCATTGGTCTCTGACTCTTAATTCTTCTCTGTGTTTTGTTTTCCAGATCAAATCCAGAGCAAGGCCTGTAACAATCCTGGTTTCTACATTTACTTAAGTGAACTTTCTAAAGGATAAAAATTTCTGATACAAGAACCCATCACCAAAACCTTAGAAACACTTGCACCTTCATTGGTACAGCTTACTGTCTCTCCCAGCTTGGCAGTTTTCCCTTTGATGTTTAGATTTGTTTTCAATCTCTGCGTGTTCATAGTTTGACATCCTGTTTTAGAATTGTGATCTTGCATTTACCCTGCCTTCTTTAATCCCTTCAGCATTCCTTTTAGTTGAATTGCTATAAAAGAGATCTTAATTTGCATTTCTTTTAGGGTTTCTGTTCCATTCCAGAAGATAGGTTGGGGATAGATGGCGAATACATATTTTGAACTAAGTATAACTCCTTTTTCTGAAATAGAAGCTGCCACCCTGAATGTGCTCTGCCGTGCAAAATGGGTTATGCTGATGACAAAGCCAAGAATAGATCTCTAGACCTCCTCCTGAGGGTTTGTCCACTTATCCCCACCATGAGCAGTGTTATTCCCCACTTTTCTGGTTCATTTTCTGAGTTCTTGTCTGGGATATGCTTCATTTTGTTCTTAAGTAGGTTTCCTATGGGGTCTGTTGTATGGGTCTGCTTAATAATCAGAACCAGGAGGGCTTTGTTTCTAGCTCAGGAAGAAAGGAGAGAGTAACACAGAGCCATGAAGGAACATGTCCTTCCTGATAGAAACAGGTCGTATTGATTGGACCATTGAATCTGGTACTGCTGCCTGTGAAACTGGTTATGGCGCCTGGCTTTGCATTAAATCCAAGGCTGTTTTGTTTTTTAATTTCATGGAGTCACTGAGCGATATCATATTTGAATGCCCCAGTGATTGTCAGTGAACTAGAACTTTCTGGGTCATGCCATTACTTTGCCAAGTCAGTTTGCTACAGGAAGCTAAGAAGACCAGTGGGTCCATGACATTGGAACTTAGGCTTCCTACTCAAAACAAAAATTCCTGTGTCTAACCTAGAGCCTAACTCCCCCGGAGCCTCAAGACTTTACATGTAGTAGTTACATTTTAAAGTGCATTTGCCATGTAGTTGACAAATGGGAAGAGATTCAGTTGACTGCTCACAGAGTATTATTGGTAGAAGTGGAAATTCCAAAGAAGTGAATTTTAAATTAGTTGGTTTGTGGGTTTGAAATTAAGTTAAAGAGTTTAGTGTTTTTAATAAGAGGCATAGGTCCTTTGGACAGTGCTTTGCCAGAAGCCATTTCATTTCCTGCTCTTATTATGTATCCTTTTATTTAAAGATGATTTAAAGAACATTTTAAAGAGAAAAATCTGAAATCCTTTCACCCTAATGTAGTAATTTTTGTTTGCATTTATTCTTTTTAAATTTGTTCTCATTCATTCAATTAGTTATTGAGCTCCTATGTGTCAAATACAGTATGCTCTCATTCGTGTGTGTTTAAAAGCTGTAAAGCTACCAGCATTTTTTGTTCTGCATTTCATAATCCTGAGTAACTCATGTCTCCTTGAAGTAAAAAATATCTGTTTTATAAATGGGAGACCCAGAGACCCAGAAATCATAAGTGAAAGGTATACCAGTAGTAGAGCTAGCTTTGAAATTCAGTTTTCCTCTCATGCTACATGCTTTTGATTGTTTCTACCATAAAGAAGAGACCATCACGGATTCTGGTTGTGAAACACTGTCTTGAGTTTTAAGTCATTTTAAAATTTATTTGATTTTACTTGTTAACTAAGGAGTTGTTGTGAAGGGAGGCAGAAAGTAGTTTACAAAATTGTCTCTTTTCCAAAATCCATTTTGCTTTCAGGATTCTCATAGTTTATATTTGTGCCCCTTATTTTAGAAAGAATGGTATTACTGAAAGGCACCGTGTTGTTTTTCTAGGGAAGGATCTGTCATCTCGGAGCAAAACAGATCTTGACTGCATTTTTGGGAAAAGACAGAGTAAGAAGACTCCTGAGGTATTAAGCCACATACAATTGATATGTTCTGTTTCAACACCGCTTGGTTTTCAGCTGTGCGTAGAACTATTTGTATCTATTACTGATAGTACTCTTTAGATAAAGCTCCAAAAAAAAGATGTGAGAAGTCTCAAAGGCTAAATGTGACCTTCTTAATAATAGTAGTTGGAAGATACAAGGATTCTAAAGAAGAGTATGTGTCACCTGCTTTTTCCCTTGTGTGAGGACTAGAGTAAACTCTGGGAAGAATGCCTTTGCTGACATATTCAATGGGGAAAATGTCTCTCCCATCCGAGGATGCTTGCAGCGGTTTTGTTTGCTCAGACTGCATAACTGTTTGGGATATGGCTTGGGAGGGACAATGTCATCTACATAGTCCTGTCCTGGTCTGCTTCCTTTTAAAAACATTTTGAAAGTGTAGGATCATCACCAAGAATCTGTAAGGGATTTGGATGTAGTATTTCCTCCATTGTACAATAGTGTTTGTCTTAAAACTAGGCGAGAGCAGGGTGACTACACCGTACCCTACATGAGATGAGTCCATAATTCATAAGCTTCATTAGTAAATTGGGCTTTGTAATTTAGTATGGAGTTTTTTGTGCCATTTCCAAAGTAAGAGGCAGTCCTGAGTTTGGATGTCAAAATAGAATTTGTGAAATAGGGGTTTCTGGAGATATAGGAGTAAAAATTTAAAATTGGTGTCGCCTCCAAAAATCCGCAGTATGGTTGCTATAACTATTACTCAGTTAATCTGGTGTGTCCTACTTAGGTTTCTTTATTGGTTTCTAGCCAAGGCCCTGGTGCAATTTTTTCTGACATTTCTCTAGACTGACAGGAATTTTTCCAGGGTAGTAGCTTTTTGTTACTTCATATTATTTCCGAAGACTCTAGAATAAGCAGTTATTAGAAATTTTTGCTCGGTGATTTCTTTTGCAGGTTGGGACTAAATTCCATTTGTCAGGGCTTTTCTGCCCCTACACCTTTAAAGTGAGGACTGAGGAAGCAGTGCTCCGTTGGCTCGCTGAGGGGCGGTGTTTATAGGTCTCTGCTGAGTCATGTCAAAGGCAGGTGGGTCGTTAGGGAGGAGGCGTTCTGCCATCAGGCCACACTGGATGTTTCACTCCCAGAGAGGCTGTTGGAAAGAGCAGAGGATCATCAGACAGCCCTGCTTCTGGTCACCCCTCTGCCCCTTAGTGGTGACTGTATGACCTGGATTGGCTTAGGCAGGCCCCTGCCTTGTTCACTAAAGACTGCATTTGTCTTATCTGAGTCTTCCTCTTTAATCACTGTCCTTTGATCATGCTCCATAATTTGAGTATCCTCAAGGATGTTCTATCACCTCTGCACTGACCTAACCATGCCCTCCCATGGCCACACCTGGCACCTTTGCCTCGGCCCCATAGTCCATCCTGGACCCCTGAAAATAACCTTTTTGTTCCAGCTCTGTCAATCCTGCATTCTTACTGTGCTGGCATTTCTGGATCTTTGTGTTCTTGGATTACTTGGCCTGCCTTTTTCTCCCTGCTGCCTGAAACCGTGGTCTTTTGTAGCACTCTGTTTGAAATTTTATGGTTGAACAGATCAGGGAAGGAAACTTTTGGTAGAACTTTAAAAGAACTTCTGTGGTAAGCACAGGAAAGCTTTTTGTTAAAGGCAATTAGAGGTTTCTAATCCTCTGGCAGACATCTGCCTGAGGACTACTGATGTTAGGTGCCTTGAGGTTTTCAACACTGTCTGGTATTACTTGGCCTTTTGACGGTGATGTCATTCATGACCACGTTGACATGAGCCTGTATTTGAGGAGCTTCGGAAACAATTCCCTGGTACTAACCCAGGGAAAATCTATTTTGGTGCAGTTGGTGTGGAGAAGACCGGCCTTATAGGATCCTGTGCTTTGTGCAAGATTTATATCCAGGCGTGTCTTCATCTCTCATTCCAGCTTACGGTCCTCCTCTTGTTGATGCATTGAACATCCTGATTGTTCGCTGAGGAAGTTTTATATCAGGACGCAGCACTTGGTCTGTAGCAGTGGTTCTCAGCATCTCTTGCACTCAGTCACCTAAGGAGCTTTTTAAAAAATGATAATGCCAGGGTGCCACCCCAGGCCAGTTAAATCCTAATTTGGGGTTAGGGTCCAGGAATAGGTACTAAAAAAAGAAGAAGAAAAATCGTTTTAATATCAAATAAAGCCTACCCAGATGACACAGGTGATTATTGGGAGTAAGGATTGAGAGCCACTAGTAGAAGCCCTGTCATATGTGACATTTGGGAGAGCTTCTGACTTTAGGATTACGAATATTGCCTAGGACAGGGCTTCTGAAATCTTAATCTGGACACAGACCGTCTGGGAATTTTATTAAACTGCAGGTTCTGGTTCTTGAGGGTGGGGTGGGGCCCAAGAGTCTGCATTTCTGAGAAGCTCCCAGGTGATGCCGATGCTGCTGGTCACACTCTGCTGCATGCAGTACAAGGAGTAGATTGGGCCCCGGTGGTATTTGACATTTAATATACGTCTGTACGTATTTGCGTATAACATGGAATGTATTTAAATCTAATCACATTTTAAGACACCAACTAAGAAGTATTTCTGTAAAGCAGAGTCACTTTTAAGTTTTTATTTAAATTCCAGTTAGCATTAAGTACAGTGTAGTATTAGTTTCAGGTGTACAATGTAGTGAGTCAGCACTTCCATACAATACCCGGTGCTATCACAAGTGCCCTCCTTAATCTCCATCACCTCTTTCGCCCGTGCCCCCACCTACCTCCCCTCTGGTAACCTTCAGTTTGTTCTCAATAGGTAAGAGTCTATTTCTTGGTTTGCCTTTCTCTCTAAAGCAGAATCACTTTTAAATTTAAGTTTTAGATATGTGTGGATTTTCATATATAGAGTTGGCTCTCATTGAGGCACACCTGTACCTTCCCTGAATAAATTGTTGCTATGAAACCTTACCATGTTAGTTACAACGGTCCTTATAGCCAAGGGCAGGAGGCCTTTGATGAGATTTGTTTGAAAATACAACCTCTTTTGGTTCCTGTTTGCAGTTGGAAGTAGGATCACTTGTTTTTACTCCCTTGACCCCCTAACAGTATTGGCCTGAAATTATATTTGGCATTGCCAAGGTAAAGGTGCTGCTGGAGGTCAAATACCTAAAGAATCTTAGACACCATGGCAGTGTTGAATGTTGAAGTAGTAATCCTCCCTGGGTGCTCTGGTTAAGGTGCTGATGGTAATCTTGTCTTTGCATCTGGATTTAAAGAACCTTGGACATTGACCACATCTGGCTTGGGCAACATTGTCTCTCTCACAACTTAGCCTGACTTACTGATTTCTATAACCCCTGACTGTTGTAGTGATAGAAAAGAAACTACAACCTTATGAAGCATGTATGTGCTGGACACTGTGAGAGACATATATGATAGTATTTCATTTAATCCTTGTAACACTTCTGTGAAGTAGGCATTATTATCACCTTTTTAGCACTAAGGAAACCAAGGCTCAGAAGGATTTGTTATGAAGGTCCAACACAGCACAAATGGGGTTTAAATCCAGGTCCCTCTGACTCCAAAGTCCTTGTCCTTTTCCCTCTCCCACAGTGTTAATTAACTTTTGTGCATTAAAAAAAAAAAAAAAAAAATCTATGTTTAAATGAGTCCAGTTATGCCTCAGAAATTTTCTTTGAGATTTTGTTAGAGACATAAGCAGTTAATACGTCATCATAATTTTGTGGGGAAATGGTTGGCTATTATTTTGCTGAAAATAATGGTTTAACTTCGAAAACCTCACTGCCTTGCCTTCAGTCAGAATTGAACTATGGTGGGTTCAGAAGCATATTACAAATGCCTGGGCCAGCTTTGGGAACAATTTACTGTGCTGGTGGGAGCTGAATTAAGAAAGAGCCAGCCAGGGGCGCCTGAGTGGCTCAGTCGGTTAAGCATTCGACTTTTGGTTTCAGCTCAGGTCATGATCTCACAGTTTCATGAGTTTGAGCCCACGAGCTCTGTGCTGGCAATGAGGAGCCTGCTTGGAATTCTCTCTCTCTCCCTTGCTCTCTGCCCCTTCCCCGCTTGTGCTGTAAAGAAAAAAAAGAAAGAGCTAGCTTTAGTTTCTGGAGCACAGATGCTGTGTTACTTGTGCATTTTCTGGTTTCTCATATGCATCAAATGATCTGAATACATTTATATTCAAGAAATATCTGCAACCCTTAATTAATAACAGATTTTTTTTTTGGCTTTTTGCTTTAAAGCTTCTTATTTGGAAATAATTACAGATGCATAGGAAGTTGCAAGGATAGTTCAGAGGGGTTTCTTGTACTCTTCACCCAGTTATCCCAGTGATTACATTTTGTACAACTATAGCATAAGATGAAAACCAGGAAAGTGACATTCATACAGTCTGTGTGTGTAGTTCTATGTATGCCACTTTATCCCATTTGTGGATCCTGTAACCACTGTCTCAGTTAATTACAGAACTATTCCCTCACCATAAAGATCTCCCTCATACTACCTCCACTTGTAGTCAACTCCCTTCCCTGCACCTTCCCCAACCTCAGCAACTGCTGCTGTCAACACAATTGTCTGATTCAAGATTGAATGTTCTATGTATCAGCCATTTGATCTCTCACAGTTACATGCTGGGTCCACTTACATCTGTAACAATCAGTACCCAGATTTTAAGGGCTGATCGTAGTTTCCATGATCTACCTTGGACACTTAATGCTTGCTAGCTTTTATGTCTTTTGCTAGATTGTATGTCTTCTATCTTGTGGAACTTTAGAAAATGCCCTGTAGAAATCAGATTGTTTGATGTCTTTGAAATCCAAATGATTGGGGCGCCTGGGTGGCTCAGTCGGTTGAGCGTCCGACTTCAGCTCAGGTCACGATCTCGTGGTCCGCGAGTTCGAGCCCTGCGTCGGGCTCTGGGCTGATGGCTCGGAGCCTGGAGCCTGCTTCCAATTCTGTGTCTCCCTCTCTCTCTGCCCCTCCCCCGTTCATGCTGTGTCTCTCTCTGTCTCAAAAATAAAAATAAACGTTAAAAAAAAAAATTAAAAAAAAAAAAATCCAAATGTATTGATGAAGTCCTTTACTTTAGTAATGTCAGAAGTACATGAAACTGTAAAGTGATGATAAATATAAAGTGGTATCATTATTATATGACAAGTTTGTTCTGTGTAACATGTCAGTGCAGGAGAGGTCCTTGGACAGTATCTCTGGGTACACTCATTATAGTGGGTTGGTGAACTCCTCTAAGTTGCATGCAGAATTTGTTTGTGGGCTTATGTACATGTAAGTATGGATATATAAAGTCCAGAGCTTTCATCAGATTTTCCTGGGAGTCCTTGATCCAAAAGGAATTTTTAAAATCCAGGACTGTGCATAAAAAATCTTCCTAGTTAAAAAAAAAATTATATAAAATGAACATTTTCTTTGTGAGGGTAGTAGTAGTAGTAGTGAGCCTTGTATTATGTAGAGGAGCAAACTGTGCCAGACCAGGAATCTGATTCTTTAATTATTTTGAATATAATATGTAGGAAAAAAAAAACACACCAAAATAACAATCTAAGCTAAATCTAAGATGTCTGGGACACATTGATGAAATTTCGATTATGCCTTTTATCCTCTCTCTGATCTTGACACATCAAATGAAGAAATCAATCTCCTGTATTTTTACACATGGAGTTTTTCATCCATCACACACACTGGACAGTAAACTACATAAAGAGAGAGGATTTGTGTTGTATTCATCTCTGGGCCTCTGGCATGGCCTTGAGTCAGTGCTTGGCACATGGTAGGAATTCAGTAAATTAAAATCTCCTTGCACTTCTGTTTTTTAAAAATGGACTTGTTTCTCATCTTAAAAATGGTTTGTAGAGCTTCAAGGTTGATATTTGAAATATTTTTTTCCTTTTGGAATGTTTTAATTAATAAATAGCTGTCTCTTCTCTGAGAGTAGGAAATATTCATCAGTTAACTTTCAATCCTATGCCAAGCATAATCCACTGGTACACCTAGTAGTTTCTCAAGAAAGGATTATTGAATGAATGTTTGCTTATGCCATTTTGTGTTTTTAAATTTTTTTTTTCAACTTTTTTTATTTATTTGTGGGACAGCGAGAGACAGAGCATGAACGGGGGAGGGGCAGAGAGAGAGGGAGACACAGAATCGGAAACAGGCTCCAGGCTCTGAGCCATCAGCCCAGAGCCCGACGCGGGGCTCGAACCCACGGACCGCGAAATCGTGACCTGGATGAAGTCGGACGCTTAACCGACTGCGCCACCCAGGCGCCCCCATTTTGTGTTTTTAAAAATCAATCCCATTTGACAGAAATTGGCCTTTAGACATTGCATTTCACTCTGGAATAGTGTTTCATAGGCTTAACTGTGTTGTATTTTTAAAGAAATTAAAACCTTCCTGTCTCTTTAGGAACTACCCTCTGACTTTCTCAGTGCTCAGTGTTTTCTCAAGCCGCAGAGACAATCTAGCGGCACTGTTGCCCTATCTGAATCTGGCTATTCAGAACTACTTGCTTAAATAGTGAAAGATCCTCACACACTACCGAGTAGTCAGAAACCTTTTAGTAAACTGCTGTGTATGGGAATGGTTGGTTGTACATTTCTAATTTCCAAGTCCTTCCTTTCCCCATCATCTTTGTAATAGGAAGACAATGACTCTGGATTGGAGTGCACCTAAATTGGAGATGTATGCACTTTCTATGGAGACAAAGAAATGATCGAATATATTGAACTGAGATTGCTAGGGCCCCTTGAGACCTACAGCATATACTTGTGCTGGCCACTGCCTGCCAGGAGTTATAGATACGTGTGTGTGTGTGTGTGTGTGTGTGTGTGTATGTGTGTGTATGTATCTTTTCTCACTTGGTGTGCAAGTGGGAGTTGGAGACGCTAAAAAACAAATTCCATTAGTTCCTATCTTGTTGAACTTCCTGATACTCCTCTTTTTTTTTTTTGCTTCTCTCATTTTTTCCCTCCCCCCACCTTTCCAGTTTCCTTCCTCTATCCAGCTTGTTTCCTGATTCAGCCTTATCACTAGAGAAAATACTCCTAAACCATATCAAGGATTGAGAATGTGTTACCAGCATTCCTACTTTGTTTCTCTAAACAGCGTGTTTCTGGCATAGTCTCTTGACAAAATAATTGTGTATTTAGTCACCTCTATAATCTGATTGAATTAGAAATTTTGTTATTTCGTACATGCTCCCAGGATACCCCAGTTAATGATCACTTTGCTTGAATAATCTGATGGCTTTTGCCTTTTGAACCAAAGCATGACTTTTGTGGTTTATGTCCCTTTCTTGTCAGTTATCATGAATTCCCTCTCTTTCCCATTTCTGACTGTCAAATTTAAAAACTCACTTCCAAGCAGACCCTTCTCTTTTAGCTAATTGAATTCACGGAGGTATTTTTGACCATTCCATTAGTTCTATAAATTGCCCTTAGTACCTCTTAAGGGAAGATCATTGGGAAAAGAAGAGTCTTTTTTTGTTTTTTGTTTTTTTAATTTTTGTTTGAAATGTCCTTGAGGGATATTTCTCCTTAGTTCCAAATGTTCCTTTTAATTACCTATATTCATGAATTAAGTTGAGTTTTATAAATTGTTTCCAGAATACAAACTCTTAAATTTGAATGTTTCCCCCTTCTTGCAACCTCTGTCACTGCCTCCCCCTCCTCACCCCTGATCTGGGCATTAGCATTCAAAAGCTGGGCAGTTTTCCTATACTAGTATTTGCTAAAGCCATCTTCTAATGAAGAACCTTTTAGTTAGAGATAAATTTAAACCAAGCCCACAAACAAGCCAAATAATACATTTAAGTCTATATTAAGTTTATTTTTTTGCTGGCGTTGATGACTTCAGTAATTCCCGTCACCATTTTGACTACTGATAACAGATCCAAAATAATCTGTGTAAGCTGGAAAACACTTTATTTAACCAAACTAAATAGATGAAAATTTGTGAAGATATGTAAAGCCTCATTTAATCCTGGAAAGATCCTATTTGGTAGCAGTTAGATGAGAATTAACTTAGAGGCCGGGACATGCAACCTGACCACAGTTTTACATAAGCCAAAGCATGTAGTATGGCAGCTATCTTGCATGGAGGCTTGTGCTGTGTCAGAATGATTGTGCCTCCATGCTGAAAGAAGCAGGCTTTTTGCTTATTTTCTGCACTGGTGACCATATTTGAACTAGTCTGTTCAGGCCTGGGTGCCATATTTTAAGAGTGTGTTCAAACATGAGCCCTAGGGACCAAAGTATCAGGAAAGCAGGTTATGCACAGAACTAGCAAATGAGCAGTTAGGAAATTCTGCCTGAATTCTGAGAAATCCTGACTTGAACTTAAATAGTTTTACTGGTCCTCTAAAAAAGGAACAGATTTGTTTGTTATGCTTCATAAGGAAAAACTAGTACTGGTGGATGAAATTGATAGATATCTACCTAGAGAAAAGAAGCAACATGGGCTGATCAGCTGTAGGATGTACCTTGTGGTTTGTGTGAGGAATTCTTGAAATGAGGGAGTCTGAACTAAATGCTTTTGAGTACTTCCAAGTCTAAGGTTCCCTGATTCTGAAGTAAAGAGGACACATGAAATATATTTGAAATAAGTTTTATGTTGTCCTAGACTACAAAGGAAAAACATTACTTGGATTCCTCTTCTTGATTCTCCTGTACTTGGGACAATTTTGGCTTTATCTACTTCTGTTCCTTACCCAGGAGATGAATGTAAAAAGTCTTTGGTGTGTTTAAGCAAGAAATTGCATAATATTGAGGTAGAATAGCAAGTTGTCTTAACAATTCAAGTCTTAAAGGAGTTATTAGAAATGTTGAGTGTCAAGGTGAAGTTAACCGTCTTGGATGTTTTTTAATGTGTAAACTCCATTTTCTTATTTAGTGAGAGTGTTGAATTGTATGTCCTTCAACTAGATTCTGTTTTCCAGAGATTCTCCTCAGTGATATTTCCCATTCCACATACTCTTCTAGATTGACCCTTGCCACTGTCTAATCATGACAGTGGATGAGAAGTGGAGCCCAGTCCCCTCCCCTTCCATCTGGGCAGGACTGTGACTTGCTTATAGTGATAGAGTGTAGCAGGGGGGATGCTGCCTGACTTCAGAAGCCTTGCTGGCTAAAATACTTACTCTTGAAGGCTTCAGCCTTCATATAAGCAGTGCAGTAGCCCTGAACCCCCAAGCTGTAAGAAAGCCCAAAGCCCAGACTAGCCCACGTGGAGAGCATGGCACACAGAATTATGCAGGTGCCCTTTCTCTTCACGAAGAGAAAGAGGTTCTGGTCAACACCCTTTGATCGTTAGAGAGAACTGTAGCCAGACTCTTTGCCCAGCCAAACTCTTCCTTGAATTAGTGACCCACAGAAATAGCATGTGGTAATGAAAGGATTGTTGTTTTAAGCTGCTAAGTTTTGCAGTGATTTGTTGCCCAGATAACTGAAGTGGTTCTCTTAGGATCTGTCATTCTGTGGTTCTGTGATTATACATTGATGGTGAACCTGGTAGATCTGTCTTAACCTGTGGAATGAGGAAATGATGTCATCAAATGAATTGTTTTGTTTCTCTGGTTTCTTGTAAAGGGAGGCTCAATCAATGGAATATGGCATTGAGCAGGCACTTCAGAGTTTGATAAACCTGTGTTTGATCCATGAGTAGTGTGAAGGCTGTGTGATTTGGAGCAAGTTACTTACCTCTCTGAGCCTCAGCTTTTCCATTCATAAAATTGGCATAGTAAATCATCTAGCAAGATTGAATAAGCCGTGTAAAGTTCTCAGCAAGTCTCTTGCATGCAATAAGTGCCCAGCGTATCTTTGTTGCTGCCTCTAAGATCACTGTCATTATAATTGTTAATACACTCAAATTTAAGGTGGTAAAAATAAACCTAATATAGAAATGAGAAAATTTTAATCCATTTGCACACAGTTACATGCTGAGCAGTATTATAAATGTACTGACTAAACTTACTCATTGCCAATAAGCCCTTCCTTAAAGTCCTCCAGCAGGGAGGCTTTTTGCTATTGTTGTCATATAGAGGATTTCTTGGCATATCGATTTTGTTTTAATTAATATTTAAGATGAGTAATAACTAAGGCAGTGATCTTCCTTGTAATGTGATGTCCTGTACAATTCGGGTAAAGGTATTAGCATTTGTTTATCATGTAAAGAATTCATTGCTTTTAAAAAACATGAGAAAAAGAAAACTGAGGTAAAAGCTCTTTATCACCATCAACACTTATTAAGTATTCATGGAGATGATGGTACTGAATTTAATAAGTTTCAAAATGTATTTGATGCTATCCCTATTCCCAAAAGATTTACAGTGGTTTAGTACTGTTAGAGTCTGTTTGTTTATGAAAAGATAATAGGATCTCAGGACAGATAGACTCTTAAGATCATCTAGTTTATGCCCCTGTATCAAGCAGGACTATTTCTGTCATCATTGTGGAAATTAGTGTGATTCCATTATCAGAAGAAAGAGAAAACGATTTTTTAATGTGAGCTTCAGAGATTAAGTTAGATATAAAGAATGTTCTTTATTTTTTTTTATTTTTTTTTTAATTTTTTTTTTCAACGTTTATTTATTTTTGGGACAGAGAGAGACAGAGCATGAATGGGGGAGGGGCAGAGAGAGAGGGAGACACAGAATTGGAAACAGGCTCCAGGCTCTGAGCCATCAGCCCAGAGCCCGACGCGGGGCTCGAACTCACAGACCGTGAGATCGTGACCTGGCTGAAGTCGGACGCTTAACCAACTGCGCCACCCAGGCGCCCCTAAAGAATGTTCTTTAAAGAGGAAGTGGATGGTACAAATTAGAGAGGTCATAGAAAATTTAACTTCTGGAGATACTTGCAACTGGAATTAAATGCCAACTAAGAGAATTGAGGGACAGTCCATTTAGGAAGCACCAGGAGACCATTACCCTCCCCTTTTCTTTCACTAAAGTTCATCTGAGCAACATGACATCCTGGAGATAGGAAAGGACAAAATAGTAAATAGTTTACCAAGGATATTAAACTTAAATCAAGATGATCCTTTGTACCTGAGTATATTCTTCACTTCTATTAATCCTTTTTTTTTAACGTTTATTTATATATTTTGGGAGAGAGCACGTACACACACATGTGTACGTGGGGGAGGGGCAGAGAGAGGGGGAGAGAATCTCAAGCAGGTTCCACACTGTCAGCACAGAGCCCAGCACAGCGCTTGATCTCACAAACCGTGAGATCATGACCTGAGCCGAGATCAAGAGTCAGATAGATACTTAACCGACTGAGCCACCCAGGCACCCCTGTATTAATACTTTCGAAACCAGACACAAAAGATATCCTCTTACAGGATATGTTCAGTTGTTTTCTTCTCTTCCATAATAAACATAGTTTGTTGGCACTTATTTAATAATTGGAAAGCTGGGAAAACTTCAACGGTTATACAAATTTACCTAGTGTATCCCAGGTATTACTGTAATTGCTGAAGCTGCGAAGATGATAGGATTTGGTCCCCTTCATGGAATTCACGGTCCTCTGCTAGAGGAGATAGATGTCGAAATATCTTGAATATAATGTAATAAATTCTATAAGAGAGTGTAAAGAGTCTTTTCTGCAGTGTATTTTTTCTATAGCAGCTTGAGTGATCTTTTGAAAATGTAATTGAGAGCATGTCACTACTGTGTTTAAAACCCTCCCACATTTTCTTGTCACACTCAGTGCAAAAGGCAAATCTTTACAGTTGCCTAAAGTCCTATATGTTGTGCTCCCCCACCCCCACCCCGGCCCTCTCTCTTATACAGACACACACACACATACACTACCGCCCTACCTCATCTTCTGGGTTATTGATACCCACTCTGCCCTCATCACACTGGCTGCTTTGCTGTTTCTCTATAGGAAAGCTTCCACCTCAAGTTTAAGTACTTGGTGGCTCCTCTGTGTGGAGTGGCTTGCCCCTGCCTCCTCTGCGTTTTTGTCCAAATGTCCTCTCAGTTGGTCTTCCTTGATTATCCTATATATAATTGAAAACACAAACAATAACAACAAAAAACTGTGACACTCTTATACCTTCTCCTTTGCTGTGTTTTTCTCCATAGCAGTCACTGCCATCTGATGTACTAAATTGTTTACTTACCATCTTTCTTCAGTAGATTGGAACCCCCGTGAGGGCAGGAATTTTTGTACTGTCTAGCATTTAGAAACATGCCTGGCATGGAGTAGGTTCTCAGTGAAGGTTTTGTTGAATTGAACTCAGTTACTGAAGTATGTTTTAAACATTGTGGAAACACAGACCAGAGAACCATTAACTTTTACCATGATGTCAGAAAAATCTATAGAGAAGAACTGGTGATTGATCTCAGCCCAAAGGGCAGGAGTGTCTGAATGGACAAGGCATAGAAGAAAAGGTGTAACATGAACACCTTATCCTGGGTCTCAAACTCAAATGTCAATGGGATCTAGGCATCTGACTGTAAATGTGTGAATAGTCTAACTGTAAGATTATAGGGAATCAGGGAAATTGATATCCTGTCTGGAAGTCTCCAAGATTCGTAAAATAATAACCATGATGTTGATGATGGTAGTGGTAGTAGATCTTGTTCAGGACAAGTGAAACGTGTTTGTGATCTCATGTAACACAGACTGCTGGTTTGGAATCTTTGGCTTAGCTGGAGGTGAGAAAGCCAGGGAGTTTTATGTACGTAAGTAAGTGTGCAAGTGTGGAATTGCATGGCAAAGACCAGCTGCTCAGGACCACCTTGCAGAGGCTAGGCAGCATACGACACATATATAAGAGGTGCTTCCTATCTCCTGCATTTGTGAAGATTCACATCAATCTTCTGTGGAACTTGTATTCCTCTGATATTTGAACTTGTACTTCATGCTTTGTGGTGCCTGTCAGAGGCATAAGGATGCTAAGAAACTGCAAGAGCCTGCAACACCATGGGCGGCTGCTTGACTGGAGTGAGAGCTGAGTGTAAATAATGCCTGAGATGAGTTTGCTCGTGGCCTCGTCTAACTCAGCGTGCAGGTGAAATCATTCCAAGTGAGTAAGAAGCATTGCAGAGCTAGATTTTCTATTGAGCACAGCTTTTGATAAAAAGAACAAGAGCTAGATATTGACTTTTTGGTGCCTGTTCTATCAGTGGTCTGTTAATCAACAGAGGATAAATTATTGCTCCTCAGAAACAGGAAAGGATCCCCTTGGCTTGAAGGCATTTCCGCCTTTCTTTTCTTTGTTTTTTCTCTTTATTGGTAGAGGATCTTTCCTCCAGCCATTTGCTCCTTGGGGGTTTTGTTAAGGACTGAAGGGAAACTGAAAGGAGCTCTTTTGATTTATCTTCTATCCTTTCCTTTTGGTCACTCCACAAGGCTGAAATAGCCGAGTTGGCTTTAATATGTCGCCATTAGAGACCAAACATTAGCTGGAATAAACCATCATGCCTCACAATGAAAAATGTCCCCTGATTGGCTAATTAATCAGTCAAAGGGGAATGACATGGCTCTCGGCTTGAGGGACTCTGCTAGAGAGAAACAGGCTGTTGATAAATGGTTTTCCAACAAATTCATATATCAAGGAAACTTAGTCATTTTTTAACTATAGTTTGTGTGACTGTAATTTTTTCCAACTTTTTCTTTTCTGCTGCTCTTGCTGTTTGGGCTGCGTTTTTTATTGTTGATAAAAAAATATGGGATTTTAGATATGAGAAAATAAATGCTTTCTACTTATTCATGTCTCTTAGTCTGATTGGTTGTGACTGTCTAGGTTTATCAATAGGTGGAAATCCACTTTCTCCAAAATAATTTATGAAAATAATTTATGAAATTAAAGTTTCCTGGCTTTCTTCAAAGTTAAGATCTCCAGATTGTGGTCCATGCTGCCTAAGTTTGAACCCTGGCTTCATCAGTTGCTGGCAGTGAGCTCCTAGGCCAATTACCTAACCTCTCTGTGCTTTAATTTCCTCACCTTTAAAATGGGGTAATAATGGTATTACCTAAAAGGATTCTGAGTTTGGATATTAAATGAGATCATCTGGAAAGCAGTTCAAATAGTCCCAGGCACGTAGTGATAGTGAGCATTCATTTTGTTCCTTGTTATTTTTCAAAGTGATACCTGCACATTGATTTTAAAAATTAAGCTGCACTGAACAGCTTATAATGAAAAGCAGCATTCTGCATTCACATCCTGTGCTGCTCCATCTCCCAACTGTTCCCTCCAGAACCTCAAAGTCTTCTAAAATTATAGGGTATTTTTTTTTCATATTTAAAGATGTCTGTTACAGTGACATTCTTTTTTTTTTTTAATATTTATTTATTTTTGAGACAGAGAGAGACAGAGCATGAATGGGGGAGGGTCAGAGAGAGGGAGACACAGAATCTGAAACAGGCTCCAGGCTCTGAGCTGTCAGCACAGAGCCCGACGTGGGTCTCGAACTCACGGACCGCGAGATCATTACCTGAGCCGAAGTCGGCCGCTTAACCAACTGAGCCACCCAGGTGCCCCTACAGTGACATTCTTGATGAGTTAATTTTTTTAACATCATCTGGACTTCTCTTTCAGTAGGTTACTGAAGAGAACTGTACTGACATAATTATTAGTTAATTTAAAATTTAGTATTTATATTTTTATGACTATGTAAATATTGTTCCTTGCTAAGCCAAGTAGTGTACTATTATTTCTTTTATAAGTGTACATGTCCTTTTATAATTTTGCATTTTCTGGGACAAAGGGTGTATCCATGTAACTTTTTCTATTTCCTTAATAGCCTTTTAATAGAATACTTTTCTGCAGTGTCGAACATAGTGGGTAATCATTCAGCTCAGTTTTTTCCCCAGGGATTGCCTTCATTCTGCTTACTTTGGCCGTTGGGTTTGCTCTAGCCCTGTCATCCCAAATTTTCCTTCCACCCTGCTCCTCTTCTCTCTTTTGTCCTGTGTCTCCTCGCTCCTCTTCCTCCAGCTTTCTGAGAAGGTTTCTTTTCAGACTTTTGAAGGTATTACTCTAGCCTCTTCTGATTTCCATTGCTGCTGTTCTTACTGTGTTCCTCTACGTGTATCTGTTTTGTCTTCAGGAGTTTTTAGGATCTTTTTATCCTTGGATTTCTAAATTCTCATGGAAATGTGAGTTGGTTGGGAGTTTTTATTCATGAGATACTTGATAAGCCTTCCACTGTGAAGATTCATGTCTTTCTGTCAGTTCTGGAAATACCTTTTATTCATTCTTTGATAATTTCTTCCTTTCCTTTTTCTCTGGAGGTCACTAGTTACATGGTGGGCATCTTCAATTATTCTTCAGATTTTCTTCATCTTTTGTCTCCTATTTTTCTGTATCTGAATTCACTTTTGGATTTTCTTTGATTTTTTTTCTTTCAATCTTTCTATTAAATTTTAAGTTTTGTTTTCATATTTTTAATTTCCAAGAGCTGCTTCTCATCATTTGATTGTTCCATTTATTTATTTATTTATTTATTTATTTATTTGTAGCATCCTGTTCTCGTTTCATGGGTGCAGAGTGCCCCTGTATCTCTCAGTGCATTATTTTATGAAAGCTACAGGTTGTTTTTCTCTTCTTCCTCTGAGCTCCTTTTTTTCTGTTGGATTTTGGGTGTGGTTTCTTTCATGTTGGAGACCTTCTCCGTAGTCAGATGTTCCTTTGCTCTCCAGCCCTCATTTGAGTCAATCAGTGAACAGCTGATCGAGAGCTCTGTTTGCATAGGCACCACTGCTTTCTTTTAGTGAGGTTCAGTTTCTCTAGAAAGGCACTGTTGCTTTCTAGAGAACGTGGCCTGGGTTCTGGTAAGGGATGGGGTGGGGAGGTCATTGCTGTATACTCAGGCCTCCTTGTCAGTGAAGCATCCACCCTGCCCTCCAGCTGCAAGTTAGGTTGTACCAGCAGAACCTCTCAAGGTCAGTCTTTCCAGAGATGAAAGCTCTTGTCTCCTCGCACATTTTTATTTTAGAGGGAAAAATGTCCATTTTTACAGAAGTTACCCATTCTGTAAGTGGATAGGGCCTAATGTACAGGATATTCAGCAAATCATCACTAAATGAAAGAAGGTTGGAAACATTAAGATGAAACCCTTTCACCTCAAAAGAAATATTTTTTTGGAAATTTAGCAACCCTTTTTCTCATCCATTAATTCCAAATGTAAACTATTTTATCTCAAAAGACTTGGGCCTGGTGAGGGTGGGGATTGCTTTCAAATCATGGGCCTAGCATTATTCCTGCTTTAAAACAAAACACAAAACACTCACTACTCAGATTTACTTTCTTATAAGACGCACTTAAACAAGATTGGCCTGGACATCAACTAAATTTTACATTATCCCTGGTCTCTCATGTGGACTTCTCCTCCACTTCCTCATTCTCCTCCTCCTCCTCATGACTGTCTCCTACTTCAGCCTTTGGAATGTATGTCTGAGGAAGACTGAAGATGCCCGCACTTTGAAGTGAAGGAGGGGGCATATTTGTCTTCACCTCTCTCCCTCAGCCCTAGTGTTGGTTCTTCATGTAGGTTAAGTGCAAGTAATTTGTTGAGTGTCTCTGTTGTCTAAAGTATATCATAGAAATATATTATTCCTAATTTATTATATACCAATGTGTGAGTGGGTTGCAGAAAGTACCCCGAGCTTCCAGAAATACATTGTTAACACCTTGACATGGAAGTCTTTGGGTGTGATTTCTGTAGTCAGCAAGCTGCATCTATTATATCATTTCTCCAAACACGCATTGAAGGAGGCCATAGGTCAGACATCTTGCCCCTGGCTCCCATTTTCTTCTCCCACCGAAAGAATGCAAGGTATTCTACCAGGAGAGACAGGCCTCACCTACTGACAGGTTTGCCTTTCTTAGAAATTATAATTGCACTTTTGAGAAAGATTAATGGAAACTAGTTACGTTGTCGAAGTGGAAAGAGTAATGAACTGAGAGACAGGAGTAGATTTCCATTTCAGTGTTAGATCTGTTGGTAACTACCCTTGTGACTTTGAGCCAAGCCTTAACTTCTCTGGTCCTGAGTTTAGATGGAAGCATTTGTGGGGTGGCTTCATGTGAGAATGACAGCGAGTGGATTAAATGTACCCAGAGTTGTGGAGAAAAAAGTAAAACCGCGGACTACCTTTTCCATCAATGCATGTTGTATTTACCCAACATAAGTTAGATAATGAACTTGAGTATGATCTTTGATTTCTTTCTCTCCTTTGACCTTCGTATGCAATCAGACCATCGCCAACTCTTGTTGACTTGGTATTTTTAATACCTGTGGCATTCATCCTGCTTTTCCATTTTTACCAATATTATCATGGCTGTTATTACTTCTGATTGTTATTACCACTGAACTACTCTCCTGACTGGTCTGCCTGACAGCAGTTTTTCTTATTTGCAGGGCATCGTCTTATCTGTTTTCATGAAATCTCCTTCTTGTAGTTCCAGTAGTCCCCCGTGTCTAACGAATGCACTGCCCTTTAGCCTAGCTTACCTCCACCAACCCTCCTGGCTCTGTATTCCAAGGGCTAATGCCCACTGATCTAAAATAAAGATCACCAGGACTGTGTCAGTCAGCTCCAGACATCTTTTGTCCTCTCACAGCTTTGTTTCCCCACACCGTTGCCTCTGCTTTCACTGCCCTTGCCTTGTCCACTCCACCTGCCCACTTCTTCCACTGCAGCTCAAGTCCAGCCTCCCGCCATTGAAGGAAGAGAAGGAATGCACACTTGTTCAGTCGAATAAGCATTGGTATTTAAATCCTGTTTCATTCATGTATTCAGATTTTTATTAAATGCCTCTGGGCCAAGCACTAGTCTAGATATTAATGATGCAGCAGTCAGCAAAACAGATAAGGATTTCACTGCCCTCTAGGAGTAAATTTCACGAAAGGGTTCCCCATGGTGGTCTTGCCTTCACTGAACTCTGCATTTGTCTGAGTTTGCTGTCACTGTGTGTTACCTTCACTTGTTACCTCTTTTATTATCCTTTTAATAGTGTATGTCTTACTGTTCTACGTCCATGACTTTGTGTCCCTTCATAGACCCTAGCTCAGTGTCTTTAATAGTTGCTCACTAGAAAACTAGGTAACTCTGAATTAGCTGGTATAATTAAATGGATAGATAGATTGAACTTTTGTAATATTCATGGGAATCAAGTGTATGGTTTTAATTGCAGGTTAATTTTCCTGCTTCTTAATTGATAACTAAATATAAGGACTGTTAAGTTTTGGTTACTGCTAACAACCTTATGTTATCTGCTTTATTAAGAGTTACTTAAAAATTACTTCCATAGTAATCTATGGAAATCTATTTCAGTAGCAAAAAATATTTTTCAGTGCTGATAAAGAATCTGTCACTGATCAATTTTAGTAATGTTAAAATCAATCTTAGATTAGACCTTGCATGCACCTCACATATGCAATATCAACCTATGAAGTACTCTTGCTATAAAAAGTAGAATCAAAATCCGTTCAAATCTCTAAAAGTAACTTTCACTCTCAAAAAATAGTGTATGGTGGTACAAGCTTAATGACTTTCTAAGGAAACAAAATTCCATAATGTGGAAAATTGTTAAGACAACTAATCCTATTTCTACAGTAAGTCATGGCATGGAAAGACATGGGATTTTCAGGGGGAAGGAGACTCTAGAAAGACCCTAAGAGATATGTCACTAGATATAATATGAAGGCCTAGTGTGGGACCTGATTTGAACCTTGAGAAGGTACACGTGAGACAGTTGAGAAATCTACTTGTGGATTTGTGTTAGATAATACCAAAGAATTCTTGTCAGTTTTGTTCGGTGTGCTAATGGCATTGTGATTGTGTAAGAAAATTTCCTTATTTTTTAAGAGATCTATACTTAAAGGAGTAGGGCTAAAGTGACTTGGTATCTGAAATTTGCTTAGAGATACGTAAAGAAATACATAAACGAAGAACAAAGAAATGCTGTAACAATGTGGTAAAACCTTGTTAATTATCGATAAGAATATTGGGGGCTCACTAATTATGTATATACTTGAACGCTTTCATAATCTAAAATTTGGTAAAGAATCTACTAATTATAATATTCTTTAACAATTTATTTAGCTCTGCTCAAAGAATGGTATGATTATTTTGTGTGGTAGGTTCAAAATATCATGGTCATCCTTCAAGTGCAAAGTTGTTAGTGCCCCGTTTATTTTTGTCCTCATATGTCCTAGTTTACTCCTTCCTTAGATCCTTTCAATAAGTCTTCTTGTCATTTATATTAATATTAATAGAAATCAGGGATGGAAGCCAACAGAGAGAGAATAAAGGTGGATGAAAGAGAATTGCCATTAGAGAATGGCTAGCTTGATTCTTTCAGAGAGCATAATTCCTTGGTCTTTGAACACCTCATCTTCTCATACCTATAGGTCTGCCATATTCCTTGCTTATGGTTCATCATCCTGATTGCACGGGACAGAGAATGAGGCGTGGAGACAGTAGAGTGCCTGATTCCTCCTGGGTCCATTATCATTTGTCTACTCATGAGTGCTTGGGAAATCTAGATCTGGGAGTAGCAAGCAGGAGGGAAGATTAAGGAATATAGGATAACTAATAGGTTTTGGTCATCATCTGGGTTCTGGCAGAGACAGCAGTCCCCGAATGAGATCAGGTTCAAAAAGTGGTTGTTTTATGTTGTAGTGGAGTATGGTTATGTATGTATGTATGTAGTGGAGTGGTTATGTGGAGCAGATTTACTCCTTTATGAAGGAGTGTAATGCATGGGGCACCTGGGTGGCTCAGTCGGTTAAGCGTCCGACTTCAGCTCAGGTCACGATCTTGCAGTCCGTGAGTTTCAGCCCCACGTTAGGCTCTGGGCTGATGGCTCAGAGCCTGGAGCCTGCTACCAATTCTGTGTCTCCCTCTCTCTGTGCCCCTCCCCCGTTCATGCTCTGTCTCTCTCTGTCTCAAAAATAAATAAAACGTTAAAAAAAAAAAAAAAAAAGAAAAGGAGTGTAATGAAAAACTATTCCAGATCTGGAATATCCAAATTTAGTTGGTGTTCCAAGGTTGAGAGTTATTTTCATAAGTGAGGTTTACCCTTGTATGTGGAGTGAGGAATTCTGAGAAAGTTGTCTTTAGTGTATGAGTAACTCACTGTGTGTAAGTCACAGAGGTTTGTCTCACTAGCCAAGGTGACCCTGGTGTTGTCAGCTTCATGAGCTTACCCGGAAGCTATTCTGTATGTTCTGGAGAAGCAAGATGCCCAGAGATGTATGTTATGGGATTTATTACTTGTTCCAAGAAGTTTCTTGATTATTCTAAATCTTATTCCTCCCCTCCTCAATGCCCCAACCTGCCGTTTTGTTTGTTCATGTCCTTGAAGTCTGTGGGTTCTTTTCTTTGTTTTCATTGTACATTTTTCTGTTTATTGGTAGGACACAGTTGTGACTCATAAGGCATACAGAATGTCTTTTACTTCCCTTCCACTTTGGAGGAATAGTACTATAGATTGGCCATATTTCAGTGGCTCTTCTATAAGACATGATGTTTTCTTTACCACTTTCAGTCTGTGACCAGCAGAGTCTCTCATGGGACTATGATGATACCCATACTCAAAGGTAGGTATACTTATTGGTCCAGCAGTTAGGATTCTTGAGCTACTGATCATATGGACAAAGAGTCAGGTTACAGTGATAACAGAAGTTTTATTTTATTAGAAGTGGTTTGGCATAATTCAGTGAGTATTGATTGTTTTAAAAGCCAGAGTACTTAGATTAAAGTCCCAGTTCTGTCAGTTAACTAGCCCTCACTGTGACTTTGGGCAAGGGGTAAAGTTTAGAATTGAAAGAGATGATCTGGGTTTTTCTTTGACTTTTAAAAAAGGAAATTGAGGACCATAGAGGTTGAGCTTGACCACCTAAGTGCTGGGCTGAGAGAATTCCAGTTTTAACTTTTGGGTAAAGGTATCGTACCACTTATCTGGTGACTTACCTGCTCTGGGCTTCTGCCTCTCCATCTGGAAAATGTGGATAAAATAACTTGTGTGAAAGCACTGTGAGACTCATTAAGTCATGAAGCAAACATAAAAAGTCTAATTATCTTTGAAAGGATGGGAAGGAAGTACAAGCAAATACCTGGAGTGATACTTGTTTTCTCTTACTTTAAGTGTGTGAGAAATAGAGTTTAAGGTGCAATTCTTCGAGCTGCCAATGGAAGTCCATTCCATTCCTGTATTTCCTCCTGCCTTACCTTCCTGTCTGCAGGATGAGGCATGATTAATCTGTGATACTAGGAAGAATTCACTTAAATTTTCGTATGTTCTAGGATTCCACTTTTTAGTAGCAGTATATACATAACATATATTTATATCTATCTTGCTGAGCTTGTGATGATAAAATATAGAGCTAAAGAGATCTATGCCAAGGATCCAGCAAGAAGGTGACTATCTTAGATATGCTTAGGGTTTGCCAGTGCAGAAAGAGAGCGGGGCCAGATTTTTTGTCCACTTACTTAGATAGATGGGTCCCACTAAGTCAGTGCTTTGGTCAAGTGCTGTGGTTGGAGGCTGTGGGAAAGCATAGAAAAGAGAATAGTGTCTTTTTCTTTTGAGACTAGTATCACACTGGGAATTTGTACTGTATCCTCAACCAGATCATATAGATAAACTCCATTTTATTGTTTTAGTTAACCATGACCAAGAGAAATCCAATTTACTCATAACAACACATTCAATAAAAGAACCACAAGGTAATTATCATTGACATTGTGTAAAACCCTTCAGTAACATCTGATCGCATCAGTGCAAGGTAGCAACAGGGCCACCCTTAAATTGGACAGGTAGGTTTATAAGTGCGCAGTGTTAAAATATTCATTAAACCTGAAGACTTGTACCAAATTCTGTATGTCAGGCTCTTAATAGGTAATGTTCCCAAATCCAGGGTCTCACTTTGTGCAAGTGACAATGTAGATACAGAAAAATGTAATTTAAACCAAAACTAGAAAGGGCAAAAATCTGAAAGAACAGAAGTGATAAATGCAAAAAACGGTGTAAGATAGTGGGAAGAGTACAGGCTCTATGCGTGCCTGGGACTCAGTCTGGACTAGGCTCTCATGACTCACGCAGTCGTGGGCAGGAATTTAATCTTTCTGAGCCTCGGGAGTCAGCTAGTGACAAATAGCCCAGCAACGACTAACCTTGACCCTAATTCAGAATGAGTTCCCTGTTCAGCTTGTCAGAAGTCACCGTAACTTGGAGAAAACCTGCTTTGCCCAGTAAAATTCCTAAGATCCATGTTCAAATCCATAGTCCTTAAAAATTGCTGTCTGATCTCCTGCCAGTCGACCCTTCTTATCTCATGGCCCATGACTGCTTACTCAACTGCTGGGCACCCTCATTCAGAGTTTTGCGGATGTCATGTTTTTCATCCACTGCACCCCAGCTGAGAGAGAGGCGGTGAGCGGTATTAGACAGCTGTGGTGTTGCCCACTCGGCTTTAGCCCGAGTGGCTGTATTGTTCCCTGCATGCTTGCTTCAGGTTAGGCCCGTCACCTGTGCATTTCAGACCTTATCAAAGATGGACTTTTATAAGCCAGGCAGATTTGGTTGGGAAAAAACTGGAGTCTTTTTTGGCAGCTATTGAAGGCAGAATAAGGTGAATGGCAGAGCCAGGCTGGAGAAAAATGAAACAGGAGCAGACATGTCTGTTCATCATCTCCCCAGCAACTGTCAGGCCTCTGGGGCCTGAAGGGGACTATTTGTCTAGTAATGTAAAAGCAACAACATCAGAACACATCCGGAATGAACATACTTTTTTAAAGTCTTGTCAGTTTTATTAATACTATCTTGCATCAATACCATATTCAAATTCATTAATAGTAGAAAATGTAAGTGCAGGTTTATCATCCATTTAACTGAAGATTAACCTATTGTTTCTCTGTAGTTTCTTCTTCTGTCCAAATATAATAGAATTTTTAAAAATTAGACAAAAACAGAAGACCTTTCTCTAAATGTTGTATTTTATTGAAAAGAATTTTAAATATCCTGGTGCACATACCAGGTTTCTAAAAAAGTTGGAAGGGTCTTCATCTCTGATTTCTTTTTTGTGAAAGTGTGTACAAACTCACTTTCTCACAATTCATGTGATGAGAGGGACAGCTTTTCTTGCAGAGAGAGCAGAAAATGATGTACAGGCAAAACCTATTAACTCAAACATCATAAATATTCCCTAACCACATAGCTAAGAAGAGGGGAAGGTATTTTTCCCCATTAGTGCAAACAGATACCCTTTTCTGTGACCACTGGTAACTGAAGGGGTGTTGATTGTTGTTCTGACATCAAATACGGTAGTTCCCCTTTACCCGTGGCTTCGCTTTCCATGGTTTCAGTTATACGTGGTCAACTGCAGCTCCAGAGCAGATGGTCCTCCTTCTGATACATCTTCAGAAGGTCAGGAATTAGCCTATGCTACATCACAATGCTTTGTCACACATCCACCTCACTTCATCTCATCACGTAGGCATTTTATCATCTCGTACCCTCACAAGAAGAAAAGAAGGGTGAGTATGGCACAGTGTGGTCTTTTGAGAGAAAAAGAGAGAGGAACCACATTTATGTAACTTTTATTACACTATATTATTATAATTGTATTTTATTACTAGTTTTTGTCATTAATCTCTTACTATACCTAATTTATAAATAAAACTTTGTCACAAGTGTATGAAAAAACACCTATATGTGGGGTTTGGTTCTATCTGCGGTTTCAGTCATCCACTGGGGGTCTTGGAAGTAGCCCCCCACAGATGAGGGGGCACTACTGTCATTGCTTCTTGTGCCCAATTTGGGAAAACTTGAGTATTTTCTGAAAAGCTGACACTAGGAGGAGCTACTGAGCAGTAATTTATTCACTGCCTTCAGTAAGAATTTAACTCCAGTTCTTAGGCAGAAGGATCACCTGATGAGCTTGTCAAAAATACCTATTTTAGGCTCTGGGTGGACTCTAGAAATAGGCATTTGTAACAAGCCCCAGTTAACTGTGATGTGCAACTTCAAAAACACTTGACTAGGCCTTTAGACTCAAAAGAATTTACTTCTAAGAAGTTAGAAAGGGTGGCTTTCCCTTTTTGAAAGAGGTATAAAAGCATTTGATGGGGTTATGGAAGGATTTTAGTTTTAACCAGCTTACTGCCAAAGGATTTTTCCTAAATACCCACGAATACAGCTTTTGAATTGCCTGGTTGGCTTTTATTAATCAGGAGTACCAGCTGCAAGCTTGATTGATAACAAGAAATTGCATATTTTTCTCTTCTTCACTAATTTCATTTCATATTTTCTTTTATATATACCAAGTGAAAGTATGCCTTCATATTGGCATTTTAACCAGTGCTACTTAAAAATTGGTAAAAGTAATATGTAGCCACAAGAACTCATTCTGAGTTGTTTCCAGTGATGTTGAAGGCAAATAGATTTGGGAAGGCGTGGAAGTCAACTTTAAGTGGTAACTCCTTGAAGCAGAGGATTATGCTTCTCTTCGTAATTCAGTGGTACACACACACACACACACACACACACACACACACACACACACAAACGCACATACATTTTCATTGGCACTTAAGTGCAACCCAAGTCAGATGTACTCTGGGAGAAGTTAAGTTTTCCAAGATTTTGGCTGACTAGTTTATTCAAGGAAGGCCTACCTGTGTCTGCAGTGATCTCAGAAGCACATCTGTTGATGGGACAGATCCAGAATGGATTGTTTCACCTAATCTCTTCTTCACTTCTAGTTTAGCTTTTATACCTGAAAAATCAAGGTAGATTCATTTTTCTCTCCTTAAAAGCCAAAAATACTTGGCTTTTATTTCTTATTAAATAAAATAGCAGTTGTTGTTTTTTTTTAATTTTTTTTCAACGTTTTTTATTTATTTTGAGACAGAGAGAGACAGAGCATGAACGGGGGAGGGGCAGAGAGAGAGGGAGACACAGAATCAGAAACAGGCTCCAGGCTCCGAGCCATCAGCCCAGAGCCCGACACGGGGCTCGAACTCACGGACCGCGAGATCGTGACCTGGCTGAAGTCGGACGCTTAACCGACTGCGCCACCCAGGCACCCCAGCAGTTGTTGTTTTGACTTAATTCATCATTTAGCAGAATTGTATACTTCATTGCATTATTAAGATGACTGACATTTCTCTGACATGGATATGTTATTGCATATTTCTTCTCTCCGTCAGAAACTGAAAGGACATTAATTGCTGTTGTACCATTTCCTAATGACCAAATGTTTAAAGAAGTTATTATGAATTTCTTTCTATGACTATTCTATGTGCTATTAGGGTTTTTTTTTTAATCCAAATTATTAGAAGATTAATAGGTGGTTTGGGGAGCTTTTTGTCATGATGATGAAGCATTACAAATAAAAGTGATTTTCATGTGTCCCTTTTCCTAGATATCTGTGCTAAGAAGATGTTTTTCTCAATCTCTGATTCAGAGGTTCTCTTTATTGTGAATAAAATAATAGCTTCTTAATACTCTCCAAACTGCAGTGATCTACATGACTTAGACCCTGTTTGCCTTTAGAAAATCGTTAACAACTATGTTGTTATAATCTCCTGTTGCCATGTGTTCAGATTTTAATTGAGATTGGTAGGGCACCGCTATAGGCTACTTCACATTCTGCCTGGTAAGTTTGAGCTAAATGCAGAAGGTTCATATTGTTAAACTGGAGGTTTTTTATTAGACAGGAAGTGGCTTAACAGTATAATAATTTTGGTTTAGAGAGTACAGTCTCAACATGGTTTCATTCTAGACTATTAGACAATCCTTGAGAGGTAGACAAGACAGGTATTAAATATGAGGAAGATTCAGAGAGTTTAAATGAAGTACCTTGTGTCACGACTGTTCAAAAACCAGATGTTTTTGACTGTAGCTCAGTAGCATTCTTGCTCCTGTCTTGCTTTACTGTGCTGCAGATTGATATAGGTGGGCCACCGTGGGGTCAGGGAGACAGGGATTGGATCAACTTCAGTTCAAGTTGTGCTGTGGTTTCTTCTGATTGGTCTGTCAGCATTGGTCTGTCAACCCTGCTGTAGGGCAGGGTTTTCCAAAGGTTTTCAATGGGACAAGAGATAGTATTAATAGACATTGTGGGGAAAAGGGAGGGGAGGAGGCCGATGGTTGTCATGTCACATTTTCAGATACGTTTGGGAAACACTGGATTAAACATAATTATATAACAAGTTTGTTGCTGTTGTTGTTGTTGTTGTTGTTGTTGTTGTTTAAACTGCATCCTTAAGAGCCCTTTATGTGGTAATGAACATGGTGCATCTCCAAAGCTTCTGTTACTCATTGGACTGTGGATCCCTCTTTTGAAAAGCTACCTCTGTACATCTCAGAACAAGTTGAGGAAAGCTCTCTAGGTCACTAAGAAGAAATTTAAAAATTTAGGCAGAATAATGAGTTTTTACAACCCATCAGAAGTCAAGTTGGTTTTCTTGGACTCCTTATGTTCTAAACATTTTATGGTTTTAAGGATAATATGTTACCAGGACAACACTAAACAGATAGAACAGCAGTGTAGAAGGCATGCTTGGCTAGCTGAGTCATCAATATATTAGAGAACTACTGTCATTCTCTTTCTCCTACTACTCTCTGAAACTTGATACAATGGCCCAAGTGATACTATGATGGAGGCTGGAATACAAGGTAGGAAAGATATAATGCACCAGATTCTTACAGATCATCTCCACTGTGGTTAAAATTAACCAAATCAAAATTCCTTTAAGCTCTATTTGGCTCAGAGGATGCCTGTGCCTTTCACCTGCCTGCGGCCTTTGACTTCAAGTGGGAACACTCTTCGGCTTGATACCTGGTTTTTACTGGCAGTTCCTCAGAAGCCTTATGTGAAAGGACAAGCTACTTCCATGCATTCAGCACTTAATGGATGTGCTTTTTCTCACCATCATTATCTGTAACCCTAGAAATCTTCTGTCTCACTCTCATTTGAACCCCTGAGTTCTCCGAATTTCAGAACTCTTTCACCACTTGGCATCCAAAGGCATCAGTCAATTCCCTGAAATACCTTTCTTTACCTTTCTTCTGTAAGGGTATGAGTTTTTAAACTTCCCTCAGGCAGTTAAAGCAGTGGCTCTGTTTTATTCACCCATACAAATTCTTTGTTCAGTTAAAAGGGAATGACTGCTTAGGCAATATGGAAAAGATTCAAATGATATTTATGAATAAATAAAGGTCCTCTTGTTGGGTTTTGGTGACTGTCATAATATCTGGAACTCCCTACCATAGAGTAGATTAAAAAAAAGTGAGATCATGTTCATTTTAACTTTGCCTATTTAGGTAATAAAGTATGCTTTAAGAGTCTTGAGTTTGTTGTTGTTGAAAGCAGTGACTATAAAATAAGTCATGAAGTTACAAGGTAAAGACTTTGTTTTTTATTTGAGGTGACATTGATTATTGGAAATTTTTGTTGTCACTTTTAAAAAGGACCGTTTCTGCCTCGTTGATTATAGCAGCTAAGAAAGCATGGGAGTAAGCCAAGTCCTTTGTGGCTGCATCAGAGAAATGCTGTGAACTTCATTGGCTAAAGTGGAGGTTTGATAGCCCTTATCCATGCATGTCTGGTGAATTTTCTTACTTTGATATTAGCACTTTCACCCAACCCGTGTGATTTGTGGTGTTGTTGAGTGAATTGATCTTAGAATTTTGCACTTGTAAAATCAAGATACTTCAGTTTTATTTTCTGATTCTCTAAGTGAATATCCACTTTCTAGATGAGCATAACATTTGCCAGGTTTAAATATTTGGGAACATGTGATGTGTTCATTTCTGACTTTTTTTTTTTTTTTTAACATTTATTTTTGAGACAGAGAGAGACAGAGCATGAACAGGGGAAGGGCAGAGAGAGAGGGAGACACAGAATCGGAAACAGGCTCCAGGCTCTGAGCCATCAGCCCGGAGCCCGACACGGGGCTCGAACTCACGGACCGCGAGATCGTGACCTGAGCTGAAGTCGGACGCTTAACCGACTGAGCCACCCAGGCGCCCCTCTAACTTCTTTATTAAGCCATGTCTCTTCAGTAATGTTAAATTTCCCATTCTGACATGGACAAGGAAGCTTGCCCTGAATAAATACAATAGATAAATGGTCTTTCTGTTCCTGGGAAGAATTCAGAGCACTTTTTGTAGTTGATGTCACTAAAAACAAAATTCCTTAAAAATGTTTAGGCACTCAGATTTTAGTTTTAAATTCTAAAAGTCTAATTATAAGACATCCATTATCTTTTCACTCATTTAAAAGTAATGACAAGCAAAAAGTCAGATCCTTTTTCTTTGTACAGGCATACCTTGGAGATTTGGTTTGGTTACAGAAAACTGTAGTAAATATCACTATAAAGCCAGTCAAATGAAGTTTTTGGTTTTCTAGTGCATATAAAAGTTATGTTTACACTAGACTGTGGTCTATTACGTGTGCAAAAGCATTACATCTAAGAAAAATTTACATACCTTATTTAAAAAATATTGCTTAAAAATGCTAACAACCATCTGAGTTTTTCAGTGAGTCGTAATCACTGATCCCTGATCACCATAATAAATACAATAATGAAAAAGTTTGAAATATTGCAGGAATTACCAACACATGACACAGAGACACAAAGTGAACAAATGCTACTGGGAAAATGGTGCCCATCGGCTTGCTTCATGCAGGGTTGCCACAAACCTTTAATTTGTAAAAAAAAATACAATATCTATGAAGTGCAGCAAAGTGAAATATAGTGAAACAAAGTGTGCCTGTAATATTGTTTCAGCCTTAAGCAAATAGGTAATAAAGCTACTTTTTGTGAGAAAACAAAAGTTGCTTTCCTCATAGGTTAATGGAGGCGTGTCGATGTTTTATATGATCTGTGTGTTTTAAAATATATTTGTAAATGCAGATTTTAGTTGATGTTAATTACGCAGTGAGTTGGCATTAATATTTTGCTCCTTATGAGCTTATTCCTAGAAATACCCCTTCATTGCCTTTCCATAATATTCCCATTTTTGAAGAGAAAAATCAGTAGTTATTATGTTGACAAACAACTGCTAAGCAATTCGCAAATCCATTTTTTAACAGCTCACACTTGTTCAAATTTCAGAGCATTCCTAAAGCTTTGGATGTCATTGTGCTTTTATATGAAGCTGTTCTAGGCAGCATAGCTTTCACACACACCTCCAGCTGAATTATCTTTGCCTCTTGTTTGAATCTGTTAATAGATATTCATTGCAATAATATTTGTTTTACGTTTATCTTAAGTTAAATCTCTGCAGGTATTGAGGAATACACTAAAATGCTCATATGTGAGTGACTCACGTTATTATGATTGGTTATAACAGTATTCACTGTATTCATGTTGCTTTGGCAGATATCCCTGAGGCCAAATGAGTTATAAACACACCCTACTTTTATTTTTGAAAGTAGAGCTCTTTTTGTTTGATTATTGAAATTAGTAATAAAAGGTAAAACAAGTGCCTACATTCTACTGGACACAAGTATTCTTCCTTTAGCATTAGTCCATATGGAGCTTTTTGTTGGAGACATAATTGTCTAGGTCAAAACATTTGAACAAACCAAGCTCAGGAGCACCACTCTGTTCAGAAAAGTCTTGTACCATAAATAATAATTTGGTTTGAAGTTTTTCAGTATCTTTTGAATATTTATTTTTGAGAGAGAGAGAGAGACAGGATGTGAGTGGGGGAGACAGAGAGAGGGAGACACAGAATCAGAAGCAGGCTCCAGGCTCTGAGCTGTCAGCACAGAGCCCGATGAGGGGCTCGAACTCACGAACCATGAGATCATGACCTGAGCCAAAGTCAGACGCTTAACTGACTGAGCCACCCAGGTGCCCTTAAAGTTTTTTTGTCAATCAACAAATAGAGGATTATATAGATAATATACCCATTAAAATAGTTGAAGGAATGCAGAGACTCAGATATTGGAGGGCAGGAACTACTCAATCTTAACGCTTCTAGAAGCTCCTCAAGGCTAAGATCTCCATCCCTAGCAAAGTACTGGCACATAGTATGCGCTCAAGAGATGTCAGCAAGGGTTGGAGTAGTCCACTGAGATACACTTGTAGATAGCATGATTTGGCAGATACACGTTAAGTAGGAAAAAGATGGTGTGAAATAGAGCTGGGAGTATGAATGGAAAGTCAGCTTTCATGTGGCAGCGAGACATTCCTAACTGGGGAAAAGGTTGAGCAGTACCATGAATGAGCTGAGCTGTGAGAGTCTCATTGAGATGGGAGTCTCAAATAAAAAAATGGTTTATTTTGTTTAATCATGCATATTATATGTTACAACTATGCATAAAACACATTACAATATAAGTAATTAATGCAGGTTGTAGCTATATCATGTATAAGTATGCTTATGTATGTGTATATGGTATACGTATATATACACAGATATATATATACACACACACACACACACACACACAGATAGATAGATATATATATAGTTTTGAGTGCCATTTGTTTCTAATTCAGAGTTGTGTGTACTGTGGGTCACAAATCACAACACTGAAGCAATCCTGTCCTTTAACTGATTCCTTTTTTTCTAATGCATTCACCCGTCAATACTACCATTAACCTGAAGATCCTAAAAATATCATTAAACCTTACATGAGTCCCTGTGGTCTGCATATGGCACACCATTTGCAAATCTCTCATGAATTCAATCACTAAGATTATTATTTCTTTTTACTGTAAACCTGCTTTACTTCAGTCATTAATCCCATAAACAGTTCTCAAGCATCTGCTGGTGGCAAGCACTCTTAAAAGCTGTACGCTGGGAAGATAAGACATAGTCCATCCTCCCAAGATGCTGACAGTGGCATGGAAGAGAGAAGTGGTCCATCATTTCAGTGCAGTTTGGTAACTTGTGCTAGAGGTGCACACATGGCTCCTACCTTCTTGGAGGTGGTAGTGTCTCAGCTTATCTGTAAAGGACAAATAGATTAGTAAGAGAAGAGGCAGGGAAGGTTTTTTAAGCAGAAGTTGCAATTTGTGCAAACATGAAGTTGAAAGAAAGCATGGAGAGCTGCAGAGTGCTGGGAGAGGGCATTAGGAGGTGAGGTACAAGCCAGATTGTACGGGGAATGCACTAGTCTGATTAGAGACTGGTTGTCTGGGGTGCCTGGGTGGATCAGTTGGTTAAGTGGCCAACTTCAGCTCAGGTCATGATCTCACAGTTTGTGGGTTAGAGCCTTGCGTCGGGCTCTGTGCTGACAGCTCAGAGCCTGGAGCCTGCTTCAGATTCTGTGTCTCCCTCTCTGTCTGCCCCTTCCCCACTCGTGGTCTGTATTTCTCTCAAAATTAAATAAACATTTAAAAAAAGTTAAAAAAAGAAACTGGTTGTCTTAAGTCCCTATATAAGTGGACCTTTATCCAGAGACTCAGACTCTCAGTTTGATACAAATATAAACCAGCTTCAGTGCTACCTCTTGTTCATCCTGAGTGATAGAAGGGAAGAAAGGAGAAGCCCTGGCCAGAACAGGGAGCTTCCCCTCACACCAGGCAAGGTATAAAGGGCACCTCTGTGTAGAGATTGAGATTGGAAGACATTGTCCGGAGAGCCACAGGTCTTCAAAAGCTAGCTTCTTTCTGGTCGGGCTGGAAGAGGACTTCCACCAGGGGGCCCAGGCAGGTACTACAGCTGCAGCACAGGCCAGTACAAGTCCTTTTGCCTTGGTCAGTGCTGGAGAGAAGCCATGACCAATGTTGCCTTTCTTTTAGCTGCTAAGTCAGACTCTTACTGGAAACTCATATTGGGCCAACGATTTCCTAAGCACAGCAGGGGTAGCCACAAAGACAAGAGCTGGGGCTCCCCAAACAGAAATACTCTACCGGTTCTTTTAAAAGAGTATAGTATGTTTCCAACTTTGTACTGAACCCTAACTTCTAACTGTAGTTTGACAAGCAGTTTCACCAGCCAGCTTTATTTCTAAGGCTGAGTTTAGCAGCCAGTGTGCCATACATGAATGCATTGCATGTGTGCTGAGTTACTGATCCCCTGAACCCTTGGAGCAGCCCAGTGGGGCCTGGAGTAGCTGATGTCCCTGGGTTGGTCACCTTCAGCTAGCTGCCCCCAGCAAGCTGCTGCATGCATTTACCCTTGGATGCCAGATATGTATTATTGCCAATATGCGCTCTACTGAAAAGAGTTGGAAGCCACTATTAAGGTGTTGGTATCACAGAAAAGAAAGCCTCGCTATAAATTAGTTTTGACTTTTGGACTGGGTGTTGGAAGAGGGTTCCTAGGGAACCCTATTAAGATACATGCTAGGAGCTTAAATGGTATTCTCTGCATGCATTGGGAATAACTGAGGGATTTGAAGCATAGGAGGGGTGTGATTATTTTTGCAATTTGGAAAGATACAAGGGAGGAGTAAGTCTGTGGCTACTGATCAACAATGAAACAATAGTTAACAGAATGTGTCTGCCACCTGGGCCTTCCATGCAGTCACGCTTTTACTTTATTCTCACTCACTGTACATTCACTTGCTTACCATTTCCTTGCTATTGCTGTTAACTAGTTGTGTTTCCCCCCCCCACACACACTTTATTTGATGTTGTGAGTGCTTTTCTCGTGGATCCATCCACATCTGCCAAACCCATTCTGCCCTCGAACCTTGTCTTCCTGGTCAGCTTCCTTATTCTCATTTGGCTACTTTCTGTTATCACTACATGTGACAGAGGCTTTTTCATTTGGCCTCATTGGAATCCCTATACATTCAAGCTGATGTGGTATGATGGGGGGAAGGACCTTGAGAGAGGCATTAGGACCATCTGGAAGCGAAAGAGATGAGGCAAAGAGCATGGAGCTGGTGGCATAGGTAGCTCCAAGATGCCGCCTGCTCTGATTAGTTCGCCTGCCACTTGGGCATGACTGTAGTCTGACCCAAACATGATCCTCTTGGAGGAAAGAGCAACCTGCCCTAAGCTTGTAGGTTTTTTCCTGTGTGTATTGGGGGCAGGGGGTGAATTTCAAATGATTAAAAAAAAATTTTTTTTTGTAATGTCTATTTTTGAAAGAGAAAGAACATGAGTGGGGGAGGGGCAGAAAGACTGGGGGAGAGAGAATGCCAAGCAGGCTCTGCACTGTCAGCACAAAGCCTGACGCAGGGCTCAAACCCATGAACCGTGAGATCATGACCTGAGCCAAAGTCGAACACTAAACCCACTGAGCCACCCAGGTGCCCCTCAAATGATTTTTTTATTATAAAAGCAGAAGACAAGGGTGCCTGGGTGGCTTAGTCGGTTGGATGTCTGACTCTTGATTTCAGCTCAGGTCTCTTTAGGAACTTGCCTTTTTAGCTCTGCCACTAAGCCTGTGAAGTGTGTTGCTTGCTTGCGGGCTGTGTGCTGGTTGGCTGCATTCCTAAAACGCTCCTTGCTTTTAGGAATGACCGCTGCTCTCTCTGCAGTGAAAGGGCACATGCCCAGCATGTCCCCCCTCTCGTTGGCCCATTGTTCTTCCCTTTACCTAGCATCTCCTTAATTCTGCTCATTCTTTGTGGAGAAGATTCCCTTGTCATGTTCTGATGGCCTAGAAGTTACCTGGTAATCGAGGGAAAGAAGAAACTGGCTGAAAGGGGTGAGGCTGCAGGAAGTTGTCCTGGGCTGGATCCCTTTAAGGGCTGCTGAGAGGCCTTTCCATTCCCGCCTCCACCTTCATCCTGTCACTCTTCTCTACCCCTCATCCTGCTTTTCCCCCAGTGTCCTCAGTTCCCTGGTATTACATAATATTCCTGTTAGGATCAGTTCCTGTTTTGCTAGCGAGAGGAATTGTGACTCTTTCAGGGAAAAACCCTGTTCTAACATTAGTAGTGGCTGCTGGTGGCCAATCCATGATCTCATATGGGAAACGCATCGTTTTGCTGGCTTCTCTTTTCCCGTCTGAGTCAGCGCACAGATGGGATTACCTTGCTGCCTTGTTTGGGTTCCCCTCTGCCTGGTCTCTTCTGTAGGAGTCCACGATGGTTTTTCTCTTATGATAATGGACCTGCCAGTGTCAGGCCAGTTAGTGATCACTTTCACTTATGCACAGATGCCCTGGGTTACTTACTGCACTCCAGGAAAAATTGTCCTTATACACTAGCAGACGTACATTCACTTTTAAAAACATTTCATAGTGGTAAACTTAAAATGTAATAAAAGCCAAGTAACAAGAGTTCCTACGTACTCATTCCCAGCTTAACAACGATCAGTCCACGGCCAGTCTTGTGTCAAATGTACTCCATTCTCTCCCCAGTTACTAAAGCAATTCCCAGACATCATATCATTTTATCTTAGTTTCTTATTTTAGCATTTCATTATACACCTCTTAAAGATAAAGACTCTTTTTTTAAAGATAAGGACTCTCAAACACACAACCACAGTACCATTATTATACCTTAAAAAAATTAACCGCAATTACTTATCAAATCCAGTCAGTGTTCACATTTCCCCAGCTGTCTCATAATCTTTTAGTATGCATGTGTGTGTCTGAATTAGGATTCTAACAAGATCTGTATATTGTGATTGGTAATTTTTTTTATTATAAACTGCCATTTGATATTGAAATTTTTATTCATCGTAAATATTTATGTGATACTGTATCTGATGTGCCAAAACTCTGGCTTTGAGAAAATAATTGGGGATATTAATAATGACTAATAGTTATTCATTTATTTAGTCATTTGGCCTTTTCAGTTTTTCTTATTCAACCAACAAATATTTACTGAATATCTAGCACACATCACACATGATCCTAGGACAATGGGGATACAGATATGAAACACAAAGAGATTGATAATGTTTTTTACTCTTAACCTGTAGGTTTTCATTTCTTCTTTTTTCCTTGCAGTTTATTTTTGAAGATACTTTGGGTCCTTGTCTTACAGAATTTTCCATATTCTGGATGTTGTTTTTATCTTTAGAGTGTCCTTCAATACATTCACTTTTTAAAGAAATGCTACACTGAATCATTTTATAACGTAAATTACCATCCCTGCTGGCCCCCCTTTTATCATTAATTTTATTTGCATGGCTCTTTACCAGGTATATGGTTCCTGCCTTCATGTAATTTACAATGTAATCTGAGAGACAATAGATAGTATTGTAAGCTCTTCCAAGATAATGTCAAATATAAATATAATACAAATAATATCAAGTAGAGGCATTTCTGCTATAACACAAGATATGTGTTCATGAAAAATGTTACATTTTGCAAATTCCACATTATAAAGAATAGAGCTTATGGGAAAAGACAGGTAAGGGGCAGATTAATAAATCGATGCAGTTTTGTAACTAAGAACACACATGTTGTTCCCCCACCATCTCTTTTCCTCTCTTATACACACACACACACACACACACACACACACACACACACACACAGTAGCTGTTGGCTCATGGTAATTCACTCAGACCAGGGAGACTACTTGGGAGATCTTAAAAATGCTCAGAAACAAATAGAGTGAGCACATTGGCTTGTTGGTGCTCAGTTACTAAGGATGGAAGCAGAGCTCTGAGTTGTGGGCCACCATTTAGGTGAACACAGGGGCATGGAATCTGCTACCAGCTGAGAGCTCTTTGGGGCAAGAGCCCTGGATGCCAGTGTGGTTGCAGATCTGGGTGAAGCAGACTCTAAAAATGGATGCGAGTTTAGCATTGTAGGAAGTGTATTGGGAGGTGTTTTCAAGATTACTAGCTGGGGGTGGGCGTGTGCAAAGACAGAGGAAGCAGGATTGGGCAAAGAGAGAAGTTGGCCTGCTATTATATAGTCACATGTCCTCAACTGACTCCACAGGGCCCTCTTCAAAGCTGCCCTAGAGGCTGGGTCTTTGTGGCCCTGCATTGGCCAGTCACTGGGTTCAGCTTCCCTCTCCAGGAATGGGGGCGTGACCTTAGGTCAGGTGGCTATTCCCAGAGAGGACTGACAGCTGAGAGTTGACAGCCCTTGGGGAGCAGACCCTTTAGTCTGAAGGGTGGGTTTGGGGGTACAGCACAGCATTCATTACCTGTGCTCATTTTAATTTTCTGAAAATAGAACTAAAGGGATCCTGCCTGCACAGCAGCCAAACTGAGAGATTTTGGGGTTTTTCTTGCCTTCTGGGGGTGTGATTCTGTCCACACGGTCCTGGTTCCTCTGGTCTAGGAAAAATACACGGCTTCCACATTTTACCATTACTAGTCCCCTGTTTACCAGCCATGGATGAGCTACTTGGTGTGAAAAACAGATATCACAGAACGGACTAGTTGAGAAGAGTAAGCAATGGCATCAGGGCCTCTTCATATTTTCACTGACTGCAGAAAGTGTCCACACCATTCACACTTGCCTTTGGCAGCTAATTACCAGATACAATTGCCTTGAGAAATTCACCTGCAGTTTAAGGCACTTCCCTTGGTGGCACGTGATAAATTATACCTAACTTATTCATCCCTTCCATCAGACTGTCACAAATTTACACAGTTAGTTACTACAAAACAACAGAGAAACTGAGAAAATGTTAGATTTCTCTGGCCATCAAAAACTTCAGCTGGCTGATTACTTTCAATGACTTTTTAGATATATTGACAAAGAAACAAAGGACAGAGGATTATTGTATAGCATTACAGGGCATTTTGGGTTAATGAAAATTTGGAAAAAATCACTAGGATCATGAACTCCAAATAGCATTTTAACAAATGCTTAAACTTATGTTTTGGCTTCAGTAATCTAAACTTGGTGGAATTTCCATTTCTATAAATAGAAATGCTGACCTGGGGAAGCTACTTTACCTAAGTACAATCTGAACATTTCATGTCACAGAGAATCTGTGCACCTTCAGCAATAAAATGGACAGCCTTATCTTTCTACTTACTGTGTTCTAGTTCTGCCGAGTTAACCAGGTAAAATCTTTTAATCTAGTGATAGACACATTCCAGAGTCTTTTTAGGTAACTAATTCTGCCATCTGGAATTTGGTGTGCCTAGCAACAAATTTCAGTACTTGTCTGAGGAGGAAAGAAGTAGTCACAGTGCATTGTTTATGTTCCTTTATAACAATGCGTTACTCTAACCTTACATAGGGTGTGTGTGTGTATAGATGTAGATGTACATAGACAAGCAACATACATTCCAAATTGGGTACCTAAAAATTGACCTTTAAACACTAGTTTCTTCAGTGTTGTGAAAAGTATTTACAGTCAAGATTTTCTTTAATTTCTTACTGAAGTTTGGAGTTTAAGAGCCTGTGTTCCACAGGAAAAAAACCACTTACTTGATGAGAACTAATTGTAATTAGTACAGCAAATTGTTTGTATAAATGAGATCATTAAATTGCTTGAAGCTACCTGAAAGAATTTCTTTTAAGTAATTGAAGTATTTCCCTTGGCCATAGGAATTCTTTGTAATTCAGCCTATTTTGTAATCATGTCATTTAGAGAATTTGTCATTGAAACCCTGTTGGATCAAGCTTAATAATCTTGTCTTTTTTTAGACTTTGGTTCTAAGGTAAACTTTTAAGGAGGATTCTTATTGTTAATTTACTAGGGCCAGTCCTTTTTTTTTTTTCATTCATTTTAATTTTTAATTTTTTTAAACATTTATTTATCCTTGAGAGACAGAGCATGAGTGGGGGAGTGGCAGAGAGAGAGGGAGACACAGAATCCGAAGCAGGCTCCAGGCTCTGAGCTGTCAGCACAGAGTCCAATGCGGGGCTTGAACTTGTCAACTGCAAGATCATGACCCAAGCCGAAGTCGGACGCTCCACCGACTGAGCCACCCAGGTGCCCCAGTTTCATTCATTTTTAGAGCAAAGTGGTATCCCGTTGCATATACCACATCTTCTTATCAGTTAATCCATCAGTGAATACTTAGGTTGTTTCCGTATCTTGGCTATTGAAAATAATGCTGCAATAAACATTGGAGTACATACGTCTTTTCTTATTCTTCAGATAAATACCCAGAAGTTTAATTAGTTGCTCATATGGTAGTTCTATTTTTAATTTTTTGAGGATGCTCCATTTTTTTCATAGTGGCCACACATAGGGCCAGTTCTTCCATAGAAATAATGTGAGAAACTTAAACCCAGCCCTAAATTAGTATCTCACCAACAGCTCTAAGTGTAGTTTAACATATTTCTTGATGCTTATCAGTCATTAAATTGTAATCTTATGTAATTCCATTGGAACTGCTTTGTAACAACCAAAAAATTCTGTTTAAAACTCAGTCCTTAACCTAAAACTTTATGGGAATTTTCCAAATAATTATTTTTTTCTTCCATAAGATTTAAATTAGAAGTTCTGTGTGTGTGTCAGAAATCACAGTACTGGTAGGTCTTTCTGATTGCCAAGGTTCTGTTCATTCTTATCTGAGCCTCTAGGAAGTTCACCCAGAGGTTTATTTCTTCTAATGGCACTCAGACTTTGCAAACAGCATAAGGTTACAATGGTTGGGGTTTTATTTATCTTTTCTTCATCAGAGAGAGTTGTTTCAAACAGAGTAGTAGCAGTAATGACAGCCAGCCTCCAGTCACTACTGTCCCCTGACATCTAGGACCCCTTCTGTCATTCTCATTCCAACTCTTAAAATCATGTGGAGGCTCTAAGTTTTACTTGACTGATACTGAAACATTTTGTTAGCCTGAACTCCAAGTCACTTACTTTTTCACAAGTGCCTAAACTTATTTTATATCTTGATTTCAATAACTTAAATTTGGTGGGGTTTCTGTTTCTACAAACAGGAAAGGTGACCTGGGGGAGATACTTAAGTAAAATCTGAACATTCGTATCAACACCCTTTCTAAAAGGAAGGTGGCTTTATATTATAGGAAATTGTTGATAGACTCTGGAAATCCGTAAAGTTAGTTTTATTTCTGTATATCAGTGAAACTTGTAAATAGAGTGTTAGCTTTAGATATTTTTCTAATTCTTATTCCATAATTGTTCAAGTTCCAGATTGGAAATTGTGTGCCTGTTTACTTGTGATCCTAAGAAAATCTTTTTAAAAACTTATGATATACATTTTAAAGTTAAATATTGACCCTATTAATTTAGTTAAATCCAATCATTTAATTTTAGATTATCATCCTTAATGCTCAACCCATCCTTTCCTCCCTTTTAAGATGATAAATATATTATTAGGGAAGCAAAAGCATGGCATTCATATTACTTTGTTTTTAATGGATCCTGGTTACTTAGAATTCTATTATGCATGATGCATGACACATTATTATCATTGGTCACATTTTATTTCAGACTCCTTTTTCCTTATAAGGATCTAGAAATGACACCTTGGCACTTTCTTAAAATTAATAGATAAAATTATAGGTCAGTTAGTTGAAGTAATGAGTGAGCCATAAACAGAGCCTGCTTTCCATTTATCTGTACATTGAAGCTACAGGATCAAGCTGAGGCCTACTCGGTGTCTTTACATGAGGCTAGAGTCTTGGTCCTGACTCCTGCAGTGTAACAATCTCTCATTATTTCATCATTCTTCTAAGAAATAGTATCATAATTGTTTTCTTCCTATGTACTTCCCCTGCTTGAGACTTTTCCAGTTCCTTCTTCTATTTTGGATGTTTGCCCTTGTCACCCAGTAGCACTATTGCATGACAAATGATTAAAAGAGTAAGACACAGTCCCTACTCACCGTCTAGTTGGGAAGTCAAGATGTATACAGTCAACTGGAGAAGAGGTGAGCCAGAGGACTGGGGACGTATGAGAGGTAGTGATGAATTCATCGTGCACAGATTAAAGAAGGTAGTAGTTGGCCAGCCTGAAAGGCCTCACAAGGAGGAAAGAAGAGCATCTCCACAAAGACACACATCCTTGAAAAAGCAAAGGGCCTTTTTGGGGGACAACTGGCATACTGATATGGCTACATTGTGAAGGTGGATAGAGAGGGGTACATACCCCAGACACCTCTGCCTGCTGTGGTACTTTGAAGTAAATCCCTGAACTCGTAACATTTCATCATAAATATTTCAGTACTTCAGCATACATGTCTAAAAGTTAAAGGACTTTTTTACATAACTCCATGACTATTATACTCTACAAAAATTGATAATAATTGTGTGCTATCATCGATAATAAGTGTTCAGTTGCAGTTTTTGTAAATGTTACAAATTTTGTCTTTCTTTAAATCTCTTTGTTTGACTCAGGATCCAAATAAGAGTCACATCTAACAATTGGTTGATATAGGTTTTGTTTCTTTCATTCTGTGGATCCTCTCCAAATCTTGTTCTTTTTTTTTTCTTTTTTCAATTTTAGAATGAAATTTAGAATAGAAATTTTCACATACCCACTAACTGTTTACCCTGAGGTAATAAATAAATGATAGATATTTTATTTGTTTTCTTTATTTATCAGTTTTCAAGTAGGGGAGGTTCTCTAGCATTCTCTGAATGTGGACCAATGAATTTTCCTTTGTGCATCACTCATGGAGTGAAATATATCTGTTACGTTTCAGTACATTGCATTTATTATTTTTATTGATGATCACGTTTTCCATCTTTGCCTAGTGGAAGCCTCTTCAAGTTGGTTCCTGAATTCTTTTGACATGACCCTATAATGATATTTGATCATTCCTTCCTACTTGGTGAAAGATTTTCTGGACTTAACTTTGTACATTTGCTGCCCCAGACTTGGAGTCATCCATTTCTCCCTGGTTCCTTTTGATGGTAAATGATATTTAGAGACCACAATCTGGGCAGTAGGGTTGCTAATTGATATTAGGTTTGCCTTTATTCTAGTTCTTGTTACATGGATAGAACTATACTTTTTTTTTAATGATAAAATATATTGAGTTTCTACTCATATTACTGATTCAAAATTCAGGACCACAGGACTTAACATTATTAAGTTAGAATTATTATTAAATAGAATTATTATTAAGTTAGAATTAATAATTCCTGGAATCTATGGAGTCTAGAAATAAAAGCATTAAACAGTTATTTTACTCATTTGCTTATTTCTCATTACATACATGATAGTCACAAAATAACACCAATAACTTGATTATCAAAAAAAAGTAGATTTGAGGAGTTGTTTTGTTTTGTTTTACCAGTTCTTTTTGTCTTTAGGGTATATCCCATTAGGGTATGTACAATCAAATTACAGTGTTTTAAAGTTATTTGGAATTCTGTTCTGCGTAGGTATCCAACAACTGGTGCAACAACTGGTACAAAGTCAACGTGTTTTTGTTCCATTTTATTTTTAGGATTTTCTTAAATTTTAATTTTGTTATATATTTATTGATTCTTGATTATGCTCTCCATTTTTATACTCTTGATCATATTAGAAATTATTTACAATTCTGTAGTTTGAACTTTACACAGACTTTTAAATGGAACCTGGTCCTAAGATCTATCTTCACTCTGGTTATCCCACTGGTCAGAATATATAGCTCTTACATAATCCTGAAAACAAAATGTGATTAGATTACATGCCATTTTAAAACTTGAGCCACACATACTTGTGTGATTTAGGACATGTTATTTCTCTGCCATCTCCCATTCCAAGATGAAAGAATGATATTTCTAACTAAGCCTGGGAATGGATATTCCCATTTCAGTAATGGGATCTCTAGGGAAGAGCTAGCCTCTTCTGCCAAGGCCACCTGGCAAGCTGGTTGTTCATAACAGAATACTTGTCTGGTCTTCTTTTCACTTCCCTAATAGGTGTCTGCCAGTTTTGCATAAAATGTGTGGTTCATTGGTAGAAAGCCCACCCCCTTAGACAGAACAAGGTAAATGAAAGATTAAGCTATAGGATTTAATCAGGAGAACTCGTCTTATCCAGATCATAGGGTGTCTGTGCGAATAGACCTTAAAGCAGGTTCAGCAGAACACTAATTCCACAGGTTGTTGATGGATTTTATACCAAAAAGGGTTCCAGTGTGAAATAGTTTGGGAAGTTCTGAAGTTTAACAGCTACTGGGTATATCAGATGATAGAGTGCTTTATGAATCAAAGGGAAGAATAGCATAAGTTTGCTTCACAAGTTCACTTAACCATGAATCCAGTTTTTCATAAAGTTTTTCATAAAGGAGCATGCCATATTGGAGAAGTGCTACGTTAGAAAATAAAGCTGTCTCTAGATTTAACTCTACAGGACATGCATTAGACAGAGGAATGTGCTAACCCATACCATACCACAGGGATCAATTCAGCAAAATTCAGATTCTGGGAGAACTTTATAGCACAGATACCTTGGTGTCACAAATGAGGGAATGAGAACCAATAGCCTAAAAGATGAGACATATCAGCTAATCACAGTATATGGACCTTATTTGGAAGCTGATTCAAATGAATTGTAGAAAGAACTTAAAAGACAATAAAAACATTGTGAACACAGACTAAATATTTAGTGATATTAAAGAATTTTCTATTAATCTTTTTATGTGATCATATTAAAGTTAGGGATTTTTTTTTAGAGCTGTTATCTTTTAGACACACTAAAACATTTATAGATGAAAGTATATGATATCTTTGATTTGCTTTGAATTAATGGGAGTAGAGTTGGTAATGGTTATGTGTTGATAATTGTTAAAGCTGGGTAATGGGTATTGGGTTAGTTTTACTATTTTCTCTGCTTTTCTGTGTTTAACAATTTTCGTGGTAAAAGGTTTAAAAAGAAGACTGCTAAATTTTTAAATTAGAAATAACGAGGCCATAACTAATTTTAAATTTTCCTACTTGGTCTAGATTCTGCTCCAGCAGCTATCTTTGTTTCCCAGCCCAAAAAAGACCAGGATTTCTGAAGAAGCATAGAATCCTTCTTGAATTCAGAAGTGTCATTTTTTGCAGAATGAAAGAGGTCACCAGTGACATCCTTGTATATTTGGAGGACTGTCTCATAGCCTTGCTTGTTCCTTTGCAATATGGAAATGGAATTGGCCCCAGAAAACACTGGTTGTCTAAATGAGGCATGTGTGCCCATAGAAAGCCTTCTGTCTGCAGCCTATGGTTTACAGGCCCCTGTCAGAGCATAGACAGCAGATGGGTCCTGTGCTACGTGCCCAGGAGCCAGTAGCACAAAGCAGTTAGGGGCAGGGCCCAAAGCAAGGAAAGTGGTGGTGCATTCCAACCAGAAAGGAAGTTCTTACAAAAACTTTTATTCCTGTTACTGCAGTTTTAGCAAAAAGAGATGTAAAATGTGTGTGTTTAGTAAAAGGAGGGGGGCAGTTTTATTTGGGCCACACCATTTTAAGATATATTAAAAACCTCATCTCTTCATTCTGTACCCCTTCCTACCTCACTCCTTCCAATCTCAAGCTGCTCACACACCCAGCCCCCCTTAGACTAGTTTAGTTTATTGCCAGTCATGATGCTGTCTGCTCTGGAAAGTAGCAGGAAAAGCTGATAAGGTGCTGAGGACAGAAATCTCTGGCCTTATCTCTCCCTAGCACACAGTGCTGAGAGTGCATCCTTTTCCTGTCCTAGGACAAGAGACATAAACCGACCATCTCCTGGCAGCAAGGACTTCAAACAGGGCTTGGGGGCCTGCCTCTACTTTCTATAAGAGCCAGAAAGGAGAAAGTGGGTCATTGCTTTTTTGAAAGTTGTTTTAGTCCCAGTAAAAATGTATATCAGTTAATAGTTAACAAACTAATTTATGAGAAGACATTCATTAAACAAGAAGAAGAAGAAGTGGGAGAGTGAAGGGAAGGACTACCAAAACAACCCAAGAGTTGTAAGTCATTGGACTGTTTTGTTTGGTTAGACTTTTGCCAGGGCGTAGGTTTGTACTGAGTGGATTAGATTTGGCTTTTTGTTTGTTGACAGATCAAGCGCATGGTTTTGAGAGCCTTTGTGATAATAAGAAATTGACACACAGATGGCCCAGTGTTGGAAGAGAAGAGTGAAATATTGGCTCATTTTTCCTTCTATCCCTCTGTCCTGCCAGGAAAACAGAAATAACATTCTCTCCCAGATTTTCATGCTGTGATGTTATGAAAATAGGATGAAGAGCAACTTTCCTTTGGGTTAGAGTGCAGCCTTGACTGGTGAGCAAGCTATGCTTTGCTTCTCTTGCTATAGTCTGAAGGGACACCGGTGATGGGGTTCTGAGCATTACCATCCCCTCTGGGCCTTCTTTGGAGCTAAACCACATAAAGTCAGAAGAGTCAGCCAACCTTGACAACATTCTGAATCATTGGGTCCTCAGAGAGGAGAGGACCTGCTTTGCAACGTAAGACTTTACAGTATTGAGGAGACCAGGCTTGATACCTCGTTACCATTTTTGAAAGAAATTGGTCACTGGACAGTTCTGATAGACAGCTAATTGTTGAAATTTTAAAAAGCGAATGACAACTTTAAGAATTGTGCATATTATATAATAGCAAAAGCCTGATTTTATTCCTTTTTTTAATGTTTGTTTATTTATTTATTTTTGAGAGACAAAGAATCTCAAGCAGGCCTCACGCTATCAGTGCAGAGCCCCACACAGGTCTTGATCCCACAAACTGAGATCATTACCAGAGCCGAAATCAAGAGTCAGACGCTTATCCAACTAAGCCATCCAGACAACGTCCCCCCTGCCCCTTTTTTTAATGTATCTATTTATTTTTGAGAGAGAGACACACAGAGAGAAGCCGATTTTATTCTTGAAAGCTTCTTCGTCTCCTGACTCTGAGTGCTGTGAAATTATCAAGACTACACATTACAGTGTTAGAATTGTAATGGACCTTAAAAAACATAGCTGCCATTTTTGCACCTTTATTCATAGAGCTCTAGGAGTTCCTCAGAGATGCCTCAGGGGCCTTACAAGGGCAGAGTAGGCTTAGGACATGAGCTTTGGGTCCCCCTAACCCCACCTCCACCACAATTCTGATGCGTTACATATTGGCCCCTGTTTAAGATTGCATTTAAAGAGTGTCACACAGAGCAAAACCGTGTTTGAGAAAAGTCATTGAGTAGCCCTACTTCCTTGCTTTGCACAAAGTTCACTTTGAGGCTCAGAAAGGCCAATAACTTGTCCAAGATCACATATTCTGTCAGATGTGAGTCAGGTTTTTTTGACACTCAGGTGATTGCCACTTGTACTAACTACATTGAATTCAGCACCTTTCTTTTTGTTCCTTTGGTAGCTAATACTGTATACAACCACCACTCAAAGGATGGTCCACAGACCAGCCCGGGACAAGGACAGAAATTAGAGTAAACATTTAGGAACTTTTATATTCCTTGATATTAACTTCTATAAATTGGAATTTTGGTTTTTTATGTCTTTTTAGAATGTCACTTTCCTAGTATTTCATACTATTTTATTTTATTTTACTTAGTATGTTGCAAAAATCTTGGTCCACAATGGATTGGAGATTTTAAAAAGAAAAATAAATGGCCCTTCACGAACCCCAATAGTCTGAGAAGCACTGTGATATAGGGCATTGACTTTCTAGAGAGATGAAGCCAGTTAGGGGCCGCAAACAAGAAGCAGGTCTTTACAGAACCTTTCTGGATTCTGAGCAGGTAGAAAGGCAGCTTTCCTTGTTCTTTTTGCTTAAACTTTTAATATAGTATCATTTTTTTTATCAAGTAAAAATTATTATAGCTTGTATAAAACTAAGAGATTGTGTGTTTAATATGTATAATAATATATGAGGATTATATTTTTAATAGTAATGTTTTTTTATGAGCTCTTTAGAATTATGATCTCAATTTAATTGGTTATGGGTTTGTTGAACCGAGTTTCATAGTTGGTTTTCTTACCATTTAGTTTCTCTTTATTCTAAAAATAAATTCTCCCAATGTATTTTTTAATTTTAATTTTCATTGTTATTGTGATAAGATTACTTACATGAGATCTATTCAGGTCTTATTATTATTATTATTATTACCAGTATTATTATTATTATTATTTTATAGTCTGTCTCCCTTAGAACAGGAGCTCCTAAGGGACGTCCTTAAAGGGTCAGTCCCTAAGGGACCAGTCCCAGTCAGGTAAATAGTAGCTGCCTGGTGAATGTTCATGTAGGATTGGATGGACCAAATGTTTGGACCTGAGCCTTTTTAAGATCTTATTCTTGTGTAATTTACTTTTGTTACATGACTCAGTGAGTTCAGAATTTTATTTAATGTACTCATACTAACTTAAATATCCTTTAAACACAGAATTATTTTGCCCAACCAAATTTACTCCTAAAAAGTATTTTTAAATGTTTTTCATTGTTATTTTGATTTCTGGTCAATTAAAAAGAGTATATAGAGGCGCCTGGGTGGCTCAGTCAGTTAAGCGTCTGACTTTGGCTCAGGTCATGACCTCACAGTCTGTGAGTTCAAGCCCTGCGTCAGACTCTGAGCTGATGGCTCAGAGCCTGGAGCCTGCTTCAGATTCTGTGTCTCCCTATCTCTCTGACCCTCCCCTGCTCACACTCTGTCTCGTCTGTCTCTCTCTCGAGAATAAATAAACATTAAAAATATATATATAAAGATTAATCTTATATAATATGCAAGAATTGAAGAAGGGGCTTTTTTTTTTAATTATTTTTTTTAATGTTTTTATTTATTTTTGAGAGAGAGAGACCAAGCATGAGCAGGGGAGGGGCAGAGAGAGAGGGAGACACAGAATCCAAAGCAGGCTCCAGGCTCTGAGCTGTCAGCACAGAGCCTGATGTGGGACTCGAACTCACGGACTATGAGATCATAACCTGAGCTGAAGTCAGACAGACGCCCAACTGACTGAGCCACCCAGGCGCCCCAGGGCTTTTTTTTTTAATGATTTCACTTACCTAAATTAATTTACCTCTCTCTTTAAAATAATCTTGAGTATTCCAGATAACTATTTCTGTTCTAATCCTACTTTCAAAATACTAGGTTCTCTGAATTCTTCAAAAAATGCTATTCTTTCTATAATAAGGGGCCTAAATTTGAGTTTTCATGATTCCTTAGCAACTTTGAAGTCTTGTGTGGAGTAAAGATGGAAGAGACATCCTCTGTTAGCCTCTGCTTCTGTTCTTTGAGATTCAGATACTAGCCTTCAACTGTGGATAAAACTATTCGTCCTGCCTCCAGGGAGCAACGAAGAGAACCAGTTGACCTAGAATTATAAAATGTAGTCATTTTGGATTATTTTTAGATTTCATTCAAAGAAGTTGGTGCTTATGTCACATTGATCATTTCTAGCTTTGGAGGAGCCTCGTTTATCTTATAAGGGCCAGTATGTTGTGAAATGTTGTCACATGAGTCACTGCAACTTTCCAAGCCTTAGGACCTTTCAGGGAGGCAGGAAACCTGCTCCTTTTTTCTTTCCCCACTTTTTCCCCAGAGGCTGTATGACTCTTGTCAATAGTTTTGATGTCAGTTACTTGAGAAGTTGTTGCCATAGAGAACCATCCTTTTAAAACATGTTTATGTTGGCTTTTCTTAATGAATGGTAATTTGAGCAGCTGACAAGGCAACTGGAAAAAAAAAAAAAGAAATGAACAGCTTTGTTAGCATTGGCCTTCATATGAGGAATTTGGCATTATTTGTATTGCTCTACAGTTGTCCAGTACAGAGTGAGATATTTTGTCCCCTCCAGTTCCCCATTATCTTCTCTGAGATGTCCAGTTTATTTGTTCGAGTTTGTAAATTCCAAGCAAAGTTCTGATGCCTAATTATTAGAAAGTTATCTATAGGCTTATAGGGTGTTGAAAGTTCTCTTTGATATCTGGTCACTTCATCACCAGACTTTCTCCTTGTCTACCATCCTTTGCTACTTGAAGTCAGACAGCAGTTAGCAGCCTCTCCACCATTCACTAGCATTAATTCAGGAAGTTAGCAGGAGACAAGAGATTGAAGACTCCTATCAAATCCAAAGCCCCCCAGTTCCATATATATGTGTATGTATATGAGTCTGTATGTGTATGTGTGTGTGTGTATACTTCAAAAGCATCCAACATTTCCAAACAGCAGATCATATTTTATGATAAATTTGTTCATTTCTTTGTTCAGCACATATTTACTTAGCATCTATGTTTATTTATATACTAGAGAGAAAACACACTTCTACAGATTTTTTACTGATGAAATTCAAAACTTTATTTATAGACACTGATATTTGAAATTCACATAATTTTTACATGTCATGACTTATTCTTTTGATTTTCCCCCCAATTTAAAATGTAAAAACTGGAGCATCTGGGTGGCTCAGTCAGTTAAGCATCTGACTCTATAGATTTCAGTTCAGGTCATGATCTCATGGTTCATGAGCTCGAGCTCTACATTGGGCTCTGTGCTGACAGTATGGAGTCTGCTTGGGATTTTCTCTCTCTCTCTCCCTCTCCTCCCCCGCCCCCTCCCCACTCATGCTGTCTCTCTCAAAAATAAATTTAAAAAAATAAAATGTAAAAACCTCCCCTCCACCCTGAGAGAGAGAGAACATGAGCAGGGTAGAGGGGCAGAGGGAGAGAGAGAGGAAATCTCAAGCAGGCTTGACAGCACAGAGCCCAAAATGAGGCTCGATCCCATGACCCTGAGATCATGACCAGAGCCGAAATCAAGAGTCAGACACTCAACCAATTGAGCCACCCAAGTGCCCCATTATATTTTTTATTTTTACCCCAACTTTTAATCAAAACTTCTCTTCAATCAGGTGGAGTTTTACATTTGTTTTTAACCCTTGTGATGCTAATACTAAAAACAATTGTGTTTCCCAGGTAGATTCCCTAAGACTGGTTACAGCTGAGACTTGGTATGTTTAGCCTAACTCCAGAGTGAGTGATGAAGATCTTGAAAAAAAAAAAAAAAAAAAAAAAACACAGAATTTCACACTTCAATAAACCTTTTGTGAGTGCAAACAGCTCTTTGTCAGTAAAACACTGAATGTTTCCTATTATACAGAAACCAAAAAGGTACCTAGAAAGCAAAAGAAATGCCAGTGTGGTGGCACACTTCTTGCTTTCTATCTAACGGTATGGACCACTGCTTAGCTTACCCTTTAGAGACAGACCCATTTAGTTGACTCCCTAGAATCAGAGGCTTTCCCAGGTTGTATTTTCTGCTCAAGATACAACATACCTGTACCTTAACAGCTTGCCACCAGGGGCTTCTAGTGGAACTTTCATCCAGCTATTTGTCTTCTCAGAATAAGCCCCTCCCTACCTTTGCCTCTGATATGCCCAAGAACTTTCTTGCTGTCCAACTTTTTCTTTTACAAAAACAGTTCAGCCCATGCATGTGGTTTTGTTGCTGTGTTCACCCAGTGCACAGAGTGCATGTGACGGTTCTCATACAATAGGACCTATTTTTTTCTTTTCCAACTGGGAGGTGACTATGGAAACGTGTAGTAATAGACCAGAGAAGTGTGTGGATTGGTTGACCGAGCTCCTCCACAGCACTAAGGGCCACAGGAAGTAATTGGCTGATCACTCTGAAAGGCACTCACTGTACCTTGCAGTAGTTAGAGAAGCAGCGTGCACCAGGAGGCCTGGTGGCATCTGATGAGAAGGGAATGGTTTCATCTGGATGGAAAGAATATACACTACAAAATGCTAACTGTCTCCTTCCTACTCTTCCAAGCACCTTCTAGTCATTAGGCCTGCTTGGCATGCAGACATATCGGTACCAACAAATACAAAGCTTATGGCTCAGTGGGTGGCAGTGGGGGTATCTTTCAAGCCTTGTAGGCTGGTGTTTTGTGTGCTTTCCTTGAGCACTCACCATGCAGTTGTTCCTTATTAGAGAGTATGTGTGCTGAATATAAATGAAATAATAATGGTCTTTCCCCTCAAGGAACTTAACATTTCCTTGGGAAGATGCTTACAAAGCAAATACACAAAATCAGAAAACAGAAGTCATTAATTAATTGCTAGTCACAGACAGTAAACAAGACAGGATGTTCCACAAGGGATCAGGCTTGTTGAAAGAGGCAGTTTTGCACTTGGTCTTCAAGAAGGTGATGCACCTGGGTGCCCGGGTGGCTTAGTCGGCTAAGCGTCCGACTCTTGGTTCCAGCTCAGGTCATGATCTCACAGTTTGCGTGTTCGAGCATCACATCAGGCTCCTTGCTGACAGTGCAGAGCCTGCTTGGGATTCTCCCTCTCCCTCTCTTTCTGGCCCTCCTCCACTCTCTTTCTCTGTCTCTGCCTCTCTCTCTCTCATAATAAATAAATAAACTTAAAAAAAAAGAGGAAGAAGGTGGTGCACCTATGTGTAAAAAATCTGCGAGAACATCATCAGCCCACATACCGAGTGACTGCATCAGCCCACCCTGCCCCCTCCATTGGCAGAGGGTTTAGTGCATACACATTCTGGCAGGACTTTCATCTTGACAAGTGATGAAACCACTTCATGAATTTATATCTGTCCAAAATGAATGGATGCAATTTCGGCAACCCAAGAGTAGATCAAGACGTAATTTGTGTTTGTCAGAACTGTCCTGGTGAAAAACTTGGAAAAGATACAAAATGTTCTTTCAAACCACTCACTTGCCAAGCTTTCTTAACTTTTCACAGACTAATCCAACACAAGCTGAGGGCAGACAGATGAGACTGAAAGTGAACATGAGTTCATCACAGGCAATAGCTATCAGAGCTAATAACTCCAGTGGCTAAATCCATTACTCTTGAGCTCTGGATGTCTACTTTTTCTTTCAATGAGGAAAGTTCATTGAAGGATTACTGTTGCAGCATGCTCTCTGTGTTTTAACGTGGAAATCAAAAGGCTTCAGTCATCTTATCACTTAAGATCAGCAGTGACATATGAGAAAGGCTGGTGAGCTGAAAGGCTTTTGCCTTTGAAACCTCACCCCTGGACTAGTCCGCTACCATGAGTTAAGATTTTATATTTGCCCCAAACACCTAACTGAATCTTCAATCCAGACTGCTTTGTTTTCCTGCCCTGCAAGATACTAACAACATTCTTCTGAGAGCAATAAAGAGAATACTCTTTATTTGGGCATTCTGCTGTTAATCCAGTTTAGTACACATGTTTGAAAGGCACAGATTGTGAACCCAGAAGTGCTTGAGCACATAGCTCATTAAGCTGCAGAGCCTCTAGAGAGAAATACTTAAGAGAAACAAAGAACAAACTCATAATTCTGTAGACATTTGAGAAAAGTTGACATGCATATAGCTTGGGGCATCTTCCAGGCACCTGAGATGGTTGCGTTATATTATAATTGATGTCTTCAGGATCTCCCTCTGCAAGGTCTTGTTTCCTTTGCATCCATTCTGCCCCACCGTCCCTAATCCCAGTGGTAATTTGGAATCGCCAAAACAAAAACTGTTTTGTTCGGAACTGCCAGTGGTAATTGGGAACTGGTAATTCGGTGTAATTGGCACACAGTATGCAGTCTTGAACCACTTGATCTAAATGTTGCTGAGAGAAAACAGACAAAGCAAGTCAACCGTAGGAGGGGCCGCCTGCCTCACCAAGTGATCGCTGTCTGCATTCGAAGTGTCCAGGTGGAGGTTGTAAGACATTTGTCCAGGAGGGAGTCTTGCCTTAGGTGGAAGGTTGGACTTGGCTTTTACTTCCTGCTTCAAAACACTCACACTTTGCTAAGTGAATTTACATCCTAATGTGACTAATTAAAAAACTCTTAAACCTGGCTTTGGGCTATTTTTTATTTTTATAAATTGCAAACTAGACAAGAGTCTTTGTTCTGTTTCGAAAGTAGTATCTATTTCTGGTGACATTTTTTCCTACACTGAAGCTGTGCATCAGTTAATTTCTGCCCTCATCAAAGCTGAGTCCATGGGTTATATGACCAACGAACATATATTTCAGTTTTAGGATGATTTCTGAAGGAGAGGAACAGTGACAAGTGAGTCTGTGTGACAGGCTAAAAGTTAGGATGCCGAGTGGAAAGAGAAAGGGCTTTGTGTCTGGCAGTCTTGGGGCTGAATCCCCCTGCTGCCGGTTCCTGCCACAAGATCTACTGCACAGTTAAGTGTTTTGAGTGTCCATTTCTGCCTCTGTAAAATAGAATGCCTCTCCTCGGGTTGCTTTGAGGATCACATGAGATGACTTATGATAATAAGTGACTGGCATGTTGAAGGCATCCAAGAAATGATAGCTGCTTCCTTCCGTACCCCCAGGTGTGGCCACTTTGGGGAAAGTTGCCGTATGTGATTGCATGGAGTGTTCCCACACGGTTTTTCTAGCTTGAACCCATTGAGGTTCTGTGAAGTGAGAAACAGGTCCTCCTGAGTTCTCACCCACAGAGTATTTATTAATTGGGTAGAAATTAAGTCCCTAGCTATCATTTGGGAAGACTGATTATCAAATGTTTTTTCAACACATACTCTTCTATGCTCTGAAAGAAAGGAGAACACTGAGGCTTTCTGGGAACAGACAGTATTAACTCATGAAACAGTTTTTAGAGCAACACAAGAGTAGTTTCTAAAATACATCAAAAATATTTAAAGTCTCTAAATGTACCTTGGGCCTTTCTGATTGACAAAAAAAGAAGGTAGTACAATGGGTAGATTACAGATTTACGAAGAGGTGTTTTAAACTGTTTTATTAATTTCCATTACCATTTCCCGTCCTCATTCACAGACCTCTTTCTTTGAAAAGCTTATTCATCCTAAGTCCTGGGCATGCACAGCTACATTGGACACGTGCCTGCCCTGGCTGAGTGTGGAGTCTTGTGAACTGACCGGTCATGGTTGGCACAAAGGCTAGGGGTGCCCATGTCAGAGCCCAGCTCCAACACATACGACTCTCCCACCTGCATGCGTCACTGGACCCCAGCGAAAGCCCGCATTTCTTCTTGCACATGCCGTTCTCAAGCCGGGACTTAAAGAATCCTAGATTGTGGAGGCATAAAAGCCAAGGGAGAGGTTGCCAGGTTATTCATTACAGAAGCCCACCACATTTTTTATTCTAGTCGGGTAAAATCATTAGCATTTCCCTTGCTGTGCCTTTGGAGAACACAAGGTTAGGGTATGTGAAAGATCGGTGGAGATTTTCAAGCCAAGGTCTAGAAAAAGAGAACCTTCAAAATTGTTAAGTACAAAATGAGAGCTTATTATTTTTTAAAGTTTTAGATTTTTACTACCTTCCTTTGAATTTGGGATGATTTCTAGGATGTAGGTGTAAAATAGATGCATCCTCCAGTTTTTGTTTTTCTTGATTTTAGCCTCTATATAGTGTCCGTTCTTTTAAGCAAATTCTAAACGGCTGTTCAGTACAAAACAGTATTTGGCTCTTTCACCTCTTCTGAATGGTCTTACTGGATCTGCTCTTCTGCTACATGCGTTCTTACAAGTGGTGTAAAAAAGTTTCCACAGGTAGACTGTAGGTAGATTGGTCTCACTGCTTGGCTTAGCAGTGGGGTGGTAGTTTTCAATGAACAGAGTTGATCTGCCTGCTTGTATACTGTCTCACTGAACCTTCTCTCCTCTCTTATATCATAGAGAAGGGGCCAGCCACAATTGTCTCTTCAGAGATCAGGAAATTTTAGGCCTTCAGGGGACCTTAGAAGTTACCTCATTTTGGGGCGCCTGGGTGGCTCAGTCAGTTAAGCATCTGACTTCAGCTGAGGTCATGATCTCGCGGTCCATGAGTTCGAGCCCCCCGTCTGGCTCTGTGCTGACAGCTCAGAGCCTGGGGCCTGCTTTGGATTCTCTGTCTCCCTCTCTCTCTGCCCCTCCCCCACTCACACTCTGTCTCTCTCTGTCGCTGAAAAGTAAATCTTAAAAAAAAAAAAAAATGAAGTTACTTTGTTTGACCTACTTCTTTGGCTTGATAATAGGTAATTGAAGCCTAGAGAGGTTATGGGATTTACCTGAGGACCTCCATTAGTTAACAGAAAGAATTAGAATTAAAAAAAAAACAAAAAAGTTTCTGAATCCCTAAGCTTGAATCAAATGTTTACTAAGGTGACTAGCTAACCATATCTCCTTTGGTAGTGTTTAATATGGAACTGGAAGTTTTCAACCTATTTGTGAATTTATTTTACTAGTTTTTAGAACATTGTTAGCAAACTGGTGCATTCTCAAAGTTTACAAAGTAGTTAAAGTGACATTTGGTATTACAGATTTTTTTTTTTTTTTGAGGTTGTATTGTGTGTTTAATGGAAATGTGGAAAGGTGCAAATTGTATTTCAAACAACTAGAAAGTAACTCTTGCTTTTTTCGGTACTTACTTTGACGTAGATACAAAATATGAAAAGTCCTTGTTTTCTTGAAAAGCTGTACATTTTTCATATTCACGGACAAGAATCTAGAAACTGGGATTACAATCACTCTAGTAAAACTAGGTTTATAATTTATAAAATCATAAAATATGGACTTATGAAGTATGAATCCTGGGCACTTCTACAGGAATTCAGATCTGCAACTGATTCCTGCTGTTACCATGGTTTTTAAAACAGATACATTCCTGTAGTGTGGGAGGGTGGCTGCCCTTGGCCTTAAATGGCTCCCTTCATCAAGTCTTTGTTTTGCCTACACGTTCTTTGAGATAAATCGGATTTGGGTGCTGGCACCTCTTGCTTGTCTCCATGCCCTGCTAAGCTTGGTGTGCAGTAGCCCATGGTTATTAAAATCCTTATCACCATAAGGAGTTAATTATGAGCATAGTTATTTTCTGGGATTAGAAAGGCCTGCTGAATTCAACAAGTGACTCAAAAATAGTCTTATATTTCCTAATAGTTAAAAGTGTGATTAATACCAGCAGCTAGTTCTGTGATTTAACTGTTAACAGCAGGAATTCAGGAGGTAATAAATAGGTGAGCAAGGTAAGGAGCCATAAGATATAATTTAAATTTGAGTTCCTCAGACACAGAAGAGTTGGCCCACATAAGATAAACTCCTTTTAATGCCATGAAACTAAATGAGATCTGTTTTACATAAACGGGCCACCTTCACAGACTATCTACTGTCTGGGTGTGGTTGTGTGCCCTTAAATGGAAGGCAAGACCGTTCTTGTCCATTAAACCCGGATTAGCTAACACCAGGAGACCTTGAGAAGACTTTTTGTTCTGCTGTGCAGAACTTCAGCTTTTTCAACATTTAAGAAATAAAAAGACAAATGACCTTGTGTTTTTCTCCTGGGGCAGCTATTTTTAATTTTTTTGCACAATTACCCAATGGGATTGCAGCCAGAATTGAATGCTGATAGGTAACATTTGAACTTCTTCCCAAATCTTAGTTGGTTTATTCTATATGTTCTGCATTTTACATTTCAAAATTTGAAAATCGGCCACACAATTTTGTGTTTTGGGTCTTGAGTAAAATAAGGTGTGTGTTGATTGGATACGTTGTGATACAAGGTGAGATACCCTTTGGAGAGCTCCCTGGGGCAGTGGACACTCAAAGCCCAGTTGTTCGTTGATGGAATATTAATTCTGCTGGATGCTACGTTAATTCCACTGAGCTGGTTTTTGAGTTCTGTATCAAGAAAATGCATAGTCCGTTTATATGTGTTGGTTTGTGATAAAGTTCGCTGCACGGGCAGAACTTTGCCTGCCAAGTTCAGAATAATTTGTAAAATGCTAGTTTTCAAACTGATTTATTCAGAAAACCGTTTATCCACCCTTCCAACATGAAAGGGTCAGACAACCAGTCTCTTCCTGTGAAAATAAGTAAATATGAAGGAAGAAGCCAGGTAATTATGGAAACCTAAGTTTAGCATTATTATTTAATGGCTTGATTACTTTAAAATTTTCTGTGGGCACAGTTCTAGATATTGACATGACTTAAAGCATAGTCCTTATATTCTTTATCTTGTAGGTACTTTCTTTCCTCTCACATGTTTTCATTGCCTTACTGCCAGCCAGCCACAACCCATATGGTGATACCAACATTTCATTTTTTATTCTAGCCTATTAGGAATTTTCTCACTTCTAAAGCCTTACAGCTGAATGTATTTATTTAAAATTAAAATATAAACCCTTCTTAATCCCAGCTGTTCTGAGTGAGTAAATTCTTCACATTTGGAAAAAAGACTAACACACCCATGAGTATCTAATCCATGTCAGGGTAGGGATGGGGCCATCTCCCTTCTCTCCGCCCCCAGCCGAGGGAAAGACGACTCCTCATGCTAACCTGTTCTTTCTGAGAAGAGGAAGGAACACCTTCACTTCCAGTCACGGTGTGTCCTCTCCTGGAGGGCCACCCTCTGCCTTCAGAGGAGACAGATGTTCCTGACACATCAGCTTCCGGTTGGTGTTGGGCTCCTGTTATAGGAAGGGTTAACATAGGCATGTGTCATCTGTGTTTCTAGGTCTAATGCACAGAGACTTGTCTAATTGATAACAGAGCTGAAATAGGTGTCCAACAAAATCACAAAGCTAGAGGACTTCAGTGTCCATGTTTTTTAAGGGAGACTCTGGTAACTTAGTCATCATTTATAACATTGTTGCTAAGGAGCTGTTTACTCAGAATTCCAGGTAGGTGACTTACCGAAGCTAACATATGAAGTTAGCTTCTGTCTGGTTGAATACAGCTTTCAGCCAGTGTCTGGCCGCCTTGCTCTGTGCTTTGCAGTTCAGCTCTACCAACGGGGAGAGAAAGAGATGAGGGGGAAGCCAGGCACTCAGCCTGGTCTACTGGTGAGTGAGAGTAGCTCCGTGTGCAGGCCCCCAGGATGCTGTGAGGAGTAACCAGCTGATGCCTAACTGATTTTAACTTTCTTCCCCACCTTAGGATGATTCCAGCCCTGCCACTCCAGATGGGAATGCACCCTCCACTACAACAACCAGTGCCTTCACCATCCAGGAGTACTTTGCCAAGCGGATGGCAGAGCTAAAGAATAAGCCACAGGTCATAGCTGCAGGGCCTGACCTCACAGAGACCCAAATGGAAAGAAAAAGGGGAAAGAAAAGAAAGAAGGAGGCAAAAGATAAAAATGTGGAGAATTACACCGAACCCAAGGCCAAGAAGAAGAGAGACCAAGTTGAATGGCAGCTCAGTGACCCTTGTTGGGACGAGAATTCTGGTGTTTCTGCTGAGGATGGAGAGGATTGTGTGTGGCCGCCTGATGACCAGGACATTGCCCCAAAGCCCAAAAAAAGGAAACAAAAGAAAAAGCTACAAAAGCAAGTTGAGGTAGCAGTGGATGCTATATTAGATGAAATACCAGTGAAAAAGAAGAAGAAAGGTCCCAAATAAGTTCTCCAGAGCCAGGGCCTTCCAGCCACTCAGATGTCAGGGCACCACGAGCAAACACCTTTGGCCTGAAGTCAGAACAGAGTTCACCCAAGAGGGCTTTGACATGCCCAGGGGTTGCTGAGTCTCGCCCTCTCACCACGTTTTTCCCAGCGTTTATCCAGAGAACTTTCTAATGTTCCAAATCATGGCTCTCATAAACAAATAAATTTCTTTTTAGACTGTGAGCCCTTCAGCATGAGTGTTTATTCATATTTATCTGAACACATAGTTATGTGTGTGTGCACATGTGTATGTAGGTATGTCACAGTCTGTATTTGCTCTTGATTTCCTTCAGTAACAATGAATTTTGCTTCCTTCTCAAGGATTTAGTCTAATTAAAGGATTAAGAGGCAATAGTTTAGATTCAGATAGTTCTTTTTGTTCTATAGCCAGCCATACGTTTTTGCCAAGCAGGTATTATGTGATTACATTCCCAAATCAGAGCGTTGTTGGGTTTAGTTTGGTTTTGATGGGGAAATTGTTTTAATACCCTCTCTTCCACTGAGCGATGATGGCCATGTGTTCTGAGGTCTTCTCCCCAGAACGTCAGAGTTTAGGAAGTGAACTGAGACTCTAAGGATAGTGTAACCTTCCCGTTCTCTCAGGATGCCCCTCAGCCGTTCCTCAGCCAGTGTGGGCCGTCAGATCTATTTCCATGTGGTCGTGCTTGGGGATAGTCCCCTGTCGTGGGCTCTGCCTTATTTGTAATGATCAGGAGTTTCAAAAATACTTAGAATATAAGGTAATGAAATTAATTTCCTCTGGAAGGCAGTCTCTAGATTGGGACTGCCTTATGAAAGTTCTTAAAAGTATAATTATTACATATATAATAAAAGGTATCTTTCCATCCTGCTCAAACCAAAAGGTGTCACCTCGTTGTGTTTATCCTTCTGTCTTCCCACACCCTGGCAAGTCTCCCGGTGTGCTGGTTAAGCTCTCTCTGTGCGGCTTTGCTTCAGACACCCTCACGCCCTCTTTGGGACACAAAGTGAAAAAGGTTTGGAGATCCAAGCCTACTGTTTTCCCAGCGTGTTTGCCCTCTTCTGCTTACTTTCTTCTCCTCATCTCTCCCTTCTTTTCTTCATCCTTTTCCCCTTTTACTCTTTCTTCCCTGCTCTCTCCTTATCTTTGCCCCCCCCTTTCATGTACCCCCTTTCTAGCTTCCTACTCCCTATGTCACTCTTGCAGTTTGCTGCTGTTTGGCCCGCTCTGCCAGACCTGTGAGCATAGCTGGGAGGGGTGGCGGGTGGGGTAGGCTATATGCGTCCTCCACCTGATTTCTAGATTGCTCTGGGGTAGTAGGAACCAGAACTCCCACACAGGTTGATGACCTTTTGCCCTTGATTCTAACTCTCAGGTTACATGTTACGCATGAACCATGGCCCTGAAATGCTTTAAATTGACAAAATACATAACATTTGGTTTTAAGTCTTAAGAATTCTGAACAGTGTTGCTAATTGTTTAAACACACACACACACACACACACACACACACACACACACACACCCCACAGAGAAAATTCTCAGGAGTTCAGAGCCCGAGATCTAGGTTTTCAGTTTTATCTTGGCCCCCAGAATTTAGAATCTCAGGCTATGGTCTAGTCTAATAAAACACCCAAGATTTTTTTTAAAACAGTTTTTGCATTTCAGAGTTTATTTTTGAGAGACTGTGAGAAGGGGAGGGGCAGAGGGAGAGAGAGAGAATCTCAAGCAGGCTCCACGCTGTCCGCATGGAGGCTGACTTGGGACTTGATCTCATAAACTATGAGATCATGACCTGAGCCAAAATCAGGAGTCAGATGCTTAACCGACTGAGCTACCCAGGTGCCCCAAACACCTAAGATTTTTAAAGTCAATTTTCTTTACGGAGACACATGCTCAAGTTATCTCTTCTTGTCCTATCTTGTTTATGAAACTATAGTTCCAGAAAGGAGTGGGAATGTATGAAACCTAAAGGAAACTATCTTTTAAGTATATATTTATACTTAAAGTATATATTTATTATATATACTTAAAGTATACTTAAGTATATATTTATATATATACTTATATATATAGTATATATATATATATATACTATATATATAGGGTTTTTTTTTCTTTTTTATTAACTTTCACTTCTTTTACTAATAAAAATGAGTGTCAGGAGAATATACTGAATTGTGTGTAGGAGGAGGAAGCAAATGGCTATGTAGGAAGCAGAGTACAATGCATCCGGGTCAAATGGGGTGAAGGGGCAACTGGGAAGACCACAGGCCAGAGGTGCTGAAGGGACGTTCTTTGGAATTCCAAGGTAGTCACACAGCAAGATAAAGCACAACTTCCATAGAGCAAGCCTGTAGACTGTGATGATTATTTTCTGAGAGAGAGAGCAGGAGCAGGAGGAGGGCCAGAAGGAGAGGGAGAGAGAAGCCCAAGCAGGCTCCATGCTGTCACCATAGATACTGAGGCAGGGCACCATCTCACAACCATGAGATCATGACCTGAGCCGAAATCAAGAGTCAGACACTTAACTGACTTGAGCCTCCCAGACGCCCCTGTGATGATTATTATTTTATTGGGCTGCAGAAATAACTTCTAAATGGTTTTAATCACAAATGGGTAGCCTGAGTATAAGGCACGTTTTCAGCAAATAGCAGACAGGGTGACCATTTGCTTTGAAACACACGAGTCTGTTTTCTCCAGACATCTTCAGCTTCCATTTTTCCCAAGTGTCTCAGAACACTGAGTTTTCTGGATCTAAGTGGAAGTCAGAACTATGAAATAAATCCTCTTGAGAATTGCATTTCATAGGCATATTTTTTAAGTTAACATACGAATCCTATTTTTTACCTTAAATTACCTCAGTAAAAATATATTTCGTATTCTTAAGTACTTTTCTTCAGTTTTGAGAGGGAAGGTAGGTTCTCAGGAGATTTATCCAGCAAGGAGGTTCCAAACGTTGTCTTGTAGTACCGTTCTTTTTTGTTGTTAATTTATTTATTTTTTTTCAATATATGAAATTTATTGTCAAATTGGTTTCCATACAACACCCAGTGCTCATCCCAAAAGGTGCCCTCCTCAATACCCATCACCCACCCTCTCCTCCCTCCCACCCCCAATCAACCCTCCGTTTGCTCTCAGTTCTCAACAGTCTCTTATGCTTTGGCTCTCTCCCACTCTAACCTCTTTTTTTTTTTTTCCTTCCCCTCCCCCATGGGTTCCTGTTAAGTTTCTCAGGATCCACATAACAGGGAAAACATATGGTATCTGTCTTTCTCTGTATGGCTTATTTCACTTAGCATCACACTCTCCAGTTCCATCCACGTTGCTACAAAGGGCCATATTTTGTTCTTTCTCATTGCCATGTAGTACTCCATAGTGTATATAAACCACAATTTCTTTATCCATTCATCAGTTGATGGACATTTAGGCTCTTTCCATAATTTGGCTATTGTTGAGAGTGCTGCTATGAACATTGGGGTACAAGTGCCCCTATGCATCAGTACTCCTGTATCCCTTGGGTAAATTCCTAGCAGTGCTATTGCTGGGTCATAGGGTAGGTCTATTTTTAATTTTCTGAGGAACCTCCACACTGTTTTCCAGAGCAGCTGCACCAATTTGCATTCCCACCAACAGTGCAAGAGGCTTCCTGTTTCTCCACAGCCTCTCCAGCATCTATAGTCTCCTGATTTGTTCATTTTGGCTACTCTGACTGGTGTGAGGTGATATCTGAGTGTGGTTTTGATTTGTATTTTCCTGATAAGGAGCGATGTTGAGCATCTTTTTATGTGCCTGTTGGCCATCCAGATGTCTTCTTTAGAGAAGTGTCTATTCATGTTTTCTGCCCATTTCTTCACTGGGTTATTTGTTTTTCGGGTGTGGAGTTTGGTGAGCTCTTTATAGATTTTGGATACTAGCCCTTTGTCCGATATGTCATTTGCAAATATCTTTTCCCATTCCGTTGGTTGCCTTTTAGTTTTGTTGGTTGTTTCCTTTGCTGTGCAGAAGCTTTTTATCTTCATAAGGTCCCAGTAATTCATTTTTGCTTTTAATTCCCTTGCCTTTGGGGATGTGTCAAGTAAGAGATTGCTACAGCTGAGGTCAGAGAGGTCTTTTCCTGCTTTCTCCTCTAGGGTTTTGATGGTTTCCTGTCTCACATTCAGGTCCTTGATCCATTTTGAGTTTATTTTTGTGAATGGTGTGAGAAAGTGGTCTAGTTTCAACCTTCTGCATGTTGCTGTCCAGTTCTCCCAGCACCATTTGTTAAAGAGACTTTTTTCCATTGGATATTCTTTCTGCTTTGTCAAAGATTAGTTGGCCATACGTTTGCGGGTCTAGTTCTGGGGTTTCTATTCTATTCCATTGGTCTATGTGTCTGTTTTTGTGCCAATACCATGCTGTCTTGATGATGACAGCTTTGTAGTAGAGGCTAAAGTCTGGGATTGTGATGCCTCCCGCTTTGGTCTTCTTCAAAATTACTTTGGCTATTCGGGGCCTTTTGTGGTTCCATATGAATTTTAGGATTGCTTGTTCTAGTTTCGAGAAGAATGCTGGTGCAATTTTGATTGGGATTGCATTGAATGTGTAGATAGCTTTGGGTAGTATTGACATTTTGACAATATTTATTCTTCCAATCCATGAGCAGGGAATGTCTTTCCATTTCTTTAAATCTTCTTCAATTACCTTCATAAGCTTTCTATAGTTTTCAGCATACAGATCCTTTACATCTTTGGTTAGATTTATTCCTAGGTATTTTATGCTTCTTGGTGCAATTGTGAATGGGATCAGTTTCTTTATTTGTCTTTCTGTTGCTTCATTGTTAGTGTATAAGAATGCAACTGATTTCTGTACATTGATTTTGTATCCTGCAACTTTGCTAAATTCATGTATCAGTTCTAGCAGACTTTTGGTGGAGTCTCTCGGATTTTCCATGTATAGTATCATGTCATCTGCAAAAAGTGAAAGCTTGACTTCATCTTTGCCAATTTTGATGCCTTTGATTTCCTTTTGTTGTCTGATTGGTGATGCTAGAACTTCCAACACTATGTTAAACAACAGCGGTGAGAGTGGGCATCCCTGTCGTGTTCCTGATCTCAGGGAAAAAGCTCTCAGTTTTTCCCCATTGAGGAAGATGTTAGCTGTGGGCTTTTCATAAATGGCTTTTATGATCTTTAAGTATGTTCCTTCTATCCCGACTTTCTCAAGGGTTTTTATTAAGAAACGTTGCTGAATTTTGTCAAAGGCCTTTTCTGCATCGATTGACAAGATCATATGGTTCTTCTCTTTTCTTTTATTAATGTGATGTATCACGTTGATTGATTTGCAAATGTTGAACCAGCCCTGCATCCCAGGAATGAATCCCACTTGATCATGGTGAATAATTCTTTTTATATGCTGTTGAATTCGATTTGCTAGTATCTTATTGAGAATTTTTGCATCCATATTCATGAGGGATATTGGCCTGTAGTTCTCTTTTTTTACTGGGTCTCTGTCTGGTTTGGGAATCAAAGTAATACTGGTTTCATAGAGTCTGGAAGTTTTCCTTCCCTTTCTATTTCTTGGAATAGCTTGAGAAGGATAGGTATTATCTCTGCTTTAAACGTCTGGTAGAACTCTCCTGGGAAGCCATCTGGTCCTGGACTCTTATTTGTTGGGAGACTTTTGGTAACTGATTCAATTTCCTTGCTGGTTATGGATCTGTTCAAGCTTTCTATTTCCTCCTGATTGAGTTTTGGAAGAGTGGGGGTGTTTAGGAATTTGTCCATTTCTTCCAGGTTGTCCAATTTGTTGGCACATAATTATTCATAGTATTCCCTGATAATTGTTTGTATCTCTGAGGGATTGGTTGTCATAATTCCATTTTCATTCATGATTTTATCTATTTGGGTCATCTCCCTTTTCTTTTTGAGAAGCCTGGCTAGAGGTTTGTCAATTATGTTTATTTTTTCAAAAAAACAACTCTTGGTTTCGTTGATTTGCTCTACAGTTTTTTTTAGATTCTATATTGTTTATTTCTGCTCTGATCTTTATTATTTCTCTTCTTCTGGTTTTAGGCTGCCTTTGCTGTTCTCCTTCTATTTCCTTTAGGTGTGCTGTTAGATTTTGTATTTGGCATTTTTCTTGTTTCTTGAGATAGGCCTGGATTGCAATGTATTTTCCTCTCAGGACTGCCTTCGCTCCATCCCAAAGCGTTTGGATTGTTGTATTTTCATTTTCGTTTGTTTTCATATATTTTTTGATTTCTTCTCTAATTGCCTGGTTGACCCACTCATTCTTTAGTGGGGTGTTCTTTAACCTCCATGCTTTTGGAGGTTTTCCAGACTTTTTCCTGTGGTTAATTTCAAGCTTCATAGCATTGTGGTCTGAAAGTATGCATGGTATAATTTCAATTCTTGTATACTTATGAAGGGCTGTTTTGTGACCCAGTATATGATCTATCTTGGAGAATGTTCCATGTGCACTCGAGAAGAAAGTATATTCTGTTGCTTTGGGATGCAGAGTTCTAAATATATCTGTCAAGTCCATCTGATCCAATGTACCTTTCAGGGCCCTTGTTTCTTTATTGACCGTGTGTCTAGATGATCTATCCATTTCTGTAAGTGGAGTGTTAAAGTCCCCTGCAATTACCACATTCTTATCAATAAGGTTGCTTATGTTTATGAGTAATTGTTTTATATATTTGGGGGCTCCCGTATTCGGCACATAGACATTTATAACTGTTAGCTCTTCCTGACGGATAGACCCTGTAATTATTATATAATGCCCTTCTTCATCTCTTGTTACAGCCTTTAAAGTCTAGTTTATCTGATATAAGTATGGCTACTCCAGCTTTCTTTTGGCTTCCAGTAGCATGATAAATAGTTCTCCATCCCCTCACTCTCAATCTAAAGGTGTCCTCAGGTCTAAAATGAGTCTCTTGTAGACAGCAAATAGATGGGTCTTGTTTTTTTATCCATTCTGATACCCTATGTCTTTTGGTTGGCGCATTTAGTCCATTTACATTCAGTGTTATAGAAAGATACGGGTTTAGAGTCATTGTGATGTCTGTATGTTTTATGCTTTAGTGATGTCTCTGGTACATTGTCTCACAGGATTCCCTTTAGGATCTCTTGTAGGGCTGGTTTAGTGGTGACGAATTCCTTCAGTTTTTGTTTGTTTGGGAAAACCTTTATCTCTCCTATTCTAAATGACAGACTTGCTGGATAAAGGATTCTCAGCTGCATATTTTTTCTGTTCATCACATTGAAGATCTCCTGCCATGCCTTTCTGGCCTGCCAAGTTTCAAAAGAGAGATCAGTCACGAGTCTTATAGGTCTCCCTTTATATGTTAGGGCACGTTTATCCCTTGCTGCTTTCAGAATTTTCTCTTTATCCTTGTATTTTGCCAGTTTCACTATGATATGTCATGCAGAAGATTGATTCAAGTTACGTCTGAAGGGAGTTCTCTGTGCCTCTTGGATTTCAATGCCTTTTTCCTTCCCCAGTTCAGGGAAGTTCTCAGCTATAATTTCTTCAAGTACCCCTTCAGCACCTTTCCCTCTCTCTTCCTCTGGGATACCAATTATGCGTATATTATTTCTTCACTTAGTTCTCTAATTTTCCCCTCATACTCCTGGATTTTTGTATCTCTCTTTTTCTCAGCTTCCTCTTTTTCCATAATTTTATCTTCTAGTTCACCTATTCTCTCCTCTGCCTCTTCAATCCGAGCCGTGGTCGTTTCCATTTTATTTTGCATCTCATTTAAAGCGTTTTTCAGCTCCTCCTGACTGTTCCTTAGTCCCTTGATCTCTGTAGCAAGAGATTCTCTGCTGTCCTCTATACTGTTTTCAAGCCCAGCGATTAATTTTATGACTATTATTCTAAATTCACTTTCTGTTATATTATTTAAATCCTTTTTGATCAGTTCATTAGCTGTTGTTATTTCCTGGAGATTCTTTTGAGGGGAATTCTTCCATTTGGTTCTTTTGGATAGTCCCTGGAGTGGTGAGGACCTGCAGGGCACTTCCCCTGTGCTGTGATATGTAACTGCAGTTGGTGGGCGGGGCCGCAGTCAGACCTGATGTCTGCCCCCAGCCCACCGCTGGGGCCACAGTCCGACTGGTGTGTGCCTTCTCTTCCCCTCTCCTAGGGGCGGGATTCACTGTGGGGTGGGGTGGCCCGTCTGGGCTACTTGCACACTGCCAGGCTTGTGGTGCTGGGGATCTGGCATATTAGCTGGGGTGGGTAGGCAAGGTGCACAGGGGCGGGAGGGGCAGGCTTAACTCGCTTTTCCTTGGGAATTTGCTTCAGGAGGGGCCCTGCGGCACCGGGAGGGAGTCAGACCCGCTGGAGGGATGGATCCGCAGAAGCACAGCGTTGGGTGTTTGCGTGGTGCAAGCAAGTTCCCTGGCAGGAACTGGTTCCCTTTGGGATTTTGGCTGGGGAATGGGCGAGGGAGATGGCGCTGGTGAGCGCCTTTGTTCCCCACCAAGCTGAGCTCTGTTGTCAGGGGCTCAACAACTCTCCCTCCCCTTGTCCTCCAGCCCTCCCATTCTCAGAGCAGAGCTGTTAGCTTATAACCTTCCAGATGTCAAGTCCCGCTTGCTGTCCGAACACGCTCCGTCCGGCCCCTCTGCTTTTGCAAGCCAGACTCGGGGGCTCTGTTTGGCCGGCGGGCCGCCCCTCTGCCCTGGCTGCCTCCCACCAGTCCGTGGAGCGCACACCTCTTCGCGGCCCTTCTTACCGTCTTCCGTGGGCCTCTCTCTGCGCTTGGCTCCAGAGACTCCGTTCTGCTAATCCTATGGCGGTTTTCTGGGTGATTTAGGCAGGTGTAGGTGGAATCTAAGTGATCAGCAGGACCCGCAGTGAGCCCAGCGTCCTCTTACGCTACCATCTTCCCTGTTCCCTGTTGTTGTTAATATAATAGTTAATGATTATTACTATATGAAGTCCTATGTGACAACTCATGTAGTCCTCCCACCACCCAGTAAGATAGCCGTTACTGTAATCGCCTTTTACAGATAAATTCTGTTTCGTAAGAGGACCTCTTTCAATTTGTTTAACTAGATTAATGCTGCTGCGGGAGAACCAGATGCTTCAGTCCCCTCTCTACACTGGTCACAAACCCTTACCCCTTTTGGTCCTTGCCTTTGCCACATCCAGTTTCACCTGTCATTAGCAAAATTTTCTATTGCTGGCCCTCTTATCACATGTCACTGTTACTTTATTTATTCTTGATTTATTAAAAAAAAAAAAACAAAACCATTTCACCCATTTCTTCCACCCCCGCATCTTGGAACCACCAGTCTGTTTTCTGTATCCATGTGCTTGGTTTTGTTTTCTTTTTTCTTTTTTTCTTTATTTGTGTTTTTTAGATTCCACATGTAAGAGAGATCATATGATATTTGGCTTCACTGACTTGTTTCACTTAGCATAATGCCCTCAAGGTCCATCCATGTTCTTGTAAATGGCAAGATTTCATTTTTTTTATGGATGAATAATATTCTTCCCTGGGTGTTTTTAAATTTATCCATTCATCCATTCATAGACACTTAGGTTTTTTCCCCCCTATCTTAACCATTGTAAATAATGCTGTAGTGAACATGGGAGTGTGTATATCTTTTCAAATTAGTGTTTTTGTTTAGATAAATGTCCAGAAATGGAAATGCTGGATCATATGGTAGTTATATTTTTAATTTTTTGAGAAAGTTCTATACTGCTTTCCATAATGGGTCACCAGTTTACATTTCCACCAGCAGTGCACAAGGGTTCCTTTTTTCCCACTTCTTCATCAACACATGTAATTTCTTTTTTTTTTTAATTCTTATAGAGTTTTTTTTTTTTTTTAAGTTTTATGTATTTATTTTGAGACAGAGAAAGAGAGACAGAGAGAAAGGAGAGAGAATTCCAAGCAGGCTCCGCACCATCAGTGCAGAGCATAATGCGGGGCTCGAACCCACAGAACCGTGAGATCATGACCTGAGCTGAAACCAAGAGTCAGATGCTTAACCGACTGACCCCTCTTGTCTTTTTGATAATAGCCATTCTAACTGGTGTGGGGTAATAATCTCATTGTGGTTTTGATTTGCATTTCCCTGATTAATGATGTTGAGTATCTTTTTGTGTACCTGTTGGCCATCTGTATGTCTTCTTTGGAAAAATGTCTATTCAGATCTGCGCATTGTTTAATCATATTTTTTATCTTTTTCTTTCTTTATTTTTTGCTATTTAGTTGTATGAGTTGCTATTGAAATTTTTTTTATCATGTTGAATTGTGTCAAGTGCTTTTTCTGCATCTATTGAGATGATCCTATGATTGTTATCCTTCATTTTGTTAATGAAGTGTGTATCACATTGATCTGCAGTTGTTGAACCATTCTCACATTCCTGCAGTAAATCCCATTTGGTCATGTTGTATGATCCTGTTAAGGTATTGTTGAACTTGGTTTGCTAACATTTTGCTGAGGATTTTTGCATCTTAGTTCATCAAAGGTATTGGCCTGTAATTATTTTTGTGTTGTTGGCATCCTCATCTGGTCTTGGTGTCAGGATAATACTGGCTTCATGAAGTGTGTTTTGGAAGAGTTTTGTCCTTTTCTACTGTGGAATAGTTAGAGAAAGATCGGTATTAATTATTCTTTGGATGTTTGGTAGAATTCATCAATGAAGCTGTCTGGTCCTGAACTTTTGTTTGTTGGAAAGTTTTTATTACTGATTCAATCTCCTAGTAATCATTTTGTTCAGATTTTCTGCTAGTAATCATTCTTTTCAGATTTCCTATTTCATGAAGATTTAACATTGGTACATTGTATGTTTCTAGGAATTTATCCATTTCTTCTGTGTTGTCCTATTTATTGGCATATAAATGTTCATTGTAGTCCCTTACAGTTGTCTTCATGTAGAAAAGATGCTTGGTATGATTTCATTCTTCTTAAATTTGTTAAGACTTGTTTTGTGCCCTAACATAGGATTTATCTTGGAAAATGTTCTGTGTGCATTTGAGAAGAATGTATACTCCGTTGCTTTTGGGTGGAATATTCTGCATATATCTGTTAAGTCCATCTGGTCTAACATGTCATTTAAGGCCAATATCTCCTTACTGAGGAGATATTGTTGAATTGACCTTGTTGAATTGACCCCTGTATCATTATCTTTCTCTCACAAGGGCCTATGTTTTAAGGTCTATTTTTTCTGATATAAGTACAGCTACTCTAGCTTTCTTTTGGTGTCCGTTTGCATGGAATATCTTTTCCCAGCCTTTCACCTTCAGTCTGTGTGTGTTCTTACATCTAAAGTGTATCTCTTGTAGGCAGCATATAGACGGTCTTGCTTTTTACCCAGATACTGTATGTCTTTTGACTGGGGAATTTAATCTGTTTACATTTAAAGTAATTATTGATAGGTATATGTTTATTGCCATTTTGTTAATTGTTTTCTGGCTGTTTTTGTAGTTCTTGTCAATTGTTCCTTTCTTCTCTTGCTCTCTTGCTTTGTGGTTTGATGACTTTATTCAGTGGTAAGCTTTCTCTTAATATTTCTTTCTCTTAACCTTTTGTGTATTTCCCATACGTTTTTGCTTTGTAGTTACCATGAGGCTTACACATAACAACTTATATCTACAATGAGACTATATTTGAAAGTAACTGGCAAACTGTAAAGAGTTTTACAATTAGCTTGAATTAGTATTACTATGAACTGTATAAAATACTTCAGTGTATACTGCACATTAGAAATTCTCAATGGAGATCTGGCTCAACTTGCTGTCTCCACCAGTCTGAGGAAAAAAAAAAAATTCAGTGGATTTTCCTTTCCAACCTGGTGAAAAGGTTGGTGGAAAATTGGATAAGTCACTCAAATTCTTAAAAACTATTTGCCAGTTAAAAAAAAAATTCTAATTTATAGAATATATTGATGCTTCTGAAAAATGAAACCAAAATGAGCATTTGTTTTAGACCACAGTGCATACCTCTGCTTCTTTCTTCCTTCACCTGTTGGCTGACACCAGCAGGAGCAAGCCAGGACCTGTTTTTTTGTTTTGTTTTGTTTTGTTTTGTTTTTAAAAAAGTGTCAGAGAAATGTTTCAGCACAATCTGCCCAAACAAACTCAGCCCTTGGACTAGCAAGCAGCAGCTGTATTTAGATTTAAGTAAGAAGTTCCCCACTGTCACCCTGTTTATCTTGCGGGTTCTGCAGCCACTGCAGTTTGGAGCCTGTTGTGTTGACGTGTAGGGATGGGAAGGTCAGATTAGGTGCTCTGATGTATAGTTTTATGGTGTTCAGTTATTAGTGAGCAAATTAGTGTCATGTCCTAATAAAGTGGATGACTAGACTCCTTGCATAAAAAGTATACCTATCTATTAGGAAATATTGAATACACTAAAATGACATCCACAAAGCCTGTAAGGGACCAGTAAGGGGAAGTGGGTGGGTTGGGGGGAGCCAGAGAGAGAGACAGCATGTGAAAAAGGGTATGTGGGAACAAAGTTGCATTTGGGTTGCCAAAATGTGGATGGTTGCAGTGTCTGGGCTAATGCAGACATGCTCACTGAGTTCTTCTCTCAGCTGATTTGAAACTTCTCTACCTATTGGCCTTCAACACCTACCCCAGATGTCATCAACAATTTCTCCACCCCTTACTCAAAAAGCTCCCAGTAGCAATCTCTCCGTTCTCTGAATTTTCATACTGCGTTCATCATGACTCATCAATGTCTATCCTGTATTAGAATTTTTAGATGTATGATTTTTCCCCTTCAAGTCTGACTCCTCTGAAGGTGAAGTTAATCTTTGTGTCCCTACAGCATCCAGGACAATGCTTTGCATATAGCAGGTACAGAGGGACTCTTAAGTGAAGAAGCAAATGAACAAACTACAGCTAGAACAGGGCCCATGCTCTGAAGACCTGAAGTGTATCCCAGGATGAAGATGAAGAATCAGGGGTGCACTGCTGTGGCCACAGCTTCTACTTTCCTTCAGATTCTCAACACTACAACATATGGTAAATGTAAAGACCTGCTCGCCCAACTTGACAGCTTAATTGTGAATTCCTCCCCACTTCTCTCCTAGGCCTTCCTTATGACTGTCACCTTGCCACTCATATCTCAAATGACCTCCTCCCAGGGCCCAATTTGCAAGCCTACCTTCCTTGAGTGGTAGTTGTGGTATTAGATGAAAAAAGGACCTACCAAAATACCTGACAGAAAGCCCTTCCATGTGTTTTTCTCTCTTCCTCCAAGCACATGGGGAAAAAGCAATTCTTACAAAAAGCCGAGGACCCCACTCATGGGAATGCAACTGGTGTCCTCTCAGATGAGGAAGTAATGGCAGCCGCGGTCCTGCCAGTGCTCTGCAGAGCTATCACTGGGGCTCCAGAACCACTTTTTATGTGCTGCAGTGATTCTTTCTCATGACTGACAAGCTCCAGGATGAAACAAAAGGTGTGGTCAGGTCATCCTGAAGACATGAGAGTCCCAGGAATGCTTAGGGCTCCTCACTGGAGGAGGTAACCTGTGAGCAGACCCTGGGGCAGGGTGGGGTGTGGTCACATTGACTCAGACTTCTGAGGTGACAGGTTTCAGGATCCTGCCCTTGTCTGGGTCTCCTAGGCAGCTCTGAGTGGAGCAAGTTGATGCAATTTCGCTTGGAGGGTTTACAAAATCCTGCCGTGATGAGGCAAGGCACTATCAACCTGCAGTGAACAAATGTTAACAGGGTTGGAAGAGGGAGAATGGGTGTATTCTGGCCACATAGCCCAGTGGTTCTTCAAATTAGAGGATCCTTCCAAATGCTTATCCCTGAGACAAGCAACCCTGCTCACCTCAATCCTGTAGGGGCTATATCATTACATTCCTCATTTTATAGATGATGAAATAGGCTCAGAGTCATGAAGTACCTTGACCGAGGTAACCAGTTCATAAAGTGGCAGATGGAATGGTTATCTCCCCTGGCTCCAACCCCTTTTTGCTGCTGGAAAGGTTTTGGATACTATGTTTGATTTTTGTTTTAATAATTGAATTAATTCAATGTGTGATTTAGTCCATTTGGGGATGGAAGGTGCCTTCGTAGCAATTACAGTGTAATTCACAGGTAAGAGGAGAGATACACAAAATGATGCAGGAGAGCATCATCAGAGGTGCTCATATAGTCATTCCACAAACCTTAAGTGGTTAAGGCTCAATGCTAGGGGCTAGGAATACAGATATGACAAAGACATGATCCCTGGCCTTACAAAGATTACCATTTAGTGAACTGTGTTTTGAAAGTTGGAAGAACTAAAGCCAAAGTTGGATATTTACAATTTTATGTACCTAAATTCAGGAGAAAGTTGTCAACTTAAAAGATTTTGGAAGCCAAGAAATGCCTATTTGGTGTCCATGGGTAGCAAGACACCTTTGTATACAGGTGTGCATGTGACAAGTCAGAGTTAGAGCTAGTGCCAGTTTATGCTCTTCAGAGTCAAGAGTGGTGACCTTGAAATTTTTTTGCTAGACCCAGACTTTTATTTTGAGTTTTGCTTCATGGATCTTGGAGTTTTAGAACTGGAAGGAACTGTTGTAATTTCACCAGAAATGGGAATGCAAATTGGTGCAACCACTGTGGAAAACAGTCTAGAAGTTCCTCAAAAAATTAAAAATAGAACTACCTTACCATCTAGTAATCACACTAGTGGGTATTTACCCAAAGAATACAAGAACACTAATTCAAAGGGATACATTCAGCCTTATGTTCAGAACAGCATTTTTTACAATAGACAAACTATGGAAGAACCTAAGTGTCCATCAATAGATGACTGGATAAAGAAGATGTGATGTATATACACAATGAAATGCTATTCAGACATAAAAAAATGAAATGTTGCAATTTGCAACAACATGGATAATGCTAAGTGAAATAAGTCAGAGAAAGACAAATACCATGTGATTTCACACATGTATGGAATTTAAGAAACAAAAAAATGAGCAAAGGAAAACAAAAAGAGAGACAAACCAAGAAAGAGATTCATAGATTCTTAACTATAGAGAAGAAACTAATGGTTGCCAGAGAGGAGGTGTGAAGGGGGATGGGTAAAATAGGTGATAGGGATCAAGAAGGAGGGCAATTATCATGATGAACACTGAGTAATGTATAGAATTGTTGAATCACTATATTGTACCCTTGAAACTAATATAACAGTGTATGTTGTCTGTACTGGAATTAAAATTAAAAGCTTAATTTTAAAAAAGGAAAAGAAATTTCACCAGAAAAATGCAAGTCAGAGCAGCAATTTGGTGCAGAACCATTCTGGGTAGAAGGAGAAGGATTAGATGAGTTCCTGTGTCCTCTTCCAGTTTCTGGGCTAGGTCCTTCTCCTGACAGGCTCCTCAGAGGTGCTCAGGCTGCAGATCAGTATGCCAACTCTGTTGGTCATGTGTGACACTCTGAAAACCTTGAGTTTAGGGGCTCCAGTCCCTTCTTTACTCATTCTTAGTATTTTACCAGGATGGTAGAAAGGTTTATAATAACCAGGGAGGGTGGTTGACATGTGTGTCTCATTATCAGTTATTAATGGCATCCTTTATTAAGCTGGAAGATTTATAATTATTTTCTCTTTATTCTCAAAACAACTCATAGGTAATAATGATTACCCAGATTCTGAGTGTGGAAAAAAATGAGATTCTGCTTGATGGGCATTTTTCTCAAGGTCACACAGCTAATAAATAGACCATTACTGGAGCCCACATCTGCCTGACTCCAAAGCCCCCACTGTTTTCCTCTAGGCTACATAGCCTCTTAGCTATCCCTGAGGATCATTATGTGAACATGTTTGGAAAGAAACACAATATATTCATCACTCAAAATTTAGCCCACAGTCCCCTGCTCTCCTGATCACTCTTGGTCTTGGTTACATATCCCTTTTCTGTGTTCCTTTTGGCACTGAGTGTGTGCTTTTTTCTATACGTACCATGAGAGAAGCTTTTTCTCACTGCATCCCGAACACCTAACACAGTGCCTATTCCCTAATACATGTTTAAGAAATATTTTTGAATAAATTATAGATAACACGTGAGCAAATGAAATGATTTCCTCTTATTCCCATATTTCTCTGTATTTGGGGGCAGGGGGCACTTGTAGCCCAAAGAAATCCATGTCTTGTGCTCTGCATTGGATTTTTAAAGTCAGACTGATTGAAGTGTAATTTACAAACAATAAGTTCACCATTTTTAAGTGTGCAATTTGATGAGTTTTGAGAAGTGGATATAGTTGTGTAATCACCACAACTATTGTCTTATAGAACATTTCTATCAGCCAGTAAGTTTCCATGTGCTCCTTTACAATCAGTCACCTGCCCCTGTGCCCTGGCCCTCTGGCAACTACTGATCTACTTTCTTTCATTATATCTTTACTGTTTCTAGAGTTTCATAAAAGTGGAATCATTTCAACTTAGCATAATGTATTTGGCATTCAACAATGTTACTGTATTTGTCTGTAGTTTGTTCGTTTTTATTGCTAAGTAAATTACACTTGAGGATAGACCAGTTTATCCATTCATCAGATGACCATATGGGCTTTTTGCAGTTGTATACTGTCATGCTTAAAGCTTCTATGAACATTCAAATACACGTCCTTATTTAGATATATGCTCTCATTTCTTATGGAGAAACACCTAGGAGTGGAATGGCCAGGTCATATGATAAATGTTTGCTTAACTTAGAAACAGCCAGTTTTACAAAGGCTACAACTTTACATTCTCAAAAGCAGTTTATGAAAGCTCTGTGTGCTCCACATCCTCACCAACAGTTGGTATTCTCAGTATTTTTAATTCTAACCATTCTAATGATGTATAATAGTATCTCGTTGTGGTTGTAATTTGTATTGCCCCCTAATAACTAATAATGTTGAGCATCTTTTCATGTGCCTATTGGACATTCTTATATCTTCCCTTGTAAGTGTCCAAATCTTTCCCCACCCTTTTATTGTATTTTCCTCTTTATATTGAGTTGTGAGATAATTGTCTACATAAAACTATCCCCAAGAAGTCTACCCCCAAATCTTTGAACTGTAGAGTTTAACAAGCTCACAGGATACAAGGGCAATACACCATTACATTTTATCTTTTAACGAACTGTTGGAAATAGAAATTAAAAACAATATCATGTACCATCAGTCAGAAAAATCAAGTACTGGGGACCTCAGCAAGGTGACAGAATAGGAAGCTCCAGGGCCCAGCTCTTCAACAAAACCATTAAATAAACAACTATAAGCTAACTAAGATAACTTTGTAGAAGCTCTGGAAATCAGCCAAATATCTACAGAAACCAAATGAACACCCAATCCAGAAAAAACTATACTGAAAATGCTAGGAGATTTCATGATGTTTTTACTTGCCTTCATCCCACCCCACCCCAACAATGAAATCAAGAGGAAGTGACCCAATCTTTAGCTCTGTCCCCTGGGCGAGAAAGAGTAGAGGGGAAATTGTAACATTCTAGCCTATCTGTGGACTGACCAAGGAACTCATATCTGTCTTGCCTGACTCAGAGCTCAGACAGGAAATAGCAGCAAGGCTTGGATCTTAGGCTGGAAGCCATGGAAGGAAGTGGTAGGTGCCATGGCATGTAAAACTTAGGGGGACTGCAGATATACAGATGCCTGGAAGGAAAGAGATTGTGGGCAGAAGAATATAACAGAACATCTAAAGCCCTGAGAAGAAGTTGGCCTGAGACTCTTAGGGAAATTAAGACAGTTAAAAGCAGCAAAGGAGAGGCACCTGGGTGGCTCAGTTGGTTAAGCATCTGACTTCTGCTCAGGTCGTGATCTCACAGCACATTAGTTTGAGCCCCACGTCAGGCTCTGTGCTGACAGCTCTGAGCCTGGATCCTTCTTTGGATTCTATATCTCCCTCTTTCTCTGCCCCTCCCCCAGTCACGCACTGTCTATCTGTCTGTCTGTCTCTCTCAAATATAAACATTAAAAGCAAAAGAAAATGGGGTGGGGAGGGGAGGATCGATACAGGAGAGCATATGCATATAAGCCCAGAAAGATACATGCCCAGAAAAGACCTAAAAAACTCTTAAATCTTCACTCTGTGCTGATCTTCAGGCTCAGGGACCTGCTAGTTAGTAAAGGTCTCCCATGCCAATCTGCAAAGACTGGTAGGACAACAATTTTGTCAAATTCCCAGTTTTCAACAAAAGCTCACAAGATATACAAATAAACATGGAAATGTGTCCCTTTTGAAGGAACAAAATATATCTCCAGAAATAGTCTCTGAAGAACACACACAGTGGACTTACTAGACAAAGACTTTAAAACAATTGTCTTAAACATGCTAAGAGCTAAAGGAAAACACAAAGAACTAAAGAAAATCAGGAAAAGTATATGTGAACAAAATGACAATAAAAATAAAGAGTTAGAAATTATAAAAATGAACCAAAGAAAATTCTATGCTGAAAAATACAATACCTAAAATTTCATTAGAGGGTTTCAACAGCAGATTCAAATATGTAAAAGAAAATGTCAGTAAACTGTAAGAGTGGACATTTTAAATTATCAGGTCTAAGGGGCAAAGAGAAAAAAGAAGAAAAGTGAATAGAGCCCAAGAGACTTGTGAGACATTAACAAGCATACCAAATAAGCATTGTGAGGTTCCCAGAAGGAGAAGAGAAAAAGGAACAGAGAGTATATTTGAAGAAATAATGGCTGAAAACTTACCAAATTTGAGGAAATATATGGATATAAGTCCAAGAAGCTTAACACCAAGAAGGATAGACCCAATGAGACATATTATAATCAAACTGTTGAAAGCCAAAGATAAAGAGGGAATCTTGAAAGCAGCAAGAGAAAAGTGACTTGTTCATACAAGAGATCTCCAATAAGACTGTCAGTAGATTTCTTAGCAGAAACCTTGCAGGAGAAGGCAATGGGGTGATATATTTAAAATGATGAAATGGGGGCAGTGGAGACCTGTCAATCAAAAATTCTATACCCATCAAAACTGTCCTTCAAAAATGAGGAAGAAATTAAGATATTCCCAAACAAAAACTGAGGGAGTTCAGTGCCATCTGTCCTTTGAGAAATTCTAAAGGGAGTTCTTCTAGTTGAAATATAAAGACACTAGAGAGTAACTTGAAGCCATATAAAATATAAGGTTCTAATAAAGATTAACAGACAAATATAAAAAATAGTGTTGTAATTTTGATTTGTAACTTAATTTTTATTTTCTACAGTATTTAAAAGTGAAAGAAATATAAATTTATGTTAATGGTTATACAATATATAAGGATGTAAGTTGTGACATCGATAACAGAGTTGGGAGGAGCAGAGCTGTAAAGCGAAAGAGTTTTTGTATATGATTGAAATTAAGTTGCTATCAATTCAAGGTAAATTGTAATGACTTCAGGATGTATATCTAATCTCCAGGGTAACAACAGAGAAACTATCTAAAGAATAAACAAAAATGAAATGAGAGGAGAATCAAAATGCATCAAAATGATTACAAAAAGTCAACTGAACACAAGGGAAAGCAGTAATGGAGGAAATGAGGGATAAAAAAAAAAGCTGTAAGCATACAGAACATTTTTTTTACATGTCAAAAGTAAGTGTTTCCACATCAGTAATTATTTTACATGTAAACTGGCTAAACTCCTCAATCAAAAGACATAGAATGGCAGAGTGGATACACACCAAAAAAATCAGGATCCAACTATATATACACTGTCTATAAGAGATGTACTTTAGACCTAAGGATCATAGGTTGAAAGTGAAAGGATGTAAAAAGATATATTGTGAAAAGAGTAACCAAAAGAGAGCAGGGGAGTTATACTAATATTAGACAAAGTAGACTTTAAATCAAAAATTTACAAGAGACAAGGATATATAATATTAAAGGGTCAATTCACCAAGAAGATACAGCAATTATAAACATATATGCACCAAACATCAGAACTCTAAACTATATGAAGCAAATATTTACAGGATTGAAAGGAGAAATAGACATCTGTACAATAATGAGAGACTTCAATGCCCCAATTTTGATAATGGAGAGAACAGCCAGACAGAAGATCAATAAAGACACAGGGGACTAGAATAACACTATAGACCACTTGGACCTATATACATATCATCCTACCCAACAATAGCAGAAGACACATTTTTCTCAAGTACATAAGGAACATTCTCTCGGAAAGACTATATATTAAGCCACAAAACAAATCTTAATACATTTAAGCGAATTGAAATCATGCGACATTTCTTTGCCAATCACAATTGAATGAAACTAGAAATCAACAGCAGAAGAAAAAACAGTAAATTCACAAATATGTGGAAACTAAACAACACATTCTTTTTTAAAAACATTTATTTATCTTTGAGAGATAGAGAAAGACAGAGCACAAGCGGGGGAGGAGCAGAGAGAGAACGAGACACAGAATCCAAAGCATGCTCCAGGCTCTGAGCTTTCAGCACAGAGCCAGAAGCAGGGCTCAAACTCACAAACCGTGAGATCATGACCTGAGTCAAGGTCAGACGCTTAACCGACTGATCCAATCAGGCGCCCCACTAAAAAACACATTCTTAAGCAACCAATGAGTCAAAGAAGAACTTATAAAAGGAATTAGAATATATTTTGAGACAAACAAAAGTTAAAACACAGCATACCAAAACTTATCAGATGCAGTGAAAGAAAGCACTAAGAGGGAAAATTATAGCTGTAAGTGCTTAAATTATAAAAGAAAAAAGGTCTCATCAACAATCTAATTCTACACCTTAAGGAACTAGAAAAAAAATGCTAAATCCAAATCTGGTAGAAGGAAGGAAATAGTAAAGATTGGAACAGAGAAAAGTAAAATAGAGAATAGAAAAACAATAGAGAACACCAGCAAAACTAAGAGTTGGTTCTCATTAAAGGCGAACAAAATTGGCATGCCTTGAACTAGACTGACTAATAAAAAGAGAGCTTGCATACACAAGAGAAGTCAAATAACTAAAGTCAGAAATAAAAGAGATGACACTACTACTAATTTTACAGAAATAAAAAGGATTATATATAAATAAATCTCTTATGAGAGTATTATGAAAAATTGTATGCCAACAAATTGGATAACCTAGATGAAATGGACAAATTCCTAGGAACACACAAACTACCAAGATTGAAACATGAAGAAATAGAAAATCCAAACAGATCTATAAAGGAGATTGAATTAGTAACCAAAATCTCCCAAGAAAATCCCAGAACTAGATGGTTTCACAGGCAAATTCTACCAAACATTGAAAGAATTAATACCAATTTTTCTCAAACTCTTCTAAACATTGAAGAGGGGGAACTTCCGAAATTGTTCTATGAGGTCAGCATTATTCTGATACCAAAGCCAGACAAAGACACAAGGAAAACTACAGCCCAATACCCCTTGTGAATATAGATGCAAAAATCCTTAACAAAATACTAGCAAAATGAATTCAACAGCATATTGAAAGGATTATACACCATAACCAAATGGGAATTATTCGTGAAATGCAAGGATGATTCAATATATAAAATCAATCAGTGTAACACACATATTAACAGAATGAGGGGGAAGAAAACCCATGTATCATTTCAACTGATACAGAAAAGAATTTATAAAATTCAACACTCTTCTTTTTTTTTTTTATTTATATATGAAATTTATTGTCAAATTGGTTTCCATACAACACCCAGTGCTCATCCCAAAAGGTGCCCTCCTCAATACCCATCACCCACCCTCTCCTCCCTCCCACCCCCCATCAACCCTCAGTTTGCTCTCAGTTCTCAACAGTCTCTTATGCTTTGGCTCTCTCCCACTCTAACCTCTTTTTTTTTTTTTTTTTCCTTCCCCTCCCCCATGGGTTCCTGTTGAGTTTCTCAGGATCCACATAAGAGTGAAACAACACTCTTTCATGGTAAAAACACTCAACTAATGAGGCATAGAAAGGAACTACCTCAATATACTGAAGGCCATGTATGAAAAATCCACAACCAACATCATGGTCAATGGAAAAAGACCTAAATGCATTTCCTCTAATATCAGGAACAGTTCAATGATGTCCACTTTCACCATTTCTGCTCAGCATAGGACGGACATCATAGCCAGAGCAATTAGCCATAAATAAAAATAAAAATAAAAAGGTATCCAAAATTCAAAGGAATAAATGAAACTTTCTCTGTTCATAGGTGACATGATCTTACATGTAGAAAACCATAAAGATTACACACGTATTTTTAAAGATGGTTAGAACTAATAAACAAATTCATCAAAGTTGCAGGGTGCAAGATCAACACATAAAAATTAGTTTGTTTCTATACACTAACAATGAACAATTCAAAGAGGAAATTGAAGAGAATTTTTCATATAATTTCCCTCAAAAAGAATAAAATACTTAGGAGTAAACTTAACCCAGGAGGCTGGGTTAAGTACCCTGAAAACTATAAAATATTGCTGAAAGAAATTAAAGAAGACAAATAAATGGAAAGGCATTCCATGTTTATGGATTGGAAAATTTAATATTTTTAAGATGTTAATACTACCCAAACAATCTACAGATTCAGTGAAATCCTGATTAAATCCTAGTGACAGGTTTTTGCAAAAATAGAAAATTCCATCCTAAAATTCATATGGAAATTCAAGAGACTCAAATAGTCCAAAATATCTTGAAAAAAAAAAAACCCACAAAATTGGAAGTCTCACACTTCCTGCTTTCAAAACTTGCTACAAAGTTATGGTAACCAAAAATACTGTGGTACTGGCATAAAGACACATCTATAAACCAATGGAATAAATAAAGAGCCCAGAAATAACCCCTCACATGTATGGCCAAATGATATTTGACAAGGATGCCGAGACCATTAAATGGGGAAAGGACAGTCTCCTCAACAAATGATGTTGAAAAACTGGATATCCACAAGCAAAAAGTAAAGTTGGACCCTTGTCTTTCACCATATACAAAAATTTACAAAGTGGATCAAAGACGTACATGTAGAGCTAAAACTCTAAGACTCTTTGAAAGAAAACATACGGGATAAATTCATGACACCAGATTTGACAATGATATCTTGGGTATGGCACCACAAGTATAGGCAAGAAAAGAGAAAATAGATAAGTTGGACTTCATCAAAATTTTTTTAAATGTGTATGAAAGAACATTATGAAAATGGGACTCATGAAATGAGAGGAAATATTTTCAAATAATGTATTTGCTAAGGAATTGATATCCAGAATATATAAAGAGATTCTACAACTCAACAACAAAACACAACTCTATTTAAAAATGCCCAAAGATGGGCACCTGGGTGGCTCAGTAGGTTGAGCATCCAACTTCAGCTCAAGTCATGATCTCATGGTTTGTGAGTTTGAGCCCCACATCAGGCTCACTGCTGTCAGCACAGAGCCCACTTCAGATCCTCTGTCCTCCTCTTTCTCTGCCCCTGCCCTGCTTGTGCTGCCTCTCTAAAAAATAAATAAAACAATTTTTAAATGCCCAAAGGACTTGAATATATATTTCTTCAAAGAAGATATGCAAATACCCAAGAAGCACATGAGAAAATGCTCAGCATTTTCATTAGGAAATGCAAGTTAAAACTACAAGAAACTGTTTCACACCCACTAAGATGGTTTTTATAAAAAAAAGGGGGGGAACAAAGTAACAAGTATAGTGAGAATGTGGAAAACTTGGACCATTTCCAAGTGGACCAACGTCCACTCTTCCTGCTTGGATGATTTCTAAAGAGAAGTCCAATGTGATTCTTATCCTTGCTCCTCTATAGGTAAAGTAAGTTCTCCTCTGGCTTCTGTCAGGATTTTTTCTTTGTCTTTCATTTTCTGCAGGTTGAATCTGATATGCCTAGGTATAGATTTGTTGGCATTTATCCTTCCTGGTGTTCTGAGTTTCCTGAATATGTGGTTTGGGAAATTCTTGGTCATTATTGCTTCAAATATTTTTTCTGCTCTTTTTTCTCTGTCTTCTTATTATGCTACATGAGAATATGTGTAATTCCCTTAAACATGTGCTATGCATTTTGTAGTTGTCCCACAGTTCTTGAATATTCTGTACCATTTTTATTTTCTCCTTGCTTTTCAGTTTGGGGAGTTTCTATTGACATATCCTCAAACTCACTGATTCTTTGGTCAGTTGTATTCAGGCTACTAATTAACTCATCAAAAGCATTCTTCAATTCTGTTATGGTGCTTTTGATTCTGAACATTTCTTTTTTATTCTTTTTTAGAATTCTGATCTCTTTGTTTATGTTACCTATCTGTTCTTTCATGTTGTTCTTTCCTGAGCATATTAATCATAGTTATTTTAAATTCCCAGTCTGATAATTCCAACATCTCTGTCATATCTGAATTTCGTTCCCATGCTCACTCTACCTGTTCAAACAGTATTCTTTCCTTTTTAGTATGCCTTGTATTTTTTTTTCTTGAAAGCCAGATATGACATACTGAGTAAAAGGAACCTGGTACTGGTTCCTGTGGAGGTTTCTTCTCTTGGGTTTCTGCTCTAGTAAGTTGTGATTCTTTGTATCCACTTATCTGGCTCTCCAATCTTGGGGACAGCAGTTAGCCTTATGTTTGGAAAAACCTGTTTTCTTCCTTTTGTATAGGGGGAAAATAATTCTTCCCTACTGTATGTTTCTTCCCTGTGAGTCTCCTTTACTACTCACACAAAGAACTTCACTTCTGGTCACCAAATGTATGGAAATTATTCACCACATCAAACAATTCTCTGAAACACCTGTTGACTGTCCTATGATTTAACTAAATTCTGACATTGTCTATCCAGAGATAATATCAGATCCCACAGGTTAAGGGCCCAGTCCCACAAGACTGACCCCGTTCCTTAAGTGCACACATTTCAAACACCAGTTGCAAGCCCAGCTTATCACTTTTGCTTCTGAACAACAGATTATACATCAGAGGTTCCAATGACCCTCTACTTGGTTTCAACCAATTTGCTTGAGTGACTCATAGATTTCAGGAAAACTCTTAAATTTACCAGTTTATTAAAGGATATGATAAAACATACAGATGAACAGCCAGATGAAGAGGTACATAAGGTAAAGCCTGGGAGGATCCTGAGCACAGGAGCTTCTATCCCTAGGGAGTTGGGAATGTGTCACTCTCCTGGTATGGATGTGTTCACCTACCTGGAAGCTTTCTGGACATCATACTTTTGGGATTTTATGAAGGCTTTCTCATGTGGCCATGATTAATTATTAACTCCATTTCCAGCCCTTCTACCCTTTTTGGGGAAGTAGGGAGTGGGGCTTGAATATTCCAAGCTTGGTCTTTCTGTTGACCAACCCGCATCCAAGAAGCATCCAGATGCCCACCCAGAATTCCCTCAAGAGAACAAAATATTCTCCTAGTGTTCTTATTAAGAAATTGCAAGTGTTCTGCACTTGCAAGAAAAGCAAGGAGCAAGGAGCTCTGTCCTAGGAACCAGAGGCATAGACCAATGTATTTTTTTTATTATCTCATATTCATGACCCTTCATGACCTCAATTCTCTAATGGATCTAAAAAGAGTTGTTGATTTTCAGTTTATCTTTTTTCTTGTTAGAATAGGATTCATGATTTCCAGGATCCTTACATGCCAGATTTGAAATTAGAATTCCCATGCTTTTACTTTTAATCTATCTGTGTATTTGTGTCTAAAGTGAATTTCTTATAGGCACCGTACAGTTGAGTCTTGCTTCTTTTCCCAATCTGACAATCTCTTCCTTTTAAATGGAGTGTTTAGGTCATAAATCTTTGATGCAATCATCAATATAGGTGGGTTTTAATCTAACATCTTACTTTGTTTTCTATCTGTCCTATCTGTTCTTTACCTATATTTTCCTATTTTCATGTTTTGGATAAATTAGATTAATTAAAGTTTTCATGATATAATTTTTATCTATATTAAGTCTCTTTGCTCTTTTTTTTAAAGTGTTTGCTGTAGAGTTTACAATATTTATCTTTAATTGATCAGTCTATCATTAAATAATGTAGTATTACCTCACCTATAAAATAAGGACATCACAACAGTATATTTTCATTTCCCTCCTCGTGGCCTTTGGGCTATTGTTAAACATTTTATTTCTAAATATGTTATAAATGGCATAATATGTTGTTATTATTTTTGCTTTAAACAATAAATTATCTTTCAAAGAGGTCTTTAAGTTAGACAAAATGTCTTTTATATTTACCCCATATTATCATTCCTTTATGTAGGTCCAAATTTCCATCTGGTATCACTTTCCCTTGCCTGAAGGACTTGAAATTTTTTATAGTGCCAACCTACTGACAAGCTTTTGCCTGTTTGAAAAGCCTTTATTTTGCTTTCATTTTAAAAGATATTTTGGCTGGATATAGAATTATAAGTTGAAAATTTAAATTTTTTTCTTATAGCACTTTAAAAATGTTATTCCATTGTCTTCTGGATTGCGTAGTTTCAAGCATGAAGTCTACCATAATTTGTATCTTTGTTCTTCTATATGTTATGTGTCCTTTAAACTCTGGTTGCTTTTAAGATTTTTCAGTTCAGTTATTATGTGTATTTATGTGCTTTCTTTATATTACTTCTGGTTGAGGATTGTTGATCTTTTTGAAACAATGAATTTATAGTTTCCATTAACTTTGAAAATTTTCTTAGCCATTATTTTCTCAAATATGTATTTTAATGTCTCTTTTTTTTTCTGGGACTTCAATTGCTTTTATGGTAGGCCAGTTAATATTGTCTCACAGGTTGTTGCTTCTCTGTTTCCAGTGTTTTTTTCCTCTCTGCTTTTCATTGTGGGTAGTTTGTCTCTTGTTCACTAATATTTTCTTCTGTAATCTCTAATCTGATATTAATCTTAGCTAGTGTCTTTTGTATTCAAAATATTGTATATTTCACCTTTAAAATTTTGATTTGAGTCTTCCTTAGAACTTTTATATCTCTCCCCATCATGTTTTTGTTTTCTCCTACCTTCTTGAACATATGGAGTGTATTTAAAAATAGCTCTTTTAATATCCTTAACTGCCAGCTCCATTATCATTTCTGGTTCTATTTCTATTGACTGTTTTTTATCGTGGTAATGGGTTGTACTTTTTTTATGATGCAATACTCTTCTGGGGACAATACCTGATGCCCCCTGTATTAAGAGGTCTTTACACTTTGATTGATGGGAACTGAAACACTTTCTAGCCCTGTGTGAGCTCAGGAGATTATTCCTCCTACTTTTTTCCAGATTTTTTTTCCCCACATAGCCTTAGTATTTTTTCACAAAATGTGCAGTTGAGTACTCAGCCAAAGATCAAGGATACTCTTCTGCAAATCTCTGAGGCCCTTTCTTTTTACAGTCTCTCCTTTGTCCTCCTTGAGCTGAGAACATTGTCTCCTTGACACAGCAAACCCTGCGGCCTCTGTCTCAATTTCCCTCCTGTGCTATAGTCTGGAAACTTTCTTCAGATGGTGAGCAGGGGAACTTATTGGATTCACTTTGTTTATTTATCTTTTCCAGGATTATTGTTCCGCTCTGTGTACAATGTCTGAAACTCTTGTTTTATATATTTCATCTAGTTTTGTAATGGTTTAGGGTGGGAAGATAAATCTGATCCCTGTTTCTCCTTCATGGGAAGAAGTGGAAGTTTCTGTAATTTAAAGTTTGCTTTCTTACATATTATATTGTTTGTTTGGGTCCAGCCTCATTTCACTCAAACCCTACATCTCGTGGAGAATTAAGCAATGAATGGGTCTTCTTGAGAGAGCTGTAGTATTAGGGCTTAGTATTTTACCTGTTCTGCCACTCACTAGCTGTATTTTAATTTCTATAAGCTTTAGTTCTTCATCTATAAAATAAAGGTTATAATAATATACCTTCTTTGCTTTCTTTGTTTGAAGATGAAATGAGATGTGATTTGTAATAGCACTTTAAATAAACAGGTAAAATGCCCGTTTATACAAGTAAACAAGACTGTGATTACTTCTGCTCCAAACATTTTGTTGACTAGATCCAGTGTCAAAAGTGACAGGATGACTACAGTTAAAAACCCAGTTGAAGAAGGCCTTAGAAACCATTTTCCATACTTTAACTTCAATTCTTGCCAAATACCCCAACTTCCCCTTCAAATAAAACTTTACATATTCCAGTTCTAAATGTGGATCCATAACTCATTAAGTTTTTCTCAAATGCAGCTTCAATATCCAGACCCAGTCCCATCCTTTAAATTATTTTATGGCCCTAGACACACCCTGTGCCTCAGTATCCTCCATCTTAAAAATGAAATTATTATTGCCTTATTTCTATTATTTTCTTTGGGGGAGGTTTGAAAGACCTTTTGAAGGAATGGCATTGTGTAATGTGTGTGGACAGAAGACAGAAGAAGAGGGTGACACATTTCTTTGCCTTGACATTCACTTTGGGGTGGGAAGGAGTGTTGTTATGAGTTACTTAGTTATTTGTCAGTTTTAGACCTATGGTGTTCTTACCATCATCATCTCACACAGAAATATATCTGGTGCTGGTTTTAAAGCATGCCACAATTTTTTGACACTTCCCACATTGAGAGTTATGGATCTATGTTCCCTCCCCTTAAATCTGGCCAGGCTCGTGACTGCTTTGTCCAATGGAGTATTGGTCAGAGGTAATGCATGTGACTTCTGGGCCAAAGTCATAAAATACTCTACAGCTTTTGCTTTGTTTGTGGGAACACTCCTTCTTGGAGCTGAGTTAACATTTAAGAAGTCTGTCTAGTTGGAGGTCGCCATGCTAAAAGGAAGCCAAAACAATATAGAAAAACCATGGATAGATACTCTGGTTAATAGTCTCAGTTTAGCCCAGCCTTTGAGTGATCCCAGCCCTGGTGCTGGACACGTGGCTGAAGAGACTTCCAAATAGTTCCAGCTCCTGGCCATTCAAGTTACTTTAGGTTATTCATGTCTTTCCACCTGAGACCTCAGACATCATAAAGAAGACAACCTCACTGTACACTATGCAAATACCTATCATAATGGGATGGTTAATCACACAGCAATAGAAAACTGAAGCACATCCTTTCCTAGATCACTGTCAAATGATAGTGGAAATGCAGGGCAAACTATTCAAGGACCAATTTAGATAGGTAGTGTGAATGGATATATTGAATGAGGGGCGTGTTTCCCAGTGAAGTCTTCATAAAGGGACATCTAAGACTGCTGAGACATCCCATCTTTCTGAATATAAATCCAGGAGCTGTTGAATGCAGTCTTTTCACATGAGTTGTGGGCAACTCACTTCAGTGTTTATGGGAAGTGAGGCTATTGAAAACAGCACTCTTATTGCCCAACTAGCCTGCCCACTGCACATTGTTCCCATTGTCCTCCCTCACTTCCTTCTTTCCCCTTTACTTGAATGCTTTCCTTCCATCTTTCCCCTTTACTTGAATGCTGATTATGTGCAACCCATTATTTTAGGTTCTGGAGTGTCAAAGATAACTGTGTATTAACAGAGTCTTTTATGTTTATATCTTGGTGCTTTGACATCAGGAGCCTTGCTGACTCTGGAGGGACTGCCCCTCCCAAGTCTAGCCAATCCCTAGAGATAGTGAACAGTGCAACTGCTTGTGCACTTTTCAAATACAAACCCACACCCACAACCACATCCTTTATGGAGCTCTCACATTCTGGGCCACTGTCCACCTGCCCTAATCACCTCAAGGCCAGGTACCAGACAACCAGGGACAATTCCTATACTCCAAAGTCGATCCAAATTATTCAGACTTATTAATCCTAAACTTGCTTCCCCTCCCTGTTCACCTGTCCTTCCTGAGGAAATCACAATGAAGGCTCTTGCTGCTCTGTTGTTCCTTTCCCATGTGTACCCCAGAGTGTAGAGTGCCTTCTTGGGAGCTGTGAGTTACTAGCTTTTCAATGGCAATCATCTCCTGATTTTTTCTATTAATATACTATATTTCAAAACAGAATGATACTCAATCCTGCCGTAAGGGAGCTTACAGTTTAGTGGGGAGTGGGAAGCCTTAAAATGGTAGAGCAAGCAACATTCTATTTCATGATCTGAGCCCTACTTATGCAGGTGTGTTCACTTTGTGAAATCTCAGCCAGCAGTCACCATCTGCACACTTCTCTGTAGGCATGTTATACTCCAATGAACATTTTATTAAAAAGCAAAACATAAAATGATGGTAGGTTGAGACCCATCAAGACAATATCATAAGCTAAATAAACAAGATGTATCCTCAGCTTCTCACAACAGAATTGTTGGCTAATTATAGAGTTCTCCGTGACAAGATCTATACCAGTATTACCTCATGACATCGGTCATTATCCTGACACTATTTACCCAGAAATCAGACCTGTGTACAGATAGCCTAAGAAAAGACTTATTTATTCCTATTTCCATTTTTTATTATTTAAAGATGACTTCTAGTCAGTTTGCCTTCTTCCTCTTAGGCATTTAGAAAGAATAGGCAATAGGATAAAGAGATAGAAACATATCCCCTTGAACTGTTAGTAATTTGTTGGTTTTTCCATCTAAAGTCTGAAAGTGTAGTGTCTGACTAATTAAATAAAGATCATTTCAGTGCAGAAATCCTACATACATTTTACCTTACAGAAGAAAAACTGGTCATTGTTCGTAGTGGAGTAGGAGAAAATTAATGTAGAAAAGGTGTGTTCTTGGCTTGGAACTCTTCCGGCCCTCATTGCTAGGGAGAAGCAAACACAAATCCCAGAATGAGCACTGGCATCTCTCTGCCCAGCCCTCAAGAGTGCACACAACAGGGCAAGCCCTTCATCTCACTGGTCTCATGTGACTCTCCACCCTGTGCATTGGTTAGGTGACTTTCTCAAATGTGTGCAGCCAGTAGAAGCTGATGGGACTGGACTTAGTGTCTTCTGGCTCCAAGTCAGAGTTCTTCTCATCATTCCTTGGGAGACACGAGTAATCAGAGATGAGCCCATTTATGTAGAGAGGGGATTCTGTGCATAGGACATCTCAAGAAAACTTGGTTTTCTGTAGCCCAGTGTTTTGGTACTATTAAGTCCCTCTTACAAAGGGGTTTTGATATCGTTGGGAGGTCTACACTACCCACATTCAGGGACAACACAGGCTAGAAACCCTATTCCTCTTCCTCCTAGTTCCTGTAGAAAAACAGTTTACGATGCAGTGAAGCTCTGTCTATGCCCTGCCTACTTCCACTACGGTAAGCCATCTTAAATCAAGTACATCTTCAATCCATGTTGTGTAGTTTAACCACCGCCCCCCCCCCCCCGCAACTATTCTAAATTAGAGACCTTGATGAACCTCTCTGAAATGACTATGAAGAGATCCCTCTGGGTTGGAAAAGAGAAGCTCTGAGTGCAGCTTTTGAGAGGGAAGTCAGGGTTTCTTGTTGCTGGACCAGCCTTGAGGAGTTGGAGAAGAGGCAGCTGGCAGGCCTAGGCAGGTCTCCTGGCTCTCCAGCGTGTACCTCACCCATGGCCAACAGGGTTTGCTCATTTGCTTTTCACATTTCCTTGAACTTCAGGCACCCTTTGGATGAGGAAAGGTCCAGTGGAACTTCAAGAGATCAGACTGGAGAGGGTACAAAGACAGAGGGAGACACAGCAGCTGGTTAGAAGCCCTTCTCTCTGGCCTGGGGCTCTGTTGAGGGTAGGGGGAGCTGGAAGCTGACCCTGGGGAGCACAGGGACCAGGGAGCAAAGGCACAAAGGCAAGAGATGCATCTTCAGTCTCTGCTCTGCCACTGGCATGCTGCAGCCTCACCTGCCTCATCAGGGAAAGGGCTTAATAATAGAACTTGGTGGGGCACCTGGGTGGCTCAGCTGGTTAAGTGACCCACTCTTGGTTTCAGCTCAGGTCATGATCTCATGGTTCATGAGATCAAACCCCGTGTTGGGCTCTGTGCTGACAGTGTGGAGCCTGTTTGGGAGTCTGTCTCCCTCTCTCTCTGCCCCTCCCCTGCTGGTGCTTTCTCTCTCTCTCTTTCTAAATAAACAAACAAACATTTAAAAAAATAATACAACTTGGGCAGCCTGCTTTGCAGAGTGTTTGTGAGGTGGCCCAAATGAGTCAGCAAGTGACCTTTACAAACACTGTCAATCAAGGACAGATAAATTAGTGTGAGCAAAGATGATGGTGGTGATGATAATTTCAACCCCCAGCCTGGTGTGAGGGACAAAGAGCACCAGCAACACACACACACAAAACCACTGCAGAGATGAAAGCTGGTGGCTGTGGCTTCACCAGCCCAGGGCTATGCTTGGTCCAGGGGCAGAGCTCTGGTGCCAGAGCTGCGGGTCAGAGCAGGGAATGTGTACCTGATCCCCCCACCTTCTCCTTCTCCTAGAGTAACCAAAATTCATAGATTTGGAAGCGATTAAGGAAAACCTGAGGGGAAAGTTTTGAAGGCCCAGCCCAATTAATTTCATTTAAAATGTCATCCATTTATTGTAACATTTCACAATTCTTTAAAGTATAGGAGGTGATTTCACAAATACTATATCAGTAATCCTGATTTTATCCCCATTTTACAGATGAAGAAATCGAGGCTGAGATCAAGTAAATGAATTCTCATGACACAGCTAGTAAGTTGCAGCAATTTACGCTCGGGGTTTCAGACTTTTAGGTTCTGTGTTTCTGGAAACCCAAGTTCAAGGAATTACAGAGCTAAAGAAAGACATGGGAAAGAGGGCAGAGAAAGGGAAAAGGGGAGCGGGGAGGAGAGGATTAAGAAGGGGAAGAAGGGAGGAAGGGAAGCACAGAAGTAGGAAAGGAAAAAGAAAAGGAAAGAAAGAAAGCAAAAGTCTTTTGAGTGAGCAGAGAGCACAGTTCACGCAATACACACAGGAAAAGGAACACTTGCGTCTGTGTCCCGACAGGTCTGCTGCGTGGTACTCGCACAGTGTCCACTGTGTCCCTGTGTGTCGTCACACACAGACTGCTGGTGGAACTCTCTGCTCTTCGATTTCTGCTGAAACCCCCATCCCATCCCGTTGTCTCTGCTGGAGGCTCCTTGCAGATTCACTGAGCGGAGCCTCTACCGATGAGCCTCAGCCTCTGGACCAACAACTGACCTCGCCTTGCCCCCTCCGCCCCCCACCGCGGGCCAGAGTAGGTGTCGGGGATGCCTGGCGGATATAGGGCGCCCGCCTTGGCTCTCCGGCTCAGCCCTCCGAGCCCTGGGCTTTGGCGATGCTTGAGGTCTACACGGAGTTCTGGAGGACCGAGGGTCGCAGTGACCAGAAAGGCAGAGGGGTCACAGGGACCTGCATCCCTTAGCACCGCCTGCACCAGGGCACCTTCCCATAAAGTTACCCAGGTGAATCAATACGTGCGTAAAAATTAAGATGTGAAGGTATGGAGAGAACAAGAGCTCAGGTTCCCGTGAGCAGATAGCTCACACGCGGAGGGCGGCGCCCGTGCTAGCCATGCGGCAGTTAATGCCCAGGTTCTGGGGAACTTGGTCTCCCGCGCTCCCGCCAGACAAAATGCAAGAAATTAAACGACTGGAAACAACAATCACAACTTGTATCTCTCTGTGCCCGCCCTTACTGTTTTCTCCAATTTTGCCAAAGGTATCAGGAATCCAATTTGACCGCTCTGCGCTACCTGGGGCCCGCGCCTCTTCCTAACCTGGTGCCTGGGCGCTGCCCCACTGCGTGCACGCTCAGCTCCAGCTGGCAGCGCGCCAGAGGCTGGGGGGCGGGAGTGGGAACGCCCTCGGCCGGCAAGGGGGCGCTGTCCTCTAGAGGCCGCTGACCCGGCGGAGCACAGTCTGCGCCCAGCAGCGGCTGTGGGCTTACAAAGGGTGGAAGCCGAATTCTTCCAGAGTCCACGACTGCAGCTCAAGTACCCCAGATGAGATCCCTTCTCCTTAACCCCTTTCCCCAACGAGCTGCCCTCCCCGGGCCTGGCGCTGCCCTAGCTCCCCAAGGCTTTTAGAGTATTCTGGCCTGGGGATTTTTTCTTGAGGAATTTCTGGCAGAGGGGTCCAACACGGGAAATGACCTAGGCTTACCGGGGTAGGGAAGTCCGCCTAGACCGTGGACACATTCTCTCCGCACCCCGCCTTCTCCCCCGCTCCCTGCTCTGCCTCTGGCGCCAGCCAGCCCCGGCGCTCCACCTTGGGTTCCAGGATGCTCTCCCAGCTGCTGGTCACCCACTTTCCAGCCAGCACCGCGCCCTGCTCCCTTTGCTGACCACACTGGCCGTGAGAGTAGCTGGTGGAGCACATGGGCCTAGCTTGCTGCTCCTGGATTCTGCCCAAAAAGGAGAGGCCCGTTCTGGGATAAAAATTATCCTGGGCTCTACAGATTAAAACCGGGACTTAAACACGGAGAAGTTGCATTTCTCTATCCACTTGCCTTGGGGTTCGTGGGGCCCGTCCAGGAGCACGCGTTGCACATAAGGCACCTGTGAATTCAGTGCTCCCTAGGACATTGAATTTGGTCCTAGAATTTACAGGGCTTTACGTCTAGAGTTATATTAACATCAAGCATCATGTAGAACTTAACTTTTCACATATATTATCTCACCAAATCTTCACAACAACCCTGTTAGTTCAAGTCTTATCATCGTCCTCATTTTAGATTTAGGAAAAAAGGCCTAGAGAGATACCTGACTTGCCCAGAGTCACACATTAAGTGATCAAACACTGAATACAGGTCCTGACTCAGACCTCAAGGTCCTCCCACTGTCCTCCCACGACAATGCTACCTCCTTTCAGGGTCACCTCTGCTAAGCCCTGAACAGGGATAGGGCTCTGTAAATATTTGTAGATTGAATTCCAGGATCTGATCAAGCTTTATGATTGCCGCATTTTATACAGTAAGGTGTGTCTAAGCCTTATTTACTCACTCACTTATTCATTCACTTATTCGGCAGTTCCTGAGTGCCTACTGTGTGCGGGAGCTGAAGTAAGAGCCAGCAGGATGGCCCTGCCCATACGAAGCTGGGTATCGAAAGAGCTGTCCTCTGGGGCAGGGGGCAGGCATCTGGCATCTTGGAGAGACTGCCAAGCTCCCACACTTCAACCCTCGGAGTTGAGCTCAAGCCCAGAACCAGTGGCCTATCTCTCGGGTGTCAAGAGAAGAACTCAGAAAGTCACAGGGGAACGCGGGAGGGGAGGGCCAGGACAACCATTCTAAGGAGCAGGACGGAGAAAAGAGAAAATACAACCAGAAGAAAATTCCCTGAGGGAAGAGCTAGAGAGGAGGGGGCTGGAGACCTTGCGGACATCGGAGAAAAGGGTGTTGTGAGACTAAGGGTGTTAAAGAAGAGACCTTAGTGGCGGAGTGAATAAAGGGGAACTGAGAACGCAGACAAAGCCCTCCGGACAGCCAGGGAGTCTCGGGGCGTCGAGGAGGTCCTTGATGAGCGCTGCATAGAATCCCATGCAGAGTGCAGACCCAACCCTTGCAGGCTCTGGCCGACAAAGTTGGCTGGGGGCGAGGTTGGTGAAGCCTGGGTCGTTTTAGAACAAGAGTAGAAATGTTCTCTCAAGAACAGTTCACGGGCTGCTCTGGGAGGACTCATGGTCAATGTCTCTCGCGCCTGGCCCTGACCAGCGAAACCTGTTTGGCTTCGGTTCTTCCTGGGGTTCCAGGCGCCAGAGGAGTTGGTGGAGCCTGGCTCCGGGAGGCCATCGAGAGTCGGGACAAGGGGCTGGAGTCTGGCTCCCGGTCCGGGGCGAGGTGACTGCGGGGGGGGCGCCAGCCTCCCGGCTCGGCGACACCTGCACCCGGAGCGGGCGGGACGAGAGGCGTTCCTGGGGGCGTCCAGGCAAGGATTCCCAGGAGGGACTCTGGAGGCAGAGGGGCGGGCCGGGGAGGGCGCCGGGAAGTGGCCCTCCCTCCCATCTCCCCCTCCTGGCAGGTCGGAGCGGGGACGCGGTGGCCCTGGACGCTGGGAGTGGGCCCGCGCCGAGACGGAGGGAGGGGCCGCGCCGCCTTCGAGAGTCATTGGAGGACGCGACCGCCCGAAGCTGATAAATAAGGGGACGGGCCGCGGCTGCCAGCCAAGTTGGACGCCCGACCCGTGCGAGGGCCAGGTCAGCGCCTGCCCGGCGAGGCGAAACGAGGGGACCCCCCGTGCGGCCATGGCCTCGCTGTTGGGAGCTTACCCGTGGCCCGAGGGGCTCGAGTGCCCGGCCCTGGAAGCCGAGCTGTCGGATGGGCTGTCTCCACCGGCCGCCCCCCGCCCTCCGGGGGACAAGGGCTCGGAGAGCCGCATCCGGAGGCCCATGAACGCCTTCATGGTGTGGGCCAAGGACGAGAGGAAACGTCTGGCCGTGCAGAACCCGGACCTGCATAACGCCGAGCTCAGCAAGATGCTGGGTGAGTAAGCAAGCCGGCGGGCGGGGCGCCCCGGGAGGTCGGCAGGCTTGGGGGCTCGGGCGGGGGCGGCCGGAGGCTCGCGGCTGCGGGCAGGGCGGGGGGCCCTCGAGCTTGCGGAGCGTGGGTAGGAGCCCGCGAGTGGGTATGCGCGGGGAGCGCGGGCGCTGTCTGTGCGGGCGAGGTTGGGCATCTGTGCGAGCGTGGGTGTGCGCGCAGTGCCCGGGATTCAGAGCAGGGACACCTCGACGAGGCCCAAAGTGAAACCGCGCGGCCCACTAGGGTGGGCCAGGAAGCCCACTGGCGGTAACAGGAGCAGAATTTGGGGTCCCAGGGAATAGCGGAGACCCGCGCGCACGGACGGGTTGGAACCGAAACGCAGAGGAGGCCGGGTGGAACCGGTGTTTGCTGGGACTGCCGAAGCGGGAAACCCACCATCCCCTTCACTTTACCACTGGCACAATCACGGAAGGTGGTTGTAACTATTATTAACGAATATTCGTGAAGAGAGAGCTTGTGGGAACGCAGCCCTTCTTTAACTTAATTTTTAAACCAAGAGCGAAAAGTACGCAGAGACTCGATTCGATCATGTATTTCTCAATCGCAGGAGCGTAGATAATTTGATTGGGATGCTCAGGGCCGCCAGCGAGGTCTGTCCCGGGGCCGCCAATTTCCCAGGGCTGCTGCGCAGTCCCAGCAGGGGCAGTCGGACTGGGGACAGGGACACGCCAGACCGGGGGAGCCCAGAGAAAGGATGTTAGGTCACATCCGAAAAACCCGAGTTCCAGTCGGGTTTTGTCAGGGCTTCTTCTCTCCCACGTCTGGGGCTGAGCACTTTCAGCTCCGCTCTGCTGCTCTACTCCTAACCTTTTTGCCTTTCGATTTATTTTTATTCATTTTAAGTGGTGGAAACCTTTCAAAGCATTTCATAGGCACAGTGGGCGCCAGGACCTGAGAGAAGGGACAGTAGGGGTCACCGTAGGCTGCCCTGACCCTCCCCAACCCCACCCTGCCCAGAACTGAGCCTTTTTTTCCTTTTCCCTCTAGAGCTCAGAACTGTGGCGGTGAGGGCTGACACCCATCTTCCTGCTGGCTAAACCTGCTGGTCCGCAGAGAGGGTCCCTCCTGCAGTCCAGGCGTCCATTCAAAGCAGCTGGTTTCAAAAAGCCTGCTACCCATGGCCCAGCCCCCTGGCTAGACACTGGTGGGTCAGTGTCTCCATGAGCCGCTTTCTTCATAAAAATATTTAAAATTATATTTCATGCTCCGGTGGCATAAAGACAAACATATTAATACACACAACAGTAAAGTATTTATCTAAAAGTTCATTTGTTTCTTCAGATTTCTTTTTTTTAAGTTTATTTATTTATTTTAAGAGAGAGAGACACACAGTGTGAGTGGGGGAGGGGCAGAGAGGGGGGAGACAGAGAGAGTCCCAAGCAGGTTCCCCACTGTCAGAGCAGAGCCAGATACTGGGCTTGACCTCCAGAACTGATACTGAACTCGAACTCAGGAACCATGAGACCATGACCTGAGCTGAAATCAAGGGTCCGACACTTAACCGATCGAGCCACCCAGGCACCCCTTTTTCTCCAGGTTTCTAAAGAAATGAAAACACTTTTTTTTGTGGACCTCTCCACATTTTTTCAGTGGGCCCAGGCACTGTGCCTCTTGCTGAAGTGAAGCTCTTGTGACCACGACAGAGTGAGGTTTCTGTTGCGGCCCAGACCAGAGGTAGGAGAGGAACTCAGGCTGGGGAACCTTCTGCGACCCAGGCTGCCTGCTCCCAGGGAAAGGGCAGGCAGAAAGACCTGCCTGACAAATGCCTCTAGCGAGCTGATGCCTGTTGGCAATTTGCATTTAGACTTCCAGAGGTTATAGTTCATTTTGCAGGAAAGACACTGATTCCTTCCTGCTTAACCACACAGCCCCTGGCCCTGGGCAAGAGGAACCAACATATTTTTAAAATGCAGACTTTCTACACTTGTTAATAAGGGGGTGGCAGGATGATCTACTTCTACTCTATGATCTTGCCCAGCCCTTTCCTTTCTGACCTAGGAAAGAGTCCCAACTCTTTTGACTGTAAGTTTTCCCATCTTCAACATTAAAAATGTCACCAAGTAGCACCCATTTTCAGTATACTATGAATGAGAAGGAACATAAAGACAGTTTTACATTTAGTGGTATTTACAGTGAATATTTTATTAATACTATGACATCCATGTATACTTAGAAACTAGAGTCCCATTTTATAGTCAGTCCACAGACAGGGTGTGGGGTGTGCCTGGATCTTGGGCCTCTTGCAACAACTTTGCAGTCTCAGCCACAGGCTGTGAACTGCTGACCAACCCCAAATCCAGAGTTCCTCACACTTTTCAAGTTGCCTTTTAAGTGACAGCTAATTATATTAATTGATGACTCTGTCACAACAGTTATAAACTTTCATCCCAGTGGTACAGTGCCTTTAACAATTGTCATCCTCCAGTGCCTTTGAGGGCCAGGCATCCAGAGTCAGCCAGTGCGGGTACCCAGGCAGCAGTTACACACACCTCTGCACTGGGCCCTGTGCAGAGGGTTTGGGGCAGGACATGTGGCCCCTTTCCTTACAGGGCTTGGGGATGGGGATGCTTACCCTCTGGACCAGTAGGTCTCAAACTTTAGGATACATCAGAGTCATGTGGGGAACTTTTAAATTTGCAGAATCCCAAGTCCGCACTAGGAGGTAACAATCTAAGGGGTCCAGAAATGACTTTCAGAAAACCAGCAGCCAGAGGGATATGCAATGAATATAGACAGATGAGAGAGGTGCTAAAGCAATTTACAAAAAGATACAAAAGGGAATAAGGATGAATAGAAAATACAAGTGAAACCAGCATTTTAGCATCTGTGGGATACAAGCATGGGATGCTTCTTAGAGAGTTTTGCATTGGATAGTATCACAGTACATTTTATAGTGCGAAAAATAGAGTCCCAGGGAAGTTAAAGAATTTGCTTCTGCAAAGAGAATCAAAGACTGAGCAGCTGCCCCCTGCCATAGTGCAAGGGTACTAAGTAGGTGGCAGGAGGCCTTGACATGAGTGTGTGCTGGCACACCTGTGTGCCTGTGCATGCATGTGTGTGTGTGTGTGTGTGTGTGTGTGTGTGCCTGTGCATACAGGTGTGTGCATGCACTGTGTGTGTGTGTGTGCATACAGGGGGGTGCATGTGCCTGTGCATGCATGTATATGTGCATGTTGCAGGTAGATGCTAACATTCTGGCCATGGTCTTTATATGGCAGAGTCATAACTGACCTTCAGATATGAGGGATAATGGTCTGTTACCCTAAGTGGGATCCTGTAATTTACTTACATATGTGAAACGATTGACTGAGCCTGAGTTCCTTCACAAGAAGACATGTGAAATTTATGCCATAAATAAATATAGCATTATTTCCTGAGAGGCAGCAATAATCAGCAAAGGCAGAGAGTTTTCATTAAAATGCATAAATGATTTGTGGACTTGGTCCACGAAGGGTAAAAAAGAGCCCAAATCAATGTAGTCATTATATATTTTTATCCTGTGTCTGACCCCGGGGTCTGGTGGGTCCTTCACTGTGAATCCCACATCGCGCACATTTATAGGAGAGGTGATGTGTTGGCCGCTGTTGACTTGAGTGGTTTTGTAGGATGCAAGCGGGAGAGATTGGCTTGGCCTCACAGTGCTAGGGTGCTAGGAAGGGGGTATGAGGGGCGCGGTGTCCTCTGTGTCCTTTGTGGAGTGGGGGAACCCGCGGGTGGGATGAGAGCCGGAGGCTGAGGGCATGTGTCAGTGTGGATGCTGGGAGGCACGAGTGCCTGGGACAAGGGCGCCGGCCTCCCCAAGCCGCACGGATGCTGAAAGTGGCCTTCTCTGACCTATGTGAGCAGGAAAGTCGTGGAAGGCGCTGACGCTGTCCCAGAAGAGGCCCTACGTGGACGAGGCGGAGCGGCTGCGCCTGCAGCACATGCAGGACTACCCCAACTACAAGTACCGCCCTCGCAGGAAGAAGCAGGCCAAGCGCCTCTGCAAGCGCGTGGACGCAGGCTTCCTCCTGAGCTCCCTCTCCCGAGACCAGAACGCTCTGCCCGAGAAGCGGGGCGGCGGCCGGGGGGCGCTAGGAGAGAAGGAGGACAGCGGTGAGTACTCCGCGGGCTCCGCCCTGCCCAGCCTGCGAGGCTGCTACCACGAAGGGCCGGCTGGCGGCGGCGGCACCCCTGGCAGCGTGGACACCTACCCCTACGGGCTGCCCACGCCCCCGGAAATGTCGCCCCTGGACGTGCTGGAGCCGGAGCAGACCTTCTTCTCCTCTCCCTGCCAGGAGGAGCATGCGCACTCCCGCCGCATCCCCCACCTGCCGGGGCCCCCTTACTCACCGGAGTACGCCCCCAACCCCCTCCACTGCGGTCACCCCCTGGGCTCCCTGGCCCTTGGCCAGTCCCCAGGCGTCTCTATGATGTCCACTGTACCCGCCTGTCCCCCGTCTCCTGCCTATTACTCCCCTACCACCTACCACCCTCTCCACTCCAACCTCCACGCCCACCTGGGCCAGCTCTCCCCTCCTCCCGAGCACCCCGGTTTTGATGCCCTGGATCAGCTGAGCCAGGTGGAACTCCTGGGGGACATGGATCGCAATGAGTTCGACCAGTACTTGAACACTCCTGGCCACCCAGACTCTGCTGCGGGGGCTGTGGCTCTCAATGGGCATGCCCCGGTCTCCCAGGTGACATCGACAGGCCCCACAGAGACCAGCCTTATCTCCGTACTGGCTGATGCCACGGCCACGTACTACAACAGCTACAGCGTGTCATAGAGTCCGGGGCAGCCAGCCCAGCCCTGCCTCGCCGCAGCCCTCTCCTTCCCGCGCACTGAGCAGAGCCGATGGCGCCGCGCTAGCAGCTTTCTTCCAGCCGCCGGGTGTGCAGGTCTGACCTGTCCTCGGGGCAGAAAGGGGCTCTGCGGATCTGAGCGCCCCTTCACTCCCGGCAGCCTGCATTTTGAGGGTATTCCTTCAAATGGGTTCTCATTGACTGCACCCGGGGAATAAGGCAAGTTAGTTGCTGAAAGATGGTTTCCCGGTAGATTTTCCTTTCCTTCTCCAGGTCCCCGTCACGTAAACAAATGTGTGAAATCCCGGCGGCTTTCATACATCTCCAACTTCTGACACAGCCGCATGGGGCACAGCCGTCCTGATCTATGGATCCTCCCGGTGAGGAGATCCCTGAGCTGGGATCCAGGCGACCCCCGCTCCAGTCCCAGTTCTTCCTGGGAGGGTTAGTTCCCACTCGTCTCTCTTCCCCTTCCAGCCCCTCACCCCCGCTCCCAATCTAGGAAGTGGGGCACAGACTTGATATCTAAGGCCGCTTCCGCTCCAAGGTTTTCTGATCTAGGATTGTTTCAAAGCTAATTAAAAGGAAAACGAAGTTTGACTTAATAAGTTCATTGACGGCCAACCTGGTGATAATTCTGTGTGCATAGCCCAAGAACACGTGGCTTTCTGTGCTTGCACTGCCTTTCAAAATGATCACAGTCTTTCAAAAGGACTCCTCTGACTTGAGAAACAACACCCATCTTGATTTGGAAAATTAACCACTAGGGTTGCCTGCGTCACCGAAAATAGGATTGAATTCAAGCTATTGTTTTTTAAACATATTTTGAAAGATAAATAATTTTTTATTACACACACATTTCAAGAGAATATACACAGCCTGAATATATAGTGTTTGTGGGACACGTACAACACACACACTTTCATGCACACCCTTAAATGCATGTCTGTGCAGCCTAAATCAGATACTCTTGTTGATGTTGGCAACTTCTTGTCAACTCCCTGTTCCTAATGACCCAAAGAGCTGGGAACCTACAGAGCAATGTCACTTACCTCCAATCTAGATATGTTGATTTCTTAAATTAATTTTTTTTTCAACGTTTATTTATTTTTGGGACAGAGAGAGACAGAGCATGAACGGGGGAGGGGCAGAGAGAGAGGGAGACACAGAATCGGAAACAGGCTCCAGGCTCTGAGCCATCAGCCCAGAGCCTGATGCGGGGCTCGAGCTCACGGATCGCGAGATCGTGACCTGGCTGAAGTCGGACGCTTAACCGACTGCGCCACCCAGGCGCCCCTAGATATGTTGATTTCTTGAGCAAAATTTCATGATGCTCTCCCCCTCTGCAGGTGCAAAAGGAATTTCCTTCTCTCTGTCTCTGAGTCCCCTTCTTCCTTTCCTGGATTTCTTTTTCTCTTCTTCACTGTTCTTCCTCCACCCCTGAATTGGCCATGAATTCAAAGATCCCCTGATTTAAAAATCCTAAGCATGATTCCTATGGCTGCGGTGGGAGTTTGGTCTCCTCACCAGCCAGCTGGTTCTTGGTAACACCTTCAGCCAACACTTCAAAATGACTTCCTTCACTATACTTCCCAAAGAACAGAAACGCACTGTGATCCACAAAATGTTTCTGAGCCCTGACCCCACCCCAAAAACATTTTCATCCTTTTCTCAAAACTCCTTTGAAGGAACATAACTAGCAACAAGCAAGAAGACAGTTGTCTGTCTTTTAATTACAGCATATTATTATTGCCTGTATGAAATATGTAAGTGTTTTATATATTCTCCTATTTTCAGCTTATATTTTATATTGTTGAGAGATCCTTTGTTTTCTTCCAAGGAGTCCTACTGTAAAATTACTTATAAGATATAATTAATCTTTATGCTATCGCTGTATATACATTTGGTAATAAATAGTAAATCATTGACAATATGATTGGCTGGTGCAGTCCAGAATGTATATTAATAATCTTGTAAAACATTATCACAGACGTTAAGCTGAACTGTTCCCCCCCTCCCTTTTTTTTTTTAGTAAGAACTACACATGCTTTGGAACGGTTGTAGATATTGATCTGTCTAAAATATTTAATTTAAATAAATGTTTTTGTACCATGACCATGCTATCATTTGAAATAGAGTTTTGTGAACAGAAAAGGTTTTCAAGGGAGGCATAGATATTATGCCCAGTTCTACTTTATGGTATTGGTCAAAATATTTTCTACATCAAGGTTTTTTTTTTTAAATTATCTTGTAGGGGTGGTTTATTTTATTTTATGAATTATGGTGAAGAGATAAAGCCTAATTTGACATGTTGGAAACAATATTGTTATGATTCACTCTGAAAGAAAAGGATAGTTCATAACCTACCTGCAGAATAATTTTCTCCTCAGGATGACTTCACACTTGTAAAGTGGAATGAGGTGATTATCAGGCGCTCTCAAGATAGGACGTAAGTTCTGCCCAATTACTTGCTTCCTTAAGGCTGCTACATTTTTTCCTTCTTCAAAATAATCTAGAAAAATACCTAGTCTTCCCTCTTTCCTGTGCATTTATCGATGTGGCATAACAAGACACCACAGCCTCCCCCAAACCCAGTGGAATGTTGTGGAGAAGGCAGAGAAGCACTCAGATTGGTAATTAGAGGATGTAACATCTTGTGAGGTTTAGGATTAAAATCCCAGCCAAGAAGTGCCTGGAAAAAAACGGATGATTACTCAGTCCCCTTGCGGGTCACCATGCCTGGCTCCTCTCCGTGGGGAAGCAGTTGTAACTTGTTCAACTCAAGGGCAGCCTCGTGTTCTTGGCCCAGAGAGCCAAGAAGTGGGTTCTGGGAGGGCCCAAATGGGCATCTGTTTGTCCTTCAATTCCGATCATAATCTATAGTCATTACTTTAATAGCACTTTATAGCTGTAGGGAGATTTATGGCAGGTTTTATGAGCTAATTCTCATCCACAATCTCAGGTGAGGCCCTGTCACCCATCCACCCCTTTGTGCAGCCCGGGACACTGAGGCCCAGTGGGAGGGGGTGCAGTTTAGCTCACCCTGCTCAGTTAGGGGAGGCTGGGGTTCCAGGACTTCATAGATACCTTTGTTCATCGGCAGCATTGCCAAATGGTCTCATAGCTAGAGGCTTCATGCCTTTTTTAGCGCTTCACCATGGCATGGAATTGCATGTAGTCCAGTTCATGCCTCTCACAGCCCAGAGAAAGAGAGAATGAACAAAGAGGAAGTATGGGGTCAGAGTTAGATGAGGCCCGAATTCATTGCCATCCAGGCCCAGTCACTGTGGCTGGCTGACAGTGGCAGTCTGCAGGGTCATCAGCTGGCTGGAGGACTCTTAGGGCAGTGTCTGCACAGGACATCGGCCCTCAGCACTGCCAAATGGGCATATTTCATTCCAGGACTTACGGTGGGGGTGGAGGCGTTGTCCCTGCCTCTGGGAGGGCAGGAAACAGGCAGGCGACAGGACTGCTCTTTCACTTTGGCTCAGCTATGAGCGAAACAGTTGTGCCCAGAAGCCAGGAGTACTTTAGAGTTTTAGCTGCTCATTCTGAGAACCCACCTGCCCCCAGTAACAAGAGCACCTTTTTCTTTGCCTGATGAGAATTGATGGGTATGCACGGTTGTCCATTTTTTTCCCCCAAAATATAGATGTTACTATTTCACTCTTCCTTAAGATACTTCAGTACCTGCTCATCTCCCATGGCGCCCAGGGTGAGCACAGAAGTGGGGTCATGTGAATGCAATGAGGATCATGCTTCCAGGCTTGTCACTTATTAGCCCTGGTAATGTATTCACATCCCCTGCCCCCTCGCCTTTCCAACTGTGTGAGCTTCAGGATCCACAACACCTGGCTTGGCCCCATACGAGTGCCCCTATGGCTAACCTTCTTCCTCTTTCCAGAAGCCTTTCACAGCATCCCCCACACCCCCCACCATGGTGTACCTACTGCACGAAAAGCCTATTGTTCTCTGAAATATTTTCCTTTCTGATACTTCTGTGTTTATCCCAGTGGTCTTCCCCAATGGGGGAGACCCTCACTCCCATCACCTGTCTACTGTCCAAATTCAGCTTACATGTCCCCAGCCCTGCCTGGAAGAGGGGCCAGTCACTGTCCTCATTGAGCAGGCCTTGGTTACAGCACTTAGTGCCTGGCATTGGAATCATCCACCCATATGCATCTTCCCCAGCATTGTAGACACATAGTAGCTGCTCAACAGTAACATGAATGGATAAATGCATAAACATCTGAGATGTTCCAGTTAATCTTGGTGATAAAGATCTAAAAGATCCTGGTCCCTAATTTTCCCGCTCATCTCCCTGGACACCAATACCCTGGAGTCTTTGTGTGTGTAGTTCTCAAGGCTCTGAGGCTGGATATGATGCATCCATGGCTATTCACTCTTATCTGCTAGAATGTAGCCTGTAGTAAACAGGTTAGGAATGGGCACAAGGGCACCAGAGGGGAATCTCTTCTCCCATCCCATTCTAGAGCACTGAAAAGAGCTGAGGACAGATGGTTTGTAACATTTGTAATTTGCCTACTTTCCTTTTGAAAATTATGCTCTTTATTTTATCTCAAGGAAAGGGATTTGGAAGGAAGGGAGTGGGAGGGAGGGAGAGGAAGAGGAAGGAAGAAAATAGATCTATCTACCTACCTACCTACCTATCTACTTACCTACTTATCTACCTGTCATCTTTTTAATATATCCATCCAACCATCCATCCATCCACTTATCCACCCACCCCACATACCCATTTATCATCTTTACATCCATCCATCCATCCATCCATCCATCCATCCATCCATCTTTGTCTGCCTATCTATCATCTATCTTCTATTGATACTGAAATTCTCAAAAGAGACAGCCTTTGTAGAAAATTTAGAGAAGAAAAGATCATCTATTATCCACAACTTTGAGACATTACTGGTAAATTTTGACATATGTCCATCCAGTCTTTAAATTTTTTTTGTCTAGTTCTACATGTACATATATCTTTCATAATAGACGTTTTCATTCATTAATATTAAGTAAACATTTTCCTATGATATTAAGCTTAATTTTTCTGCAAAAGCTTGGTTTTTTCCAGTTGAAAAGTCAATATTGAACATTTTTGAAAAACAGAAAAATTGATCACTCCATGACTTTGACATAACTACTTCTTGAATATATTCATTTTGGTATACAGAACTCCCAGTCTTGTATTTACGTGTTCAAAATTGTGCCTCATGTGATCATAGTGTAGATATAGATACCACTAGTATTTGGCTTTATTCTCTCAAAATCCTGTTATAGAATTTTTGCCATATTGATATTTGTCTTGGTATTATTATTTCTGATGATGGCTCAGTACTTCAGAGCATTGATGTAGCTTAATTTATTTGACTGCCTCCTTGCTATTAGATTATCTATTTTTTTCCATTATAAATAACACTGCAGTGAACATTTACTTGTTCATATCTTTGACTACATTTCCAGCAGGGTATCACCAGGTAGACAAATGAACAAGTTTATAGCTTTTTCCTTCAAACTGCTTGTTTGTTGGTTTTCTCAAAGAGCCTCAACTGGTAGCGAAGGCACAAAATGACTCCATTCAATTCCCAGAATGAACTGACTCTTAGCAAGAAGAATTAAAACCCCTGAAGACCACATATGACTGACACTACTTGTCATGGTGGCTTTGTCTTCCTGAGGACCTATTTTGTGCTCACTGCTGGTTTCCATTGGCAAATTGTGAGTGTTCCTTTCCCCAGACACCACAATGGATGGCATGCCCTTCTCTGAGTATCAAGTTACGATATAGGGCAACAGATTATTCTATCAGCAAGGCAGCTGGGTTGGTTCCAGAGTCCTTCAGATCACCATCAGCACTGCTGGCTGCATTCAGAGGGCACTCAGAGTTCTGGACCTGGGGGAAGAGTCTGATCTTACCCCATCACTGGATTTTAATTGAGACTTGAGTAAATCCCTGGACCTGTTCTCTCATCTAAGGAGATGGTGAATTTGTAGGCACTTGAGAAATTGTAAACTTTATATGCATGTACAGGATACCTATTGTCTATTTTATTATTATTATTTTTAATGTTTATTATTTATTATTAATTATTTATTAATTTATTATTATTATTTATTAATTATTTATTATCATTATTTTTGAGAAAGAGACAGACAGAGTGTGAGCAGCTGAGGGGCAGAAAGAGAGGGAGAAACAGAATGTGAAGCAGGCTCCAGGCTCTGAGCTGTCAGCACAGAGCCTGACGCAGGGCTGGAACTCACGGACCGCGAGATCATGACCTGCGCTGAAGTTGAACACTTAACTGACTGAACCACCCAGGCGCCCCTATTTTAGGTTTCTTTAAACAATTCAGATTTTTTTTAGGCTGGTACTAGTTTGAAAACTCTGGATCCATGTGATTGTCATACTGGGGTTTGCTTGTGTGGGAGAAATAAGGGGAAAGGACCCCCATAATATGCCTAGGAGGATCACAGATGACTCACTTAGTTTCCTTGTCTGGACACTCTTGGCAGAGAGCTTCCATTTGATCTGAGAGTCCTCTAGAAAAAGGGATCTTTCTCTCTGGAAGCTAGTCTAACAGCATCCACCATCAGAAAGTTCTTTCTCCTACCTCACCTAAATCCTTCTTGCTGCAGTCCAAGTCTATGTGGGCTTGGCATCACCTGTGGAGAGGGACACATTTGTCCCTGTCTTGCCCAGCTAGTCCTCATCCTGCAGGCTGGTGGCCACACTCTTTCACTTGCTGTGGGGCTGTATCTGAGGCCTGGGTAGGGTGTGGTTTCCTTCAGGTCCTCCCTGAGGTCTGCATTCCCCTTAATCAGAGAGTGAATGTTGTAGGGATGTGGGAGGGGCAGGAGGAGGAAAGTCTCATTGTAGGTTCCTTGTGCGAGAGAGGTGGGGAATTTCACCAAGGAGTGGGAGTGTGAGCTCTGGGCACTTGATGAATGTTCCGCATGCAGGCATAGGGTGTGGGCAATTCTCAGAGGGTCACACAGCTGGGTTGAACGGTGGGTTCCCTGGCCCTGCTCACCATCTTTCCACTGGTCACTCATCTCCCATTACTCTGAGGAGCTGCTCAGTGGGACAGTGGGTGGAACCTTAAAATAACAAATGTGTAGGTGCCGGGGTGGCCCAGCTGGGTTCAGCCTCCAGCTCTTGATTTCGGCTTAGGTCATGATCTCATGGTTCGTGGGATTGAGCCGTGTGTTGGGCTCCATGGTGGTAGTGCAGAGTCTGCTTGGGATTCTCTCTCCTTCTCTCTCTACCCCTCCCCTGCTTGCTTTCTCTCTCTTTCAAAATAAATGAACTTTAAAAACAACAACAACGTTCCACTGGATTCTGGAAAAACCACTGGATTCTGATGAATGAAGTGTTTGCAAGCTCCAGAGGCCTCAGGGTGCTGGCTGTTAGGTCTTAGAGGCTCTGAGGACAAAATCTAAAGGTGGGGCTGTGACTTCCATGGGTAATGGGTCATGTGAAGAGGTCAAGTAGTCACAGATGTCCACCTACTCCAGCCCGTGTCTCTCCAAGCTGACTAGTTCTTAGCATGTCAGAGAATCCTGAGAGCTGCATAGATGGCTCTTCCCTTCTTACCTGACAAGTCTGAGAATGTGCTTTTTCTTCATTCCCTTCCCTGAAAAGCAGAAGCACCACCCCCACATCCCAGGGTGCCATGAAGGTCAGGGAAAGTGTGCAGCCTTAAAATCTGCAACACAGAGTGTGATCAGCTGATTTGTCCTCATGATGGCCGTCAGTCCATCCAGGTACCCTCATATAAACAGAATAGTTCTGTTTTACTGGAAAGAACATGAGGCTTGGAATTAGGAGATTGTTGCCCCAATTCTGTGACCTTCAAAAAAAATCACTGGAGGTCAGAGCTGGAGGGAATCATTGTTATCATGTTGTCAACTGCCAGGTTTGATTAGAAAGGAAGCCCAGAGAGGTTAGGGGACTGGCCTGAGAGCAAAAGCTGGTGCAGGGCTGTGGAAGGGAGAGCTGTAAGGGGGGGGGGGGGGACAAAACCCTTCAGGACTGAGGTGGTCAGTCTTCCTTAGACAAGCAGGGTGGCTGGGATGGGGCTGTTGAGAGGCTACCCCCATGGCTCTCTCTGATGGATCAGGGGTTTTGGCAGTGGTCAGGGGCTAGTGGCCTAGGTGAAGGGATGCAGGGTAATGGGAAAAAGTGGCCGTGGGAATGAGCATGTCTTTAGGAGACCTCCAAAGAAGTTTCTTCTTGTGTTTCCTGAAACCCAGCAGGTCTTGATGGGTGCTGGCCCAGGAGAGGAAGGCAGGGAACAAGCCTCCCACAGGACAGAATTTTGGTGCACTCTGATGGGAGGTAGGCACATGGCTTTAGGGTTACCAGACACTTCAGGGAACATGTGGTGGCTTCCGAGGGCCAGGTGCTGGCCCAGAGGGGCCCAATGAGCCTACCCAGATATCTCTTGGAGACATTGGAGACCTGTGCTGCGTTTCTGCCATCCCTGCCTTCCCTACCCTGTGTCCAGGTTGTAGGGACCCCGAGAGGCAGCAGGGAGGTCAGGGGCAGCAGACGGGCTGGAAGCCAAGGTGCCTGGGCAGAGCTCTGAGGGCAGCAGAACACAACACTCAACGCTACCTCTCCAGTGGGCTGGAAGATGAAGAGGAGAGCAAAGGCGTGTAGGAGGGGCCTTGAGAGGGCAGAGGAGTAGCCGGCTGCTGAGTGTTTTCCTGCCCATGGGAGCTGCTGAGACCAGGAGGAGAAGGAGGATGTGGCCAGAGCCCAGTGTTTCCTGCCTGATAAGCCAGCCCCTCCCTGGGAGCCCTGGCTGGCCCTACCTTCTTGCCCAGAGCCCTGCCCAGGGAGGGACTGGCTGAGGAGGAAAATCACTTCTCCAGATTAGCTCGCCCAGGCTGAGCCTTCCTCCCCCGCCCCTATCCCTGCAGCAACCACAGGAAATGAGGCTGGGGCCCAGCAACCCAGAGGTCCCCACCTTCAGAGTACTCAGGCTCCAGGCCCAGGGACTCCGGTCTGTCTCGGGGCCCTACCGTCCAAGTCCCCCAAGAACGGAAGCCTTCTTGCTCCAAAGTCAACCATTTCCAAGGGGGGCAAAGCTTTCATGTGTTTGTCAGATCTCATGCCTGGAGTTTGGGCCTAGAAAACTGGTCAGTTTATTCACAGTCAGTCCACACACCAGCCCCCTCCCAACCGGCCAGCTGTCCAAGGGCAGAGTGCAGAAGGCTTGGGAGGCAAGATGATGGGCTGATCTCTGAGACCAGACCCTGCCCTGCTCTGCGCCAACAGGCTGTGTGGCTGGGGTGAGTCTCTGACCCTTTCTAAGCATTGCTCCCCACCTGTAACCAGGAGAGAGTCACATAGAAGTGAAAGGCCTCCCTTCCTCCCAGCATTCATGATTGAGGACTGGATTTGGGGTACTTCTGGAGCAGCAGGAATGGTGGTCATCCCTGAGAAAGTTTGGGCACCCTGAGGGCAGTCCGTCCCTACCGAGGTGGGGAGGAGGCCAGAGGGAGAACACCCACCCTTCACTGTCTTCCTGGCTGATCCCACTTCGTGTTCCCCTCTCTTTTGCCCGTAAAGAGCATCTTCTTCTGGTTTCCTACCCACAATCTTGTCCTCCCAGGGCTAGACTCCCTGGGAGCCAGTGTGCCTTGACTCCAGGTTGGGGGCAAGGGTTGTGTGTAGGATCCCAAGATCCCAAGGCGAGGGAGAGATGCTTCTCAGAGAACATCGTTTCAAAAGGAGGACAGAGTCCCAGGCCGGGGCACTGCTCAGAGCCACGGTCACAGACACAAGGCCCACCAGGACCTCAGGACACCAGTAGCAGCTGAGCCCCCACCACGAGGGGCTATAAGCTTATGGCCCAAGCATTCCTTCCTCACAGTCTGGACCCCAGACCAGCTTCCCAACCCACTCCCTGGCCCCTGCCTTCATTGGGAAGCTGATTTTTGGTCACTAAAGTGTACAAAGGGAGTATTTAATGCCCAGTACAGATAAACATGTACTTGCTTAGGGGAAAGCATTTACACAGGTGTGGACAGATATCTGAGTATGCACACTCATGTGGATGAGCAGGCAGCCCCTCTACCTTCACATTTGGGGGTGTTTTGCCATTTATAAAACACTTTTGGGGCACCTGGGTGGCTCAGTTGGTTAAGTGCCTGACTCTTAATTTTGGCTCAGGTCATGATCTCACAGTTCATGGCATCGAGCCCCTCATCAAGCTCTGTGCTGACAGCATGGAGCCTGCTTGGGATTCTCTCTCTCCCTCTCTCTCTCTGCCTCTCCCCTGCTCACACACATTCTCTCTCAATAAATTAACATTAAAAAAATTTTTTTTAATTAAAAAAATTTTTTAATATTTATTTATTTTTGAGAGAGAGAGAGAGACAGAGCATGAGCAGGGGAGGGCAGAGAGAGAAGGAGACCCAAAATCCGAAGCAAGCTCCAGGCTCCAAGCTGTCAGCACAGAGCCTGACGTGGGACCTGAACTCACAAGCTGTAAGATCATGATCTGAGCCGAATTTGGATGCTTAACTGACTGAGCCACCCAGGCGCCCCAGTAAACATTGTTTTAAAAAAAGCACTTTCAGGGGCGCCTGGGTTGCGCAGTCGGTTAAGCGTCCGACTTCAGCCAGGTCACGATCTCGCGCTCCGTGAGTTCGAGCCCCGCATCGGGCTCTGGGCTGATGGCTCGGAGCCTGGAGCCTGTTTCCGATTCTGTGTCTCCCTCTCTCTCTGCCCCTCCCCCGTTCATGCTCTGTCTCTCTCTGTCCCAAAAATAAATAAAAAACGTTGAAAAAAAATAAAAAAAAAATAAAAAAAGCACTTTCATGTTTGGTATTTCATGTGATCATCACAGCAATCCTGGCATAGGAATGATTACGTCCCTTCACAGGTCCTGGAGCTGATGCTCAGATGGGGCAAAGGGGCTGAGTAAGGTCACATCACTTGTAAGCAGACAGAGACCCTGCTGAAGGAGCAGGAGACAAATTTGCTTTTTCTTGTTCCTGCCCAGGAGTGTGGGCTATTTCTCAGCCTGCTCCTGAGGTGAGAATCCACACAACCACAGCTGAGCCTGAGTAACCCAGGTGCAACACAGGGAGGTAAGGAATCCCCTAGGCAGCAAAATCACCAGCATCCTGGTGGAGAGCACAGGGCCACCCAAGCAGTCAGACCTTTGTGGTCCTCTCTGATATGTGGTCTGGTCATGGGATACCTGGAGATGAGAGAGGTGGCTGAAGGCAGGAAGACTGGGATTTACACCTTTTCATTTTATGCTCTGCAGAGCTGGCCCAGCCACGCACCTGCTGTGTGACCTTGGGTAAATCACTTTCCCTCTCTGGGCTTCCATAAATTCAATTCAACAGTTTTCACAAACTAGAATACCCTGCTTCTCTGAGCCTGTGAAAGAGAAACAAACAAAAAAAAAAATGGGGGGGGGGCAGTTCCCCTCCTTTGTATTCCTGGCCTCAGCCCAGACTTGTCTCTAGGGAGGTGGCAGTGGTGGGGTGTCACCAGGCAGGGGTCACCCTGAGCAGAGCTATGGCTCTGACATCCAGGCCCTGAACACCTCCTACCACATCATCCAGTCCTGTCTCAGCTGCCTTGGGCTGCTGCCCACCCTCTGTCACCAGGCTACCTCATGAGGCCCCCAGATACCTGGTCTGGCCCCATTTCCATGTGTCACCCAGCCCTGGCCCCTCCTCCTTGGAACTTTGCCCCACCTTACCCACATCACCTGATCTTTCTACCTCTCCACACAGGGTGCTGGGCCAGACAGGATGAGGTAAGAAGCCTCTGTCATCTGAGCCTAGCCTGGCAGGTCCTCATGTAACCCTGACACAGAGGAGCACCTCCCTGTCAAGTCTGACCTGGTACAAAGGCTACAACTGGTCTCCAGAGGGATGCTGGGATCCCACCATAGTCTATAGAGACTCCTGGATGCTGTCCCCTCAACCCCACTCTAGGCCCTCAGCACAACCACCCACTGGCTATCCTCCTGAGACTCTCCCCCTTCAATCCAGTTAGAGGTTCCATAAGTTAGATAGATCACTCTTTTGCTTAAACTTTGGCCTACAGGGTGAAGCTCAAACTTTTCAGAAGACATTCAGGCCCTACTCTCCTGGCCAGCCCCTTCTGCCCTGACTCACTTCCCATAGCACACCTTATGTTCTGGGCACAGCACATTTCTAAATAGGACTTGTTTCCTCATACCCCAGTGCCTTTGTACAAGCTGCCTCCTCAGGCTGGAATGTCCTTCTCCACATCTTGGCTCTGTGGATTCCTCTTCACATTTAAGGACCCAGCTCAAATGTTCCCCCTCTCAGAAAGCCTTTTCCACCCAGTCCTCACCCCAAGTGAGTTTGCAACCCCATCATCTGCATATTCCCACAGCCCTCTCACACAGCACCCGTGGTGTGATGAGGCAATCTCTCTGTTTTTAAGCCTCTATCCTCCCACTAGTCTGGGAACGTGTTTATCTGGGAAGACATCTTATTTATCTTTGATTCCATGGGACCTATTTCATGTCAGGCACATAGTAGGTGTCCAATCAATATCTTTTGGATGATAGAACAGCTACTCAGGGTTCAGACACTTACGGGTCTGTCCTCTGCTCGGTGTTCTTAGACAAGCTGCTTCATTTCTCTGTGACTCAGTTTTCTTGCCAGTTAGTGCTGGTTTATGTCAAGGGTTTTCAGAATATGGTAATAAAGAGAAGCCATGAGACTAGTTCAGGAGATGATCAATGGTGCGGTACAAATTTCTAAGACAGTCACCTTTTGATGATCCCTGGAAAAATTTAATTCTACACTGGCTCTCTGCCACCTCCTAGCCTGCATTCAGACCCCACCCTTGGCCACGGGTCAGGAATGAAAACTATTTGTAATATTGTCCCCACAAGGGCAGATTAGGAAAAAAATTGGTGCCACATGTGGGAAAATGATATATATACATATATGTGTGTGTGTGTGTGTGTGTGTGTGTGTGCGCGCGCGCGCAGAGCTGGCTGCTAAATCTATAGTAAGAAGGATGCTAGATTTGTTTTAGGAGTAAATTTAGCTCTTTGGTAAGTTACCATTTCTAGGCCTAATGAAAAAACCTTTAATTATTCCCTTTATGAACCATGCTATAGAAGTACATACGGAAAGCTTGGAAATGCATAGACACAGCAACAGAAAGAGAGAGAGAGAGAGATCACCCCTATAATCTCCACGCAAAGGACACCTTCTGTTAACATTGTGTTGTATTCCTGTCAGACATTTTTTGTTCTAGGTGTATGTGTACACTCACATGAATGTGTTTTTAAACTTTATTTTGGAATATTGGGATTACATTGCTTTGTAAACCATTTTAACCAGTGAAAAGGTAACCCAAATATGTTTCTGTATCAACGCGTGCCTCTACATGGATGATGCACATTTTAGTGTGGGCTCTTGGAGCGCTTCTCTGTTCCCTATGCTATCAGCCCTCCATGAGGGCCCTGTGGTTTGCTGAAGTCCGAGTAGCCCTAAATGAGGACCCATCTCTTCTTTCAGAGAGCAGTTCACCTGCTCGTCACACCTGATGAGCAGAGTGTACAATCCTCACTTTTCAGGCTTTCTCAACCTTTAGCAGGACCCCCTTTCCAGAAGTAGAGCCACCCCTAGGACTCCCTCCTGTGCATGTTCCCCAAGAAGTGTGCGGAACTTTCTTTCCAGTGGTGTGTGTTATGAAAACAAGTCAGCACCGGTTTCACTTTCTAAGTATGGGTTATATCTTCCCGTTGAATGTCGGTTTTCAAACATCACGTTCCCTCCTCTCCCATATCATCCAGCCCCCCTCCCCACTCAGCCAGCTGCCAGTCAGCTCTTGTGGGAAGGGCTTCTCTGGTGCAGGGAGTGTAGGCTCGGATCTGGGCGGTGAGGGACACAGGGATGCCCACTTTCAATGCCACGCCGGTGCCTGGGAGGGAAGTGACTTGTCTGAGGTTTGCTTAGTGAGTCAGCAGCTTGGCCAAGCTGCCCTGAGAGTGCTGGGAATCAGCCCCAGGCCCAGGGCTGTGAGGCCTCAACCTCTGACGTGTGCTGTCTTGCTCAGGGCGGAAACCTCTCTTCCTGGGAAGGAGGGGCAAAGGCCCTGGGGTGCCCCTGAGCCTGGAGATGCCTCCCTCTGCTAGAAACTGCACAGGGTGCTTCTGGGTGGTATTTTCCTGTGTGTGTCTTCTTTGTCCAGCCAGACTGTGACTGTGCAGGACGTGGCCTTCCTGTCTCCTGTACCTTTCCAGGTTGAACTCCTTCCAGCCCATTGCTGCAGGGGAGAGAAAGTGTGCACAGAGGGCAGAGACTGGGACCCGGCTCTCAGCTCTTCCACTCACTAGCTGTGAGAGGCAGTGTGAGTCACTTCATTTCCTCGAGCCTCAGTTTCCTCAGCTAGAAGAATGGGGACCCCGCTCCACTCCACCACAGGGTGGATAGGTGGATTGAAATCTCATGCTGTCATCTAGTGACTCAAAGCAGGCGCTTAACAAATGAGCACTGTTCCTTTTGTCACTGCCCATCTGGGAATCACAGTGGTTCCCCACCCTGGAAACATGGCTCTAAAGTCACAGCCTCATGTTGAGTACCCTTTCCCGTATTCTCCTCCCAATCCTTGTCTGCACCAAGGCTTTGTGGAGGGGTCATGGTGCCCCAGGGAGCACACAATTTATAAAACAAAGAGCTTGCTATGCAGATGCAGCTTCTGGACAGGGTCTCTAGTTCCCCTTCTTGAACTTGGAGTACAGGAGCCCCCCAGCATTCCCACACAGTTTTCCGAGCCCCTGGGATTCCAGCAGCCAGCCTTACCTCAGACACCACTTCCTCCCATCCACCCTTCCTCCCAGCAATGAGCCTTTGCTCAGGCTGCTGCTATGCCCACTCAGGTGGCCTGCCCACCTTCCCACTCTCTGAACCCTTGCATCCCTGAAGCCTGCCCTCTGGGGCCCTCCTGGGCCTGCGTCCTGCCTCTCCTGTGATCGGTCTGCCCCTGCATGCCTATGGGCCTGATGCCTTCCGTCACATATTGCCCTGTGGTGTTTTGGCCTCTCCTCCAGATGGAACCCTCTAGAGGAGAGAGATCAAATCAGTGTGATGGCTGATTTAGGGGAAAGGGTGGACAGTTAAGTTTAGGCCAGGGTTTGAATCTTGGAAAGTTACTTATCAGCTCAGGCAAGAACCATAGGGAAGTTCCCCATCTCCTTGGAACCTGTTTCCTCATCTGTAAGGTGAGGATAATGAGATAAAGTGCCTGGCACTTGGTAGGTACTCAGTATTAAGTTAGAGATGACTTTTATTGCACTATTTTGGCATCCCCTCTGGTCCTTGCACATTCCAGGGGTTCCTCAGCTGCTCCAGAAATGAGGAAGCAGCAGATTGTGGATGGGTGGCAGCTGGCACCAGTTAGGGGCTGGGGAGGTCGTGATGGGCACAAATGCACAGGGAGACCTGATCAGATCCAATCTGAGCTCCTCCCCCACGTTGGCACCCTCAGCCCTCTCACGGGCTCCCCTCCCTGCTCAGTTTGGAGAGTTTCCAATAGCTGTTCACACAGATTGGAGTGTGGCATGTCCAGGGATAGAGAATGGATAGGGATCATAGGCAGAGTTTCCTGCACTCTCCCAGCCAGCAGCACAGTGTGGTAGGAAGAGCGGGCCTGGAGAGTTGAGCCTTGGGTTGGTGTTTTCCTTGTCAATGGCCACGATAGTGACCTTGGACAAATCCTTTCCTTTCCCTGGGACTCACTTCCCTCCGCTGTACTGTGAGGTGGCTGAAGTGGCTCCCTTCAGCTCTGGCATTCTATGACTCCTAAGTCAAAAAAACCTTCTAGTCCCAAATAAGTTAATGTCAAGGTAATATTATATTCTAAAATTTCAGATAGAGTGACAGTGGCTGTATGGGTGCAGGGAAGATTATTGTTGAGCAATGGTTGACAGCATTAATTAACCATTTATTTAGCCCTCATTTACCTAGTGTTCTGTGCCAATGTGGCAGATCAAATAGGACTAAAAATGCTTTGTCACTCCCTCCTCAATTTTCCTACTCCCTCGATTCTGGGCTGGACCTAACACTGCTCTGGCCAGTGTAATACAATGGAAGTGATGCTCTGTGTGCCTCTTTCATTTTAAAAGGGCTGTCAGCTTCTACTTCCTCCTTCTTGGAGCCCAGCCACCATATTGCAAGAAAATCCAAGCAACCACATGGAGAGGCCCATGTGGAGGAGAATCAGGGCTCTGCATCAACAGTCTCAGCTGAGTTCCCTGTCAGCTGATCATCAACTTACTGGCTATGGAGCTCAAGCATCTTGGGAATGGATCCTACAGCCCCAGTTGAGCTGCCCTAGCCGATGTCACGTGGAGTAGAGAAAAGCTGTCCACATGAACCTTACTTAAGTTGCAAAATCATGATTATTTTTTTGAGCCTCTAAATATGGGGTTAGTTTGTTATGCAGCAATAAAGAACAGAAATAGGCAAAGCTGGTGCTGGTATATGGGGATCCAAAGATGAAGACGTGTCTCAGCCTATGCAACTCCCCAAAATAGAACCCAAGACAAAGGTTTGCTGGAAGCATGTAGTGGTTTGGAAAATGATCGTAGAGAGCAGGAATGAAGACAAAATAGAGGAACAGGAGGGAAAGCCAATCTAAGGTGTGCTTCTGAGTTGTCCACCATTGTGGGTGACTGATGCTTGATCCCCCTGGGACTTTCTGAGGAGTCCTACAGGTTGTGTCTCAGAATTGTCTGCCTGAGATGGAAGAGAGAGGCATTTAGCCACAGCTCCTACTTCCAACTGGCTGGGTTGTTCCGTGGATGTTAAGCCCCCTGTACTTCCAGGATGTGCATGCATGAGTGCTGTGCTGGTTCCTGACGGTGTCCCATGCAGTGACATCAGAGAAGTCCCCAGGCAGGAAACAGGAGACATTTGGCATATGCTGGAGATAAGGTGTTGTGAGCACAAAGTGGACAAAATCTGTACGGAAGAGGTTTTTATAGCCCTGGCTCAAATCAGAGATGAGACCATGAGAAGAGGACGTAGCTCATAAGAGGTATCCAGGATAACAGGACCTTTGAGGATCTGGCTAGTGTCCCTTCTCAGCACATGGCAGTGGCTACTCCATGAAGCTGTCAGGCTATCTCAATTGCCCCTGAAGGCTGGGGTTTATTCTGGGCTTTGAGTCCCAACCACCAACTATCTCCTGGTTCAGATTTTGAAAGTAAGTGCCTCTAGACAACTAAGATGGTCAAACAGTGTTGTCATGAAGACAGACAGCACTGACTCAAGTTAGTGCTTCTTGCAGAGTCTTGAGCAGCACTGCTCGACTTGCACCAATAGCTCTATCCTTTTGCTAGAAAAGTTCCAAAACCTTTGTCTACCTGTCTGGCCCAAGTCATTCTCAAATGCATGAAGGACATTTGGAATCCTCCATAAGAAAACACCCAAGGCTGGTTTACATGAGAGGCTCTGGGCCGGTTTGAGCTGTGCCACTTCCTTTGCTCTGGGGGTCATGGAGGTGGCATTTCCAGGTTCTGCTAGAAGTCTGAAACCCACAGGAAGAACAATATCCTGGGAAACTCTTTGGGAATGATGGGGACTGGGTAACATAGTCTTACTGTATCAGGTTCAGAAAACTATTTCTCTGTTCTCACTCTGGCCGAGGTGCCCTGGAGCCTTGACTGGGAGCCATGTTACCATGTTCTTAGAGTTTTAGAGCAGGAAGGAGCCTCAGAAAGGATCCAAGGGTTACCTCTCTCCTCATTTCAAACATGTGGGTACCGGGAGTGGCCTCTGGCTTCTCAATCCTTTGAATAGGTTAAAAAATGTTAGAAATGTTTAGAAAGCCCTTTGAGTTCTTCAGAGGACATTTTACAAGTACCACTGTGAGGAGGTATAATAAAGCATTTACAGTTGATAGAAGTTTGGATGTAATGCATTTTGTGGTAGACACCCTACTGAATGAGTAGGGGGTGATGACACTGCTGTTGAGGTAGACATTTTCTGAAAAGGGAATAATGGTGGGGTAAATTCTGTCCAGTGTTTCTCAAATCCTCCTTTTGACTTTGTGTGCACAAATTCCAAGAGCAGAGGTTCTGTCCCCTGGACCCTGAATGGTTTTCCAGCATCAAAGAGTGGATGCTGTGGCCTCATTCCAAGTCCAGAATAAAGAGTGACTGTCATTCTTACACCACTACACATTTTCGCAGAGTAGTATACATGTGTACAGGGACGGTGCCCTTTGAGGCAGCGGATGAGACAAGAGTTCTCATTTAGAGGGTAGAAATTCTGGTCGCTTCTGCTAAGACTTCACCACGTGACCTTGAGCAATCATTTCACCTGTCTATTGGCTCCGTTTCCTCATCTGTCATGGGGGAAGCATTCTCTGTCTTACCTGTCTTACTGACCTCAGTCAGATAAAGGGTGTGTGCACACTGGCTCAAACCACTGACAGGGGAGAGATGCCTGTAGGGTGACTGGATAAAGGAGCAAACTCTCAATCAATCTCTCCTCTTTCTCTTCTGGTTCCCTGTGTATATTGTCTTCCTTCTCTCAGGCTGGAATCACAGCTACTGGCTGCTCTTATCAGAACCCTGCTTGCCCTCTAGAAAAATCCATGAATCACTCACCAAGGCTGGGGGCATGGTGGGTGGGGTGAGAATAGAGCATTTTGATTGGTCCAGCTTGAGTCATGTGTCTATTCATGGCTCAACCATTGTGGCCAAGTGCAATGGAGTACTATGTGTTCATCCTTTGGCCCAGAAGGGAGGCACTGTGTCTAGGAACCTCTATCACAAACACTTGATTGGAGTAGCAGGAGGAAAATAGTTCTTCAAAGAAGGAATTATTGATTTGGGCAGTCAAAACTGTAAATGCCCACTGAGGTGTGGAGCTACTTTGTAAGCTTACTTGTAACCCAGGTAAGTGTAAAGTGCCATCAATGTTTCTGTTGTTAGTCCTATATCTGACTTTCTATGAGGAGGAAGAGGGACCAGGGCCCTGCTCCACTGTGAGTACCTTGGCCAAGAAGGATGGGGACTTAATTTCTTACCCATCACTGAAAATGCTGATGTCATTTAAATAAAATTGTTCTCCCCTTTAAAACTGAGAGCACAGGATGAGTGCTTCTCCTCATGATGCTTCTCCTTTTCTACTCCACCCACATAGTCACTTTTTCCTGAACAGGTGGTCTTTGGCAATGCTCAAGTCTATGGGTCTGCAACATGCCCAAATGTGTGAGGTGGAAGAAGACATAACAGAGGTAGAATGGCTCCTGGCTCTCAAAGGAGTTACAGACTAGCTGGAAGCACAGCTGGCCAACAAGCAACAACAGTGTAGAAGGATGAATGCTCAAGAGCTGGTGGGGTAGAGGAGCTTGGGATGCCTGATTTGGGGAGATGAAGGTCTCTGCTTTTGTGGACTTCCCCTCCCTGCTCCCCTGCCATTGCCAGACCACATGGAAAAGCAGTAAAACATGGAGGTGAAGAGGATGAGCTCCGTCTATCCTGCCTGGTGTTGTTTAACCCCTGCTCATCAGCTTTCTCATTACACAGTGGGGATGATAATACTAGTGCTTACATCATACGATTGTCATGAAATTATAAGATGTTGCTACATAACAGTGTTTACAAGAGTGCCTGACACACAGTATATGTTCAACACATGTCACCTTGTGTTACATTCAATATTTACTTGTTCACTTTCTCTCTCTTTCTGTCTTTCTCTCTCTCTTTCTCTCCCTCCACTAAATTATAACCTTCATGAAGAGGGATTTTTTTGTTTAGTGTAACAATCTCAGGGCTTGGAAGAGGTGCTAGCACACAGGCACTTACTAAATACCTGTGTATTGCATGTAAGGTGGCTAATAGTATACTTGGCTTGAAATATTTTAGTAACCTCCTCCCAGCCTCTATATCCCTCCAATAATTTTGCTCTCCTGCCTAAATCTTTTAAAGGCTCTTGGCGCTCCTGGGTGGCTCAGTTGGTTAAGTATCTGACCCTTACTTTCAGCTCAGGTCATAATTTCACGATTTGTGCAATTGAGCTGTGTCAGCTCTGTGCTGACAATATGGAGCCTCCTTTCACTCCCTCTCATCTCAAAATAAATAAATAAATAAATAAATAAATAAATAAACATTAAAAAAGGATAAACTCTCACAGATGAACATAGGGGAAGGGAAGGAAAAATAAGATAAAAACACAGAAGGAGGCAAACCATAAGAGAATCTTGATTACAGAGAATGAGCTGAGGTATGCTGGAGGAGAAGTAGGTGGGGGGATGGGTTAAATGGGTGATGGGCATTAAGGAGGGCACTTATTGGGATGACCACTGGGTGTCACATGTAAGAGATGAATCACTGGGTTCTACTCTTGAAGCCATGACAACACTGTATATTAACTTTAATTCAAAAGAAATAAAGTCCTCTTTCTCCGCATCCTTACCAACATCTGTTGTTGCCTGAGTTGTTAATGTTAGCCATTCTGTCAGGTGTAAGGTGGTATCTCATTGTGGTTTTGATTTGTATTTCCCTGATGATGAGTGATGTTGAGCATTTTTTCATGTGGCCATCTGGATGTCTTCTTTGGAGAAGTGTCTATTCATGTCTTTTGCCCATTTCTTCACTGGATTATTTGTTTTTTGAGTGTTGAGTTTGACAATTTCTTTATAGATTTTGGATACTAACCCTTTATCTGATATGTCGTTTGCAAATATCTTCTCCCATTCTGTCGATTGTCTTTTAGTTTTGCTGATTGTTTCCTTCACTGTGCAGAAGCTTTTTATTTTGATGAGGTCCCAGTAGTTCATTTTTGCTTTTGTTTCCCTTGCCTCTGGAGACATGTTGACCCAGCAATTGCACTACTAGATATTTATCCAAGGGATACAGGTGTGCTGTTTCAAAGGGACATATGCACCCTAATGTTTATAGCAGCACTACCAACAATAGCCAAAGTATGGAAAGAGCCCAAATGTCCATCGATGGATGAATGGATAAAGAAAATGTGGTATACACACACACACACACACACACACACACACACACACACACAATGGAGTATTACTCAGCAATCAAAAAGAATGAAATCTTGACATTTGCAACTACGTAGATGGAACTGGCGGGTATTATGCTAAGTGAAATTAGTCAGTCAGAGAAAGACAAATATCATATGACTTCACTCGTATGAGGACTTTAAGAGACAAAACAGATGAACATAAGGGAAGTAAAAATAATATAAAAACAGGGAGGGGGACAAAACATAAGAGACAAATATGGAGAACAAACAGAGGGTTACTGGAGGGGTTGTGGGAGGGGGGAGGGGCTAAATGGGTAAGAGGCACTAAGGAATCTACTTCTGAAATCATTGTTGCACTATATGCTAACTAATTTGGATGCAAATTTTAAAAAATAAAATAAAATAAAAAAGAAATAAAGTCTCCTTTTCCCACAAATCAAGAGTTCACACTCTTTCCCTATTCTGTATAATTGGCTTCAGCCTGTGTGGACAGCTTTGTCACTTTCTCTTGCTCCAATCCCTACAACCACCTGGCACAGTCTACTTACTGTCCTAGCTCCTGCTTTTTTCTCCTCCAACCTGAGCCTTTACATATGCTTTTATTTTCTTTCTGTATAACGTGCCTTCCCCTATTTCCCCCTCAATTAGAATCCTAATTCTCTTTCACAGTCCATTTCACACTGTCATTCAGTTGAGAGCCTCTCCTTGACCTCTCCTATAGTACTACATTTCTCCCCTTGGTGTGTCTATTTTGGCATTTGTCTTGTTCTTCCTTGTGTTAGCATTGGTGGGGTGGGTATACATCTGCCTCCTGTTTAGACCCGGAGCCGGAGCTCATTCAGGGCACTAACTGTGTCTTTTTTGTATCTTCATATGTGCTTGTTGAAGAACCTAATATGTTCTTCATGTGTGCTTAATATGTGCTTGTTGAAGAACCTCAAAGTTACCCCAAATCCTGTCACCTCAAAGTTATTGGAGTCCTTTACTTGCTATGGCCTACATATTTCACATCCCAGCCCATGAGTATCTTGCTTATTTACTTGCTTATTCATGTTCTGCTTTATAACATGAACTCAGAGGTGCCTGGGTGGCTCACTCAGCTGAGCATCCAACTTTGGCTCAGGTCATGATCTCACTGCTCGTGGGTTCGAGCCCCATGTTGGACTCTGTGCTGACAGCTCAGAGCCTGGGACCTGCTTCAGATTCTGTGTCTCCCTCTCTCTCTGCCCCTCCCCCAGTCACACTCTGCCTCTCTCTCTCAAATATAAATAAACTTAAAAAAAAAAAACCACAACAAGAACGTGAACTCAAAGATGGGAACCTTGTCTATCTTGTTTACATGTGAGTCCCTAGTGCTTAACAGTGTCTCGTCTGAACAACTGGTCAAGTGATATTTGGGGGATGAATAAGTTCCAACTGGCTCTGACATCAGTGTCTTTGTGGGAGGAGTCTGACTCTGTCCAACTGAATTGCTCATCACTTTCCCACATCCCTCCTTCTCCATCATTTCTGCTTTCTGACTCTCTCAGTGCAGGTCTGACTTCTATATGCCCAGCAGCCAATTCTAGGTACATGTCTGTTCCATAGTTTTTTAACGTGGTGAGAACAGTGCTCTTACCAACACTTATATATTTCAAATGATATCACCTCAAAATCAATTACTTTTGTCTTTCATGTGGAACTTTTAAAAAAGCACATTCCCAGTAGTATTCACAATATTGAGAGATGTTTCACCTTGAACAGAATGAACTTCTAAAAGCTTTACTTTGATTGTCTGGATTAGATGAAAAAAAGTGAGTTATTGGAATTAACAGATTTTTTCCTATCAACACATCTGATTACAATAATATAAAACTGGCATCATTTAATCATGTTTACCATTCTTCCCTTGGTGGTGGTTATCAGGTAAACAGCTATCACTTCACTCCTAGCATGTGTGCAAGAAAACTTGGAATTGACAAATGTATTGGCAGCGTTGTCCAGAAAAACACAGCCAATCGATAGAAGATTATATATATTTATTTAAGAGTTGTATGATAAGGAGTTGGCTTGCATGGCTATGGAGCCTGGCAAGTCCAAAATCTTCACAGTTGATGTCTCAGGCTGGCAGGCTGCTGTAGAAACAGGAAGAGCTCACGGTCCATTTCAAATGCTTCCAGGCAGGGAGAATTCTCTCTTACTTGGGGAGAAGGCAGCATTTTATTTTATTCAGGCCTTCAACTGATTGGATGAGGCTCACCCACATTAAGGAGAACAATCTACTTTATTTAGTCTGCTAATTCAAATATTAGTCTCATTCAAGAATGCTCTGACACACACCAGAGTAACATTTGACCAGGATTTAGACAGTGTTCTTAAAATCACTGATGACCTTGGAGGTAGATGCTGATGCTTCTGGAGCAGATCTGTGTCCTGCTTTTTATGTAGTCAGTGCTATCACCACGGTTCTCTGGGAAGATGGTAAATGCTGATAACCATTTTGTGCATGTTACAGTTTTATCGTTAACTTTATTGAAAAAATATATTTACATTTCCATTACTCATGCAGTTTCTTTTTTGTTGAACTTATTGCTACTGAAGGTTTATTGTAAAATGAAAACACCATAGCAAACACTAAAATAAATAGTTCTAGGTTTATACTGCACAGAATGTGGACAAGTTGCCGCAGCAAGGCTGCTCCCATTACTGTCTATGGGCTTGAGCAAGACCACTGCCTTCTAGCTTCTGCACATCATACCTCTCACCCTGACTTTCCCCACTGACCCGGGGGGCCTGGTGGCCTGTGGTTTCCTGCACCTTGCAGGGCACGGCACAACTGGCAAGAACAGAAATACTGAGTCTGTATCTTAGCACCACTCCAGAGGGGGAATTACTCTCCTTAGTGGCTTGCGTCTATGTGCATTTCAACGTCTAGAGGAGAGCTGCACGCAGTGTCTCTGAGATGGCTGCACTGAGTCAAGAAAGGATTGGGAAGGAGAGGCAGGTCAGCCCTCATTGTCTTCCAGATGTATCCTGGAGTTGAAGTGAGAACTCACTCACTGCACATGTGACTCCCACTCCAAGAGATGCAATTGTGGCAGAAGCCAGAAGTACAAGTGAAAGGGCACCAATCCTATCTTGGCTTCTTTTAAAGCAATTATTATTTTTTTACAATGTTTTTATTTTGTTTTTGAGAGAGAGAGAGAGAGAGAGAAAGCAGGAGAGGGGCAGAGAGAGAGAGACACACAGAATCCAAAGCAGGCTCCAGGCTCTGAGCTGTCAGCACAGAGCACAATGTGGGGCTTGAACCCACAAACTGCAGGGGCATGACCTAAGCTGAATTCAGACGCTTAACCGACTGAGCTACCCAGGCGCCCCTTAAAGCAATTCTTAAGAAGAGTCCATTACACAATAACAAACTAGGCAGGGCACTAGGACGATATGGGTCAACAGTCACGATCCATGACAGAGCATTTGGTCACCCTACCTATAGGTATTTTATCCTTGGGCTCTAAGGGATGCTCTGATCTCAACTCAGTTTTTAGGGTCGTTTCTCTGTTTGGAGTTTCCACATCTGTGTGGTGTCAGTGACCAGGACTTGCATGAGCGTGGGGGCAAGATGGGGATTCTGCCCTCCCGCAGACTTGGGGTCCTCCAAGAATTGCTGCCGAAGGCTGTTCAGTGATGCTTCCTAGGTGACTGGGAGGGAAGGGCTTCCCAATGGGACCACCCATTCTCTGTTCTTACCTTGATGTAGAAAGCCCAATTTTAACTCCTGGCCTATATGGGGCCTGAGGCCTGCACTCTTGTCCCCACGGAAGACTTAAATCCACTTGTTGTGGTGTCTCTCCTCATTTCTGACCCTTGTGACTTCCCTGTCCCAGCCTCCTTCATAAGTACAACTCAGCTACCCATGAAACAGACATGTACTTAAACCAGAACTTCTGTGTGTTTGAGTAGGAGCTGAAGGGGGAGGATTGCTTAGGATGTCCCCTCCCTCTCAGACATCAAACCTCTAGGCCTCCTCTGCTTGTCCTTGAATAGAAGGCACCAAATGACTGTGGAAGTCAGATGGGCATAGGGGTGTTTTTCTCCCTGCTAATCGGAGACAGCTTCTTAAAGGCAGAAACTTCTAGCACAAGGCTGAGCCCGTGGAAGATTCTATAGGGAAGGCCAGGGAGAGAGTTTTCTACCTCTGTCATACGGTAGAGGCTACAACTCTGCTTTTGGCCTTGGAAGGAAGGAGGATTGTTTTGTATCTGAGGAGTTTGATAAGATAGATTCTCCATACCTCTTTGGGCAGAGGAAGTAAGTTCCAGGATTTTCTTAACATTTTCATTCATTCATTCTTCCTTAACTCTCAAAACATTTTTTAAAAGTGTATTTATTTATTTTGAGAGAGAGAGAGAGAATGTGGGGGAGGGGCAGAGAAAGAGGGAGAGAGAGAGAGAATTTCAAGCAGACTTCACACTGTTAGCATGGAGCCCGACTTGGGGCTTGAACCCATGAATGACAAGATCATGACCTGAGCTGAAACCAATGGCCGGATGCTTAACTGACACCCAGGTGTCCCACCCCCCAAATACTTTTTTAACATCTACATCTAATGTGTGGCTGAAATGCTAGCTGTGATGCCAACCCTTCCAGGTTAAGGAGAAGAGCTGCCCCTGAGGGCAAAGGAGGGCCCTACAGACTCACTGTGTGGACACAAGTCTCTAAGAACCACTTCTTCCCCCTTCACAGCCACTACAGGAAACTCTTATGGCTCCCATCTCTTTGCTAGGGGCCTGACTATTGCTGGGAGGAAGACCCTTGGCCAATCTGTGGGTCCACCAATGGGGGTGGTGACTAGGGGCTCTCTTGGCAGGAGAGCTGGGGAAGGTCCAAGTCCAATGGGGGCAACAACACCAATAGAACCCTGTCAACAGCTCAGGGTCTGAGTGGCCAGAAACTGAAAAGGTTCAAAGCTTCAGGGGTCCTGAGGGTCGGTTGGGGCATTGGCAGGACAAGCCTGGGACATTGGGTGTGGATGGGATGGTTGAACAACCCCCTTTGACTTGGGAGAAAGGCAAGGCAAGAGGGAGATATTAATCCTTTTATACCGGATTGACCCAGCCTAGTGTTGACCACTGCTTCCAGCATCTTCTGGATACTCTAACAGTACTCTCAGCAAAGCTTCTTCCCAGGCTGGCCAGGGTACCTGATTCTCTCCTGCTCCAGCACTGTCTCCAGCATACGGCCTGGAAGAGTGCCCATCTGCCCCTTCCCCCTCCCCCCAAACACACATACATACTCACACACACATACACGCACACACACACATATTTTAAGCATACATACACCCACGCATGCACATGTGGGTGTGCACGCACACACACATGCACACACACACACACACACACATACCTCATCCACACAGGCTGCAGGAGTGTTTTGCAATTCTGGTCAGGCCTGGGCAGGATAAGATGGCAGCTCTCATATTTCCCTCTAGGTCATAGTGGTTTCAGTCACATAGTAGATGTGGATGTTTAAAAAAAATGTGAAATATGAATACATGAATAAGTGAGTGAGTGAAGGGATGGAAATTTAAGAAGAACCTGGAACCTCCTTCCTCTGTCCAAAGAGGTCTGGGAAAGCTTACTGTATTTCTGATATAAGGCACACTCCCAGTGGCCTCAACGTAAGATGGAAAAGAGTGGGGCAGTGCTCCTTGTGAGGCGCCTTCTCAGCTGGGGCACACCTGTCTCCTGGACTTCTCTCAGAAGGTGCTCCAGGCCAGTGACATGCCTGCTCTGGGGCTCCCTCTCTCTACCTGAATCCAGCTTGACCTCCAAGAGCAGGCTGACTGCATGGAAACACATGGAGCCAGGCACACTTTGGATGGCAAGACCCAGAAGGCAGCAGTGGCAATGGTGAGATGATGGGTGTGATCCACTGTGGCCCATCCCATCATCAGCAAATAAATAGGGCAGACCACAGAGGTGGGAGAGCAGACCGCTGGCCTGGGAAGAATCAGTGAGTGGTAATGTCTCTTCTGTCTTAATCCTGGGGGCCACAGTCCCCTGTCAGTTACACAGCTGTGATAAGCTGACTACTACAGGATTTGTGCCACTGTGTGGATGAGGCATGAGGCTGTAGGGGAAGCAGCACAGAAATAAGAATCCAGGTACCCGAGTTCTAGTCGTGATTCTCTCATTGCATCTTGTGTGACTTTGAGATAGGTACTTGACTTCTTTGAACCTTGAGCTCCTTGAAAAATGAGTATAGCCAACTTTGCTTCATCTCTCTTCTAGGGGAGATGGGACCTCCCAGGGTTAGAATGAGAGAGAGACTTTAGATACCAGCCAGCAATGCCCTCACCTGACACAGATAGAGAGCTGAGGTCCAGAGACAGAAGGGACATGGGCAAGGTCACACAGCAGACCAGAGGCAGAGCTGTGCTCCCAACCAGGTTTCTGGCCTCTCAGGCAGCGCTGGTTCCCCTGCCTCAGTCTAAGCAATGTAGGTCCTCACAAAAGGAAGAGTTTTCTATAGGCTCTAGGCAGCTCTAGGTCTTCTAGCAGGGAGACCAACACATGAATTAGGCTGCAGGAGGTCAATCCTATTGTACAAATTGCAGAAAGGAAACAGAATCCCAGGACCTGTTCCCACACTAGCCAGAGAACCACTTTGTTAGCTGGAAGTCTTTCCTGGTGTCTGGTGTCACCCTCACCCTTATCCATTTAAACCCACTGGTGGTAGTTCTGTCTTTAGTGTCTAAGCTCAGCCTTAGTCAACAAGTGATGTTTGCCTGTCTGAGCATAAACTCTGTGCTTAGCAGAGAAAGACAGCTTTCTTCCAAGATGCAGGGAAAATTCATTTGGGTTGGATTTTCAGGGGGTAGAAGGTGGTTTTCAGAAAGAAGAGAGAGGAGATATGATGACTGCCATTTTATTTATTTGAATCACTAGAAAGCTCCGATCTACTGGGTGCTGAGCACATCACATAATACTTTCATAATTGTCAATGGCTTTTCCTCAATCATAGTCTTTAGTCAGTGGACACCAGGAGCTCTCTACTTCTTCTTTGCTTTTGCTTTCTTTCCTTTGTTTGTTTTGTAGAACTTAAGAGATTCATCTTGGTCTGGCTGGCCAGTGATAGAGAGGGGGGAAGGGATAGGAGCATTGAGGTTCAAAGTCTTCTGAAGTTTCAGGTCCAAAATATCAAAAGTTATCTGTATCTCATATTGCAGCAGCTCCTTCAGGCATTCAGTCTGAATGTGAATGACCTCATCAATGAGCTTTTCTAACTCCTGGAAGAAATAGAACATGGCTGGTGATCAGAACTCTGGAGAGACTGAGGCTATCTGCAGATATCCAATTCTGAACACATCCACTCTTTTTTCTGTGTTCTAAACCTTACATTTCCCCCACCAGATCTCTTGGTCACCCTTATCACCCCTACTCTGTGCTCTGAGAGGCTAACTTATAAGGGCTGCCTCAACCAGCTACCTTGACCTATGGTTTTAAGTTGAGTTCAGCCAATGGGAGGTACTGGCAGGAGATCTGAGCCTGGGAAGAGAATGAAGTCTCTCACCTCCTTCAGGATCCACTGTAGATTGGCCATGACTCTAACCCTCTGCCTACAGCCTCCTAACCCACAGCCCTCTCCTACAGCTCTCTTTTTGGATTCCAATGACTGTTTCTTTCCTTCTCCCATCAGGCCTACTGTGGCAACAACCCTGTTGGACTGTGTCATTGACTACTAACATTGTTCTGGGCCCACAGGCTAGTCCCATCTTCTCCTATCTTCTGGCCAATGAACTTTCCATTTGGATATCATCCCCCTTCCTTCCCCTCCTGCCCTCATCTCATTTTTACATCTCAAAGTTCTAGTAGCAGCCTAGTAGCAGCACTGTCAGAAGGGACAGTGCAAGTTGCTCAGAGAGTGGAAATGTCCTCCAGCCAGCCAGCCATGGAAAGAATGGAAACTCAGTCACCATCTGCCATGTTAAAATGAGACCCTGTCTGTCATCTCAGTCAGTATTATGGCACCATGGAATCCTGGAGACATGGACCATGTAACTGTGTGTCTCCAAATTTCTTGTTTGAGGAACCAAACAGCAGAGGAGAGTTTGTGCTTGTCTTGAGGGTGTCAGGGGACATACTTAGAGTAGCTGATGCCTAGAAGACATTTCTTTGAGATCTCTTATTTTAACTAAAACCTAGTGTAAAATCTTATATTTGCCCCAGAATATCTCCTTGGTTGTTTTATATAAAAATAATGTTCTTCCCCTAAGTCCTTGGGGAAGACTGTGCTCCAAGAGGATGTACTGTGTTTATCCTATGGTGTTCAGTGTCCCCACCTCTGGCACACAATCAGGGGCACACAGTGGAAGGGACTCTAGTCCACGAGCTCCACCAGGCAGGGACCAGCAGCAAAGTAATGGGGGCTGGAAGAGGACCTGGGAGGGGCAGGGAAGGACAGCAGGAGTGGGAGGGAAGGCAACACCTCCCATCCATTGCCTTGTCCACATGTTCTAGAGCAAGGTCCCCCAGAGGAGACAGGTTATTGCTTAAGTTCTTTTTTTCTTTAAAAATATTTTTTGATAGAAAGCACAAGCAAGGGAAGGGAAGAGGGATGGAGGGAGAGAGAGAGAGAGAGAGAGAGAGTGGCAGAGAGAGAGAATCTTAAGCAGGCTACATGCTCAGCACAGAGCCATACGCAGGGCTCGATCCCATGACCCTGGGATCATGATCCAAGCTGAAATCAAGAGTCAGATGGACACTCAACTGCCTGAGCCACCCAGGAGTCCCTGTTGTCTAGGTTCTGTTGGGTCTTTCTTTGCTGGACATCTTACTGCACTAAGATTACCTGGCAGCCCAATGTGCTATTTCTCTGGGAGACTTGACTTAACCTTAGAAGAGTATCATTTATTCTATTGTGTTAATTGCTTTTTAGAGATTTTCCCCATGTTATAATTCACAGGGCTGTTCACTCTTTAGCTGACTTTGAAACACACAGGCCCTGTGACTCTCCACCCCCACCCCAGCATATACCAACATACGCCCTCATGTGTACACGTATGCAATACTTGTCTCTGTGTTCAAAGATAATGCAACAATGATGATATTAGTGCCTATGTTTAGTGAAAAAATAAATTTGGACTCTTCCAGGCCCTTAAGAAGTTGATTGCCCTGGGGCCAAGATAGTCACCATTTAGTAAAGAGCTGGTCGTTGAGACTCTGGCTCCTCGAGCCTCTGTGGCCTTAAGACTGGTCAAGAGGGCAGCCCGATTTCTTCTATCCATGCCAGACTCTTCTAGGTTCTCCCTGGACCACTAGCCCCACCCTTTTGCCTACCTCAGCATATCACCCACATTGGGCTGTCCCCAATGGACCTTCCTTCGTCATCTTCCCCCACCCCCAGGCCTCAATGGATGCCAGCTCTGCAAGTAGATGAAGGGCACTGAGACCATCTGTGGTGGTTCAGATCCTGGGCTCTTCATTAGACATTGGGATCCACCAGGCCTCAGTCCAAATGTAAACAATTCTACTTGCTAGCTTGGTGACCTTGGGCAAATGGATTAAATTTTCTGAGCCTCAGTTGTCTCATTACTAACATGGGGACAAGAATTATACCTCACAGAGATGTTTTGTGAAACATGCATGCAAAGCCTGTGGCCAAAGCTCAGTGACTGTCCCCTTCTGCCCCGTTCCATGTGTGCAGACCATGGAGTCCTGTCTGTGAGTCTGACTCCAGCTTTGATGTGCTCTTGGTAGGAATGTGCATTTGTATATGGTAGGTGAGCATCCTCCCACTTCATGGGTCCAGCCTTACCTCCCTCTTTAGAACCCGGCTGGGCTGCTCAGACACCTCAGAGAACGTTTTCTGTAGCTTGTGCTCCTGCTCCAGGTGCAGCGCCTCCTTCAGGAGCAGTACATTTGTGCGTTTCTGCACCTCAGCCATATGGAGCTCCGCCATCTGCTGCTCAAGCTGCCAGATGTCCTTGTCCATGCCCTTGGCCAGCGGGAGGGGCTGGGGCGGTGCACATACTTCCAGGTGGTTGACAGTCAGGTTGACTTCCTGGTCCTGGCCCAGGACATACTGGTAGAGTTTGTAGTGGCGGATGAAGGTGTTGTGGAAGTAGTCACAGAGGGCCAGCAGGTGGGTGGTATTGAACTGCCCCTGGTAATCTCTGAGTTTGTTCCCTAGGATCGTCACCGCCTCAGTGATGGAGCAGCCTGTGGGCACAGAGGGGCTGAGCATTGAATGTGAACTGAGGTAAAGCTGCATTGATAGGTGATCAACATAGGTTCTGAACCTAGGCACTCATCCACCCATCCACCCATCCATGCACCCATCCATTTCTTATCTGTCTGCCCACCCATCCTTCCATTCATCCCCCTACCCACCCACCCATCCATGACACCCATGACCCCAGAGCCCATGTCCTACTAGTTATTCTATATTACCATTTATCAGTTCTTAAAAATTATGGAGTAGAGGCACCTGGGTGGCTTAGTTGGTTGAGAGTCTGACTTCAGCTCAGATCATGATCTCATGGTTCATGGGTTCAAGCCCCTCATCAGGCTCACTGCTGTCTACACAGGGCCTGCTTCAGATCCTCTGTTCCCCCCTTTCTCCTCCCCTCCTCTGCTCATGCTCTGTCTCTCAAAAATGAATTAATATTTTAAAAAATCTTTAAAAAAGGCTATGGAGTATATCACATTTCTCCTTTTACCTTGGCTTCTAGGAAGTTCAAAGCCAAATTTAAGTAGTAACTTACCTTTATCTCATTTTTTAATATGATTATCTCACCCCTTACCAATATTTTGACCTTTAACTCTAATTTTGAAGGTTTACTTCAGCTGTTCTTTATGTTGTTTCCACTTGAAACCCTTTGGAAAGGAAATGAGGGTATAAAAAAAGGGATTCTGATAAGAGTAGACTATGAGATGACTGGAGAGACAGATGTCCAGGCAACTGTTATCTTGGAGATGTGTGTCACAGATTTAGGCAAATATTGCTTCTATCATGCAAACAAAGATCAGTTCTGGGGTTACACCCTGGGCAATGCTCCTGAACAAACCATCTTCTCTCACCCCCTCCCATACACTCCTTTTGCTCACAACTTTATCAAAATCTCAGGGTAGTGTAATGAAGGAGGAAGGACTCTTCCCAGCATGTGATTGGGTCTTAACACAGGGGGAGGTTCAGTAAAGGGTCATGACTAAATGATGGGTATGCCTTGATGAACAGACTTTAGGCAGAGAGAGGGGCAAGAAACAAGGAACAGAGAAACAACATGCCTTAGCGTAAGGAGACCTGGGTCCTCACACAGATGCCATCCCTGAAGTGCACTGTAAATTCAGTCAAGTGTCTCTTGCTTCCTGACTCAGTGCCTACCTCTGTAGAATAGGAGCTTGGGCCAGCTGACCACCAAGTCACATGATTTGGGGAATTCAGTTTTATCTACTGAAGGGAGAGATCAAGTATTGCATGCAGGGAACCTGGCTTTCCTCCTGGAGTGGAGGCCCAACCTGTCTGTAGATCCCCCTCCTCGTTTCTCCTATGTGAGGCTCCCGTAGGGCCTTAGTGAAGTCTCTTACCTTCCTAGCCAGAGGGCTCCTTTCTCCTTTAGGAGGAGCTGTCTCAGTCTTGCCCTTGTAGTTGCTTGTAAAGTCCTCCACACCCCACCCCCACAATGAACATTGTATGTTCATTTTGGCTTCTCACTCTTGGCTCTGTATGGGAATATTTACCTCAAATCTTCCTGGAGTGCTGAGATGGTAAGTTATCACTGTCTTAGAAAAACATTAGTAGATGGAGCACTACTCCACTTTTAGCCTCATTTAGAATGTGCTTGGGAGTGTCACTTGGATTTAGACTTCAGTCTTCCGGGCAAGGGATGAAGAAAGGCCTCTCCAATGTGCAGAACAGGAGGTTGGTAGGCTGTGTTTTCCCCTTCTTTCAAGGCAAATCATCAGGCTCAGAGGTCCAAGAGAGTGCTTCTGTTTCAGGATGGTGTAGAGGGAGGGCACTAGATTTGGAGGCCTGAGACAGTTCTGTCCCATTTTAGTTGTGACATTGGGCCTTCATTCCCACAGATGTAAAATGAGGGATGATAATATTTAGTTGATAGGATTTTTATGAGTATCAAATGGGATGACTTGTCTAAGTGCCTGATACAGAGCCTGCTACAAGGTAGTGATCAATAAACAGTGTAGGGAAAGAAGAGTTTGTTTCTGCCCTATGAGAAAAGTCTCTCCTGGCCACATATATCTTTCTTTCTTTCCATTTCTCCATCTATTCATCCACCTATCAATTCACCCATCCATGCATCTATCCATGAATGCATGCATGCATCCATTCACCCTCCATGCATTGCATGCATGTATCCACTCTTCCATCCATCATCCACCCATCTATCCACCCATTCATCCACCCATCCATCCACTCATTCACCCACCCATCCACCCATTTATCCATTCATCCATCCATCTATTCACACATTCACCCATCCATTTCCCATCCATCTGCCCATCCACCCTCCCATTCATCCTCCTATCCACCCACCCATCCATCCACTCAAGATTAATTTGTCAATTGTTACTGAGTGCCTATTACTTACTAGGAACTATGCTAAGTCAATACTATGGCAATACTGTGACAAATAAGACACATTTTTGTTTCTAAAGTGCTCACAGGAAAGACAAACAAGTAAATGTTATGATATGTGTGTAAAGAGAAACAGAAACAGGTGGAGAGAAAGGTTCAGTTGAGGATAGGGATTCCCCTGGAGGAGATAATGCATGAGCTACATCTCAGAGGCTTAGTGGGAGGACTGAGCCAGTAAAGATGGTGAGGGAGGCACTTTCTGGGTACAGTCTGGGTGAAAGCATTGGGGCAAGAAGCTGTATGGCATGGGTGGGGAACAAGCCTGGGTTTGTTATTTTTGGCATATAAAAATGGAAGCAGAAAATGGCAAGTGTTGTGTGGAAAGGTAGGCAGAAGACAGATGGGAGGGCCTTGAATGCTGCATTCAGAAGTATTGCATTGTAGGAAGTGCAGAGTCTGCCTAGCATTGTAGGAAGATTGTACACATGGCCATGCTTGCCTTGAGCTAAATAACATTGATGGTCATGTGGTGTTGGTGCATTGCATTGTCCAGTCCAGATGGGATTGTTGTGGCCTGAGAATGCCAGGTCAGCAGGTGTGGGCAGATTTGAGTGGCAGGACTGATGGTCCTATGTGGAGTGTGGTAGCGACCTGCATAACTCCCAGATGCTTACATAAAAAGAGTGGTGGGACCACCAATAGAATATGATACAGGTGGCACATTCACCTCTGACATGACCCCTGTCCTCAGAGAGATTCCAGTTTGTAGAAGAGGTGACAAAAAGATGACATTCCCCTTTTTATGCTCAGTCCCCAGCACAAGGCTTTGTGCACAGTTGGAGCCAATGGGTAGCAAGTGAGTAAATGAGCAAATTCTGATATTAAGTGCAGTGACAGAGTTATTCATTTATATATCCAACAAGTATTAGGGACTTTTCATGTGTTAAGACCTGTTCCAGGTTCCAGGGAGGCAGGGAAGGGCTAGGGAGAAAACACACAGAGTATAACTCTGTTCAGGGTTCTGCAGTCTGGACGGGCACGGAATAGGGAGAAGTGACTTTGTTAGGGAAGTCAAAGAGCAGTTCTCTGAGAGGGTGATGAAGAATCTGAGATGAACAGTGTCAGAGGAGTTACTGGGCAAAGAGAGGTAGGAGAGAATGAATCAGGCAAGGGCAACATCATGTGCCTGCAGTTGGAGAAAGCATGGCCCATTTGAGAAACCAAAAGACTGGGGGTGAGGGGCTGGCAGGTTAGAAGGCAGCTGGTGAGAGATTCCCTGGTTCTAGAAAAGGTTGGGTGGTGGACAGCAGCCCAGTGGTGCAGGACCTCCTAAGACCCTATGGGAGGAATTTGGTCTTCAGCCTAAGAGTGATGTTAAAACAATGACCCTTTCGCAACATGAGTCAGATCTTGGTCTTCCTCTGCATAAAACCCTCCTTTCCTCTTCTCCTTCTGCTTCTGCCTGGCACACTGGCCTTCCCTTATTTTTCCACCATACCCTGTATTCCCTTGTGCCAGGCCTTAGGCTCGGATTCCATTCCTGGCTGACGACGTATTCTTCACTCCCAGGATGCCACCTTCTCACAGACACCTCCCAGACCACCCTACCCCAAGCCCATCCTCCAAATATTTAATGTATGAAGGAAAAGTTGAAAGTTAAGCTTACTGAAAATAGTTTAAAAAATTAATTTTGTAAATTTTTTGTCAAAGAAATGGCAGTTTTGAGTGACATTTTAAGATTTGATTGCATTGTTATTATCGTTATGCATCTACATAAATTGTTTCTTTGCATGTGTAATTTGACAATTACAATTTACATAAGTGAATAAATTATATTAAAATTACTTAGAAGTTACAGTTGTAACATTAAATTAGATGTTGATAGCTTTTTAATTTTGAATTTAACTTAAAATTTTTCTTCAGTCATCTTTAACCCTGCATTACATACAAAGAGTAAGCTTTATATGTGTATAAAGCAGACATACATACAACACAAAATCAGATATATAAAATATTTATGATATTAAAACTAGATAGTAGGTCATTAAGGAGTAGGTCATTAGGGAAAAATGTCTAGAATGCTTCCTCAGTATGATCCAGCAATTCCACTTCTCAATATATACCCCAAAGAAATGAATTAAAGATCCAGTTATGCAGGATGAATAAGTTCTGGGGATCTACTTAGATAGTGCTTAGAGCTAGCAATACTGTTTTGCATATTTGAAATTAGCTAAGAGAGTAGATCTTAAATGTTTTCACTACAAATAAAAGTGGTAACTATGTCAGGTGATGATTATGTTAATTAGCCTGATTGTAGTAATCATTTCACTATGTATATCAAAACATTATGTTTGTACACATTAAATATTTTTCAATATTAAAAAATGTTTATTTATTTTGACAGAGAGGGGGAGAGAGAGAGAGAGGAAGGAGTGGAGAGGCAGAGGGAGAGACAGAATCCCAAGCAGGCTCCACACCGAGCATGGAGCAGATCCTGATGTGGGGCTCGAGCCCATGAAACATGAGATCATGACCTGAGCTGAAATCAAGAGTTGGATGCTCAACTGACTGAGCCACTCAGATGCCCCTATTTTTCAATGTTTTTGTCAGCTATACCTCAGTAAAGGAAGGAGGGGGTATTTCACACACACAAAAATTCAGGAAACAAATAAAACAACTTCTAGGGGAGGCAATAATGGCAAGAAAAGAGATGCTGCTTTTGCATGGTAGGGTGTGAAATGCATTCTCCCCATTTTCTGCTTTGCTTCTCACTTGTGTCACAGATACTCTGCAGCCACCAGGACAGTGACCTAGGCATTCCTTGACTTCTCTCTTGCGCTGGGAAATATCTGGCTAGGTGGCTGATCCTGAAGACCCTTTCATTACTGAATAGTGGGGAGGGGCCCAGGGCCAGTGGAAGCCCTGTGTTCCACAATCACCTGGATCTTTCTAAAAATACAGAGCACCCCACATCTCAAAAGAAGGAAGTGCTGATTCCAGGGTGGGATTGGCTTGGGAATTGTTGCTCCTCAGTTATGAGCCAGATTGAGCTGAAAGAACTCAGATGTTGACACATGGGGGCCATGGAGTTATGAAATGCCCAACTGGCAAAAGGATGAAACCAAAGCCCCCAGATGCTCTGTTCTGCTGAGTGACCTTTACACAAGACACCTGTCTCAGGACCCTCTCACCTGTCACATGGTTGCCAGGTCCCTTCCTGCACAGATGTGAGCTTTGTGCTACTGGGATCCCGTGGGCATTTTATTCTTTTCTCTTTTGCTTTTGGAGAGGGTTGGTTAAAAATGACACAGAACGTACAAGTCTCTGTTGTTGTTGTTTTTAAGGTGCTCAAATACATTACGTAACGACATAACAAGAGTTGAAGATTCCTCTAAAAGCAGCATGCAAGCAAGTACCCATGTTTAGGATAAAACTGGGCACCGAGGTGCAGAGAGGAAGAAGTGAAAGTACAAGGAGATGGGGTAGGTGCTCTCATGGGGAAGGCATCCTGACGCAGGATGTGGGGGGACAAGGAGCCAGGGAAGGTTTCCCACAGAGAGGACATTGGAGCCCAAAGGAAGAATGGGGAGTTTGGCAGAAGATGGTAGGGAAGGGCCCTCCAGGTGGAGAGCCTGCAGAATAAAGGCTGGAAGCAAATAGGGTACAGTGTGGGCATGTGCTTGATCCACATGGTTCAGAGTTTCTGGGAAGAAAAGCTGGAGTCTGGGGGACTCCCCCAGGGGGACAGAAGGGCTTGGCATCATCAGTTTGCAAAGGGCAAACTCGTATATGTCACATGGAAGAGCTGGACTTCAAAACAGAAACCAGGCTCTTTAAAGAGGATTCATGGACCCCAATGTTGGGCTTCAGGACCAACTGGCATCTTCTGAAATTGTATCCAGAATTTCACATGCACTTTTTTTTCCCCTGGGGGTGGGGTGTGTGCATAGAAAGAATAATCAGATTTCTGCAAGGAAAATTAAGAACCGTGGCCAAGAGCTGCAGAGCCACTCAGAGGTCTTAAGCCGAGAAGGGAGAGCTCAGATAGGCATTTAAAAGGGATGGTGGTGGTGTGTGATGGCAAAAATAATCAGTAAAGGAATCTCAGAGACTGGGGGACCAGGGTTGGTTTCTGATAATCAAAGCTGGACTCCAGGTTGGTGTGGAGACGACTGTGTGAAATTTGTGAGGTGAATCGTTGCCTCTTCTCTGGGCTCTGCAGAGCCGAACAAACATACTGGAAAATGCCGTCCCTCCTCCAGCCTGGCTTGTGAATGGACGGGGCTGGGATCACCTGCATCCTCCAGATGTGGGTGGCCACAACTGCCTCATTTGTCAAGGCCATGGTTTTCTCTATTCAGCCCCTGGGCAGCCATGCATAGAGGCCAGGTTTGAATCAAGAAGTCTGAGGGCCCAGTTGTGCTGAGTGACCTCAGCAAATGTTGGCAAGTGCTCCCAGCTGCCTGTCATCCTGGCAGGTGCCCAATTATGGGTATGAGCTATGGCCTTAGCCTCAAGGTCATAAAATGCAAGAGTGGACCTCATCCAGGGTCACTGGGAAAGGAGTCCCTGGGCTGGTTTCTAACTTCCAGCCCCAAGACTCCTTGGCCAGCTCTGGTTTTTAGCAAAGATCATCCTAAGCTGGCTCATGAGACACACTTTCTTGGCCCTCAGACCATTCTTTATTTGCCGCAGGTTGAGAAGTTCCGATGACTCAGAAAGCCAAGGATTAAGTATCAGAGAGAAGCCTCTGGCTGCCGGGGGACAGATCTGTACGTGCAAGTTGCTCTTCAATAACAGGGAGTGGCTTTCATTTGCATTGGCTGCTGGGAACTTCCTGAAGACAGTCCCCAAGCCCCTGGAGGCCAGCACCTGCACGGGGATGCAGGCATGGGAGAGGAGGAGAGCAATGAGGAGGGGAAGAGCAGGGGGTGGGATGACAATACCAGATGCTCCAGAATCAGGGTAAAAAGGCACTGGGCTTGGACCAAGCACTCTGGGCGCCTGCCTCCCGCTGCCCCTCATGTTCGGGGTCTGGGGCTGGATGACAGCAAGGGAGATGTGCCATGTCCTGGAAGGGTTGGGAAAGGTGAAGAGGCATTGTTCCTTCTGGGTGGGTGTGAGGGGGAGGATCCAGGTGCCACCAGTGCCCCCTGACAAACCAGTTTGGTTGCCCCCGCCTTGGCTCAAAGGGGAGGAACAAGTCAGGCTGCAGCCTGGCTTGCTTACCTTTCTGTGCACCTACCAGGGCTGACCTGGGATGGTGGAAAGCAGATGAAAGCACAGAACCTTCATCTCCACCCCCATCCTGCATCCTGAAAGCTGCCCCCTGCCCATCTTTCTGCTCATGGTAAGGTTCTGCCAAACTCATTTACACCAAGGTGCCAATAACAGCGACAGCTCACGTGCTTTCCTTGAGGCAGCGGAGGACTCTTGTTGAGAGAGCTCCCGCTGGGTGCCACATGCCCTGGGTCATCTCGTTCCACCCAATCCCTCCTAGCTCTGTGAGGCAGGGGTACAGGCACTTTACTCGTGAGAGAAACTGAGGCTCAAGGACTCAAGGGATTTGATTAAGGACACACAGCTGGTGGAGTGGGGAAGCCAGAATTCAAGCCGCTGCCTGGCACAGCCATCTAGTCCCAAGCAGCTTTGGGCTGTCTTTGTAGACCCTTAGAGATGGACACTGGAAGGGGCCCCCACTCCTTTCGGACACAGTTTTCCAAAGGATGTTTTGCAATTGGTATTACATAGAAACCAGTACTTCAAAGCCAGAGACCTTGAAGATATGTTGGATCAAAAGATATGAAACAAGGCCCTTAATATGCTAGTGGGCTCAGCAAATGGCCCAAAGGGGTTGAGCATCTGCAATATTTCTCAAATTTAGTTGAGGTAAATGGTCTTTCGGACCAAGGAGCATATTTGAGCAACTATTGAGCTAGTCTAGTCCTTTCATATTAGAGATGGGAAACTGAGACCCCTCTCTGCCTCTATGAACCTGACTGCTCTAGATACCCACACATAAGTGGAATCATAAGGTACTTGGTATTTTGTGGCTGGCTTATTTCATTTAGGGTAATGTCCTCAAGGTTCATCCGTGTCAGAATTTCCTTCCTTCACCAGGCTGAGAAATATTTCATTTTATGCATAGATCACATTTTGTTTGTCCATTCATCTGTTGATGGACAAGTAGCCCATACAGATGGGTTGCTTCTGCCTTTCGGCTATTGTGAACAATGCTTCTGTGAGCACAGGTGTGCAGATATCTGTTCAAGTCCCTGTTTTCAGTTCTTTATACAAAGAAGTGGAATTACTAAGTCATGTGGCAGTTCTATGTCTAATTTTTTGAGGAGTCTCCCTACTATTTTCCTGCCCATGGTATTTTGTTTTTGTTTTTAAGATAAACCAAGAGTCACCTTAAAGAAAAAAATCTACTCCAACAGCAGGACTGGAAAGATTATGTTGATCTTTTAAAGATTTCCTTGCTATTCAAAGTCCTGGGACTCAAAAAGGGCAAACACAGGGCCATGTATTTTAGATTGTCATGAACTTTGGCCGAAGCTCTTCTCATTGCTTAAAATGGTCCCCTGACCTTGTCTGTTTAGTAAATGCACCCCTCACTGTTCCTCACTTCCATTCCTCAAGAAGTTTGCATGATTTTTTTTTACTTTAAAACATTTTTTAATGTTTATTTATATTTGAGTTAGAGACAGAGTGTGAATGGGGGAGGGAAAAAGAGGGGGAGACACAGAATGTGAAGCAGGTTCCAGGCTCTGAGCTGTCAGCACAGAGCCTGACCTGGGGCTCGAACCCACAGACTGTGAGATCATGACATGAGTTGAAGTCAGATGCTTAACCAACTGAGCCACCCAGGCGCCCCTGGAATGCTTTTTTTGTTTTCATTGAAAAGGAAGTGTTTTTATTTTTTATTTTTTTAAGTTTTAATTTTAATTCCAATTAGTTAACATACAGTATTATATTAGTTTTGGGAGTACAATATAGTGATTCAACACTTCCATACACCAGCATGTGCTCATCACAACAAATGCACTCTTTAATCCCCATCACCTATTTCACCCATCCCCCTTCCCACTTCCCCACTGGTAACCACTAGTTTGTTCTCTATAGTTAAGAGTCTGTTTAAGAAGTTGGCACGCTTAATGCTACAGAGCTTTGGCAGGAAGAACAGATCTGGGGCCAGAAGGTCTCAAGGTTAATGCTAGTTCTGCCCTTATACTGTGTGATAATTTGCAAGTTACCTAACCTCTCTGAACCTCAGCTGCATCATTGCTAAATCCACCTACAGTTGCTGTGGACTTTAAAGGAGATGATTCATGAGGAGAGCTCAGCACATAGGGACTGCTGAGTGGATGTCTCATCTTCTTCACCCCCTAGCACAGTGCCCTGGAAATTTTTGCTGGAGGATGGCTGACTGAGTGCAGTGGATTAGGCTGATTCAGGGAGGAAGTTTCAGAAGGCAGAACAGAAGTCTTCAGATGGAAGTCTCAAAGAGACAGGTTTCAGCTCAGCAGCAGAACATTCTAGAAGCAAAAGCTTTATTAGCAGAGCAGTCTAGCTTGGAGTTAGGAGGCATTTGGCTGGTAAGAGGATTCTCGAATAATGTGTTTGTTGTGGTGGTGGTCGTGGGGCTTGGATAAGGTGAGATCTTGGGTTTCTTTTTGATTCTCAGATGTTATGGTTATTTCCATGGAGCTGACGGTCCTCCATAGCCACATCTGGGGCACTGTGGGTACCTCATGGCCAAGCTCTGCAGCTGTCTCAAGTTTAGTGAAAGGAGTCCTGACTTTTGATCTTCATCATCATCCTGTTGTCATCATCCCTGAGTTGAAAACGACCAAGGAATCCCACTGTCTCAGGGACTTAGACTAAAAATAGACTATATTGTATCTGTACCGTGTCCCCTCTAATGTTGGGGGCTCTGAGACTGACCAGTATGTCCAGCTGACTGAAGAAGGACATGGGAAGTTAGAGGTAGAGCATAAGGTCACTCCAAAGGGCCAGATGTTGGGTTTAAGGCACCAGAACCACCCACCCGCACACAGGTGGCACATCCAGGCCAGAACACATTACCCAAAGGGCATGGCTCCTCTTTGCAGCTGGGCCTGTGCCACCCACCACATTGGAGCCATCCTGTTGAGGGTCAGGATCCCAGGTACATGCTGTAACTCCAGGTGACCCACTTAGGAACCCTACCCCCAGGTGTTCCACACCTGGTTCTTCCAGGTGTCTCCCTCTTCCTGCATGCAGGCAGCCTCATTCTTCTCATCACAGGGTGCTTTCCCAGGCTTCATGCTTCTCAGACCCTCATGTGCTCTGTGTACAGATCCCTTTAGTCAAGATAGAAGGGTCACATGGCAGGGCATGTGCTCTGCTGTCAGACAGACCTGGGTTCAAATCCATTTACTGGGGGTGTGACTTAGGGCAAGTTACTTAACCTCTCTGGGCCTCAATTCATCATTAAAATAATGGGTATGATGCAAGATCATGGTGAAGATTATAAATGCTACATGCAAAAATGCCAGGATCATAAAGTCCTCACTGTTGCTCCCTCTACAGGATGTATGCTCCTCCAGGGAAGTTTGGGGAAGGTTTCTATTGCATAGTCTTGATTTCTGGCTTACTAGCTGGCACAGTCTCACCTGGAGAGCTTTGACCTTACTTAGCGTTATGGGCTGAATTAGCACAGCATCCCACACAATTCATATGTTCAAATCCAAACACTCCGCGCCTCCTAATGGGACTGCTCTTGGAAATAGGGTCTTCAAAGAAATAATTAAGATTAAATGAGGTCATGTGGGTGGCCCTAATTCATTATGACTGGTATCTTTACAAAAAGAGGTTAGGACACATACATCCACACAGGAAAGGCCATGTGAGGACACAATGAGAAGATGGCCATCTGCCAAGGAGGGAGGCCTCAAAGAAACCAACCCTGTTGACACCTTGATCTTGGACTTCCAGCCTCCAGAAATGTGAGAACAAAAATGTTTGTTGTTGTAAGTGCCCCATCTGTGGTATTTTGTCATGATGGTCCTCACAGACTGATACGCTCAGGGAGGTATCTATGAAATGGCCGTTGTCCATTTGCCCCCACAAAATGCTCTCTCAGGATTTCAACCAGTGGCCTCTGTGGCAGCTTCCATTCTCCATCAGCAAGGAAGTTGCTGCCAAAGGCCCCTCCTTAGAGTCTAGTGGGAGAGGCATTGAAGTCAGGCTGCCCCAAGGAAGTTACCTTCCAAGAAGAGTGAAGGTGCATTTTCTCTCTGGGCTGGTCCTGAATTGCTGGAGGCTCTCCCACATGGGATGCGGTACTTGGGGGCTGGTGGAGTAGACCCTGGGCATGGCCATGAGTATTCTGGTAGGAAGAACTCACACAGATGAGCTTAGGCAAGTAATGCGTCCTGCCAGCCCCAGGCTGCTGGGGGAAGGTGGGGTGGCTGCCTTCCATGCTATGGCTGCCCAGATGACATTTTCTGGAGAATCAGGAGTGGCCATGGATGGAACTACAGATACAGTGCTATGACCCACTTCCCTGGCCACCTCATACCTCTACCAACTGGCCAAGGCCCACTTCCTCATGGCTTTAGGATATGAGGGCCAGGACAGAAGGAAAGAGGTACTTCTAGCCCAGAAGTCTAGGTAAAGTATCAGAGAGAAGACCGGGGCCTGCCAGACACTGCTGATGACAGATGCCACAGAGGCTGTTCCCCTCCAACCCCTCACCTGCTGCTACATGTGAGTCAGAGATAGGATGTGCAGGGCCTTCTGGGCACCCTAAATCTCTGCCACTCCTATATGCAAAGTGGGAGACTTCAGGGTTCCCATATGTCCCAACACCTCTCTCCAGACACTCAACAGGGTGTGCAAAATCTGTCCACTTCCTGCGATTTCTTCCCACCAGGACAGAGTTGGCAGTCTTCTGTTCCTCTATGTTGTTCCTGGTGACTTCCTCCCAGGCCCTACAGAGACAGAAGGATGGGATCTGCCCAGGGCTTCCTGGAGGCTGGCAAAGGACGTGCGTTGACAGGACTCTCACTTCTAGCTTGGAATTGAGACCAGAACATCCTGGTGAGCCATTTGCCAGGACAGAATCAGCTTATGCTTTTGAATAAGGGCCACTCTTTCCCTCCTGGTACTGAGGACTGATTGGGCCAGGAAATAAGCCCAGCTGGCAGCTGGCCTGTCAAAGCTCTGAATCACTGTTGTACAAACATGACCCTTCTTAAATACTGTCCACCAGCTTTGTTATCTAGTATGCAAACAGAACTCAACCATCCTTAGCCCCAGATTAACAAAAAACAAACAAACAAATAAATCCCTGGAGAATCTCCCTTCCAAGAAGAGTGACAATCCACTGTGGAAATCAGCTTGCGCATAAGTTGGCTGGTCAGTAGGACCCTGCTGTCTGCATCCTGTATCCCATGACCTATGAGGAACTGACTTGCTGTCTTACCAGCTCTTCCTGCCCCTTGCTGTCTGGGTCCCCTAACAAGGGCAGTGAACAGATGCCTTCTCCCCTATGCTGTTGGGCAGTGGCGCTTCCTCACATATGTGCCCAAGGGCAGGTCATGGATGCTGGGTGTCTCCATTAGGGGCCAGGTTTGAGGTTCTCTGGACCTCCATTCTGTTGGCCCATGATTTGAATGCATCTGCAATCCTGCCTGCAAGGTGAGGGGAAGACAATAAATGGCAAAGACAGCGAGTGCTCCGAGGGGCAGCATGTAGCAGCTTCTAGCCCTGGACTTCCAGCACCTTCTATTCATCTCACCTCCCTTCCATGTGTGATGGGCACACGGGAGCTAACACTTGTTGAGCACTCACTATGTGCATGTTACTGTGCTATACATTTTGTAGGCCCTGTCTCGTTTAATCCTCCCAACTGCTCTATGAGTTAGAACTATTATGCCACTCATTCTAGAGCCAAGGAAATGAAGGTGTAGAGAGGTATAGTAACACATTAGTAAGTGGTAGAGGTAGGATTTGAACCCAGATCTTCTGACTTCAGAGTTTGGTGCTAATCACCCCACTGTGCAGCCTCTAATATCACCTGGACATGCAACTCAATGAGGTCACCGTGGATGAGTCAAGCACCCTAACTTCCTCTCTGCATACAGGGCATATCATCTCCATGGGCATCAAATATCAATTCATTCATTCATTCATTTTCTTCATTTAGCACCCACTGTGTGCCATATACTGTGTTTGGTATGGGGGTATTAATAGAGGGAGAAAAGTGAAGTGGGCATAGACCCCTCTCCAGGAGATCCAGCCTCCCCAGGGTCTAGCCTTCCTTGCTGTCTAACTATAGCTCTTTGGGGGAAGAGTTTAGATCTGAATAGAGTACGAAGGAGGACACCTTGATATAAACAGCGTTTGAGAAGGATGAGCAAGGTGGCCACCACAAGCAAGAGGGTGCTTGCAGGCATGTGGGTGCCCAGAGAGATGTAGCCGCAGACATCCAGGTATAAAGTGTTGAGGGCATTGGGAAGGTGTGGCCATGGCTGGGAGTGGGCCTGACGTGGGAGGTTCTAAGGATGGCTCTGGGTGGCAAAGTCTGGGTAACTGGAGGGTGAGGGGATGGAATAGGGTGTGAGAGTGTGAGAAGGCCCTGGGCTGATCTCAGAGATCAATGTAGGGGGCATCTCAGAGGTAATGGACAGCATGGGTGGACAGGGCCTGGGGAGGGGCAGGTTAAGTTGAGAAAGGATTGGGAAACACCCTCCAGCAAGTGGGACTGATGTCAGGTGCCTCTTTGTTCAGCTGGACACTTATTAATTTGGCCCCTACTGGGGTTGGATCCAAGGTTAGGAGAGGAGTTTACCCAGAGCTGGTAGGCACCTGAAGGAGCAAAGTGGGCCAACTCCTTAGAGAATATGGTCCAAACCTGGGTAGTGTGGCTCAGATAACACCAGATAGGAGAGAAAGAGAAGATCAAGATTGGGTTAGGAATTGGGTAGAATGGGAACAGAACTAAGTAAGCAAAGGCAGGGGTTTTGGGAGCAAAGTCAAGAGGAACAAACCAGGCACCCTCAATGAACAGGACCGAATGGCTGTCTCCTGCTGCAGGTGTAAGACCTACATTTCTGGAAGGACAGCTGAACCCATGGGAGTGCCTAAAACCCCCGAGGAATGGGTATTATAATATTAGCAGTCAACCCACTGCACGTTCACAGGGCTTCCTATGTAGCAGTCACCGATCCAAGTGATTTACATAAATAGACTCATCTAATCCTCGCAAAGTTCCCATGAAGTTGGTGCCATTTTTGTCCTCATTTTACAGATGAGTGATCTGAAGCACAGAGAGGTTAAGGGACTCTCACAAAGTCACACAGTGAGGAAATGGCAGAACCAAGCCTTGAAGCAGGGCCCCAGCAATGTTGAAGACCAGTCCAGCCTGATACTGGGGTTGACTACGGATTGAAGAAGAAAATCCCCGGGAGTAAGGAGGCTTCAGATGAAATTCTATCCCCTGTTTTGGGGGTATTGATGAACTTGTTCATGCTCTCGCTAGTGTCCCTGGGCTGGATTTCCGGGAAGCAGTGTGGGCACGGCTGCCATGGAGATGCTATCTGGGCCAACCTGACAATCTTCAGGTGCAACAGCCACCATCCTGAATGGCACCATGAGGGGCCCAAGGTGAACAGGACCTAGCTCAGGAGGCCTGGTTCTAGTGTGGCTCTGTACCCCTGGGTGCTTCCACTGCACACCGTTGTCTACTCCCTGCAAACCCACAGCCAGCCTGGTGTTACTCTCGAGTCAGCTCTCACAATAAGTCAGTTACCTGGGAGCCGAGCTGGGAACAGTCTTGTCTGCCTTTTTTCCTGCGCCCCCACTTCCCGGACAAGCCTGCCAGTTTACTTTACCTCCGGGGCCTGCCTCTGGCTGAAGGGCCAGCCCTCTTGCTTTCAGTCCATTGTCCTGCCCACTCCCCAGGTCACAGGGTCTGCCAGGCAGTGCTGGCAGCTGGGTTTCTCTGCTGCCTTTGACAGGAGCTGATGCTGCTTTTGTACATCTGGAGGCTGATCCACCGTGGATGCTGCATAAAGTACATGCAGCCACATCTGATCATGCCATCTCTGAATCACATCCTGTTCTCTCAAGACTTGGGTCTTTGTCCCTATGGTCCCCTCCTAAGAACAATAGCTGACTCTCACTGAGTACTTACGCGGCACCAAATGCCATGCTATGGGCTTTATGTATGTAACCTCGTTTAATCCTTAAAACAACCCTAGCAAGTGGGTGCTCTCGCTTTTTCCACTTTCTAGATATGTAACCAGAGGCTCAAAGGTGATGCGACTTGATGAGGACCACACATCCAGTAAGGGACTGAATGAGGACTGGAATGTTTGCTTTGAGTGCTGAACCTCCTGATGGATTCTATCTTCAGTGAGTCAAATTTCAGGCATGAGGAGCCCACCTAAGTGCTTGTTCCCACTCAGTGTTTGTACCATGTTTCTTAAATTTTGAGATGATTTAAAGGTAAGAGAAAGAACTTGTAAGGTGGAGAGCCCAAGACCAAGATTTAAAAGTTGTTAGGAAGAAAGAAAGATGGGCCAACACTGACAAGATGGAATCCATGGAGATAATTGTAAAGTCCTTCAAGTTCACTCAAAACTGTCATTGCACAAGGGCAGGATGGGAAAAATCATTCACATGTGGAACTGCCTGCCCAATATAAATCAGTGTGACTTTGATGTTGATAAAGTAAGTGCACCTATATACTATATAAACAGGAGCATCATCACCGGGACAGAGGAGATAATAAAATCCCCGACCACTTCACTGACCAATTTTCAGGTTTTTAAAAAAATTTTTTTAACGTTTATTTATTTTTGAGACAGAGAGAGACAGAGCATGAACGGGGGAGGGTCAGAGAGAGGGAGACACAGAATCCGAAACAGGCTCCAGGCTCTGAGCTGTCAGCACAGAGCCCGACGTGGGGCTCGAACTCACGGACCGCGAGATCATGACCTGAGCCAAAGTCGGCTGCCCAACCGACTGAGCCACCCAGGCGCCCCGAGGTTGTTTTGTATTTGTATTTGGATGACATTTTAAGAACAATATTGACAATCACAAGTATGCCCAGAGAAGGACAGCAAGAAAGAGAGCAGTGATGGGAAGGTAGGAGGAAAGGGCCTGTGGAAATGATGTCACATTAAAATGATAAAATTGGGCTGCCTGGGTGGCTCAGTTGGTAAAGCACTGACTTTGGACCAGGTCATGATCTCCTGGTTCATGAGTTCAAGCCCCGCATAGGGCTCTGTGCTGATAGCTTAGAGCCTAGAGTCTGCTTCAGATCCTGTGTCCCCCGCCCACCCCTACCCCCGTCCCTTCCTCACTTGTGCTCTGTCTCTCTCAAAAATAAAATAAATATTACAAGAAGTAAAAAAAAAAAAAAAAGTGATAAAAGCAACTGGGAGTTGATGGTCACATTAGATAAAGCGGATTAAATATCTGCAGGACTTGCATTCTGGGTCCAGGCGACAGACTTTGAACATTCTAGTAAAAGGTGCAGAAGGCAGATGTAGCTAGATATAAATAAGACCTTCAAATAATTGGTATGGTTTTACAAAGGCATGAGTGGCCTTGGAAAGAGGGAGTACCCTGTTGCTTGCAGGGTGTCTGCAGAGGCTGGAAGAACCTTGCTGGCTGGTTGAGGGTCTCCCTACAGTAGAGAGAATTGAGTGTCCTTCCAACTGCAAGGTTTTAGGAGTCCACAAGACATATATAGGTTGCATTGGCTGCATGCACTAACCAGATATGATGAAAGCTCCAGGGTGTTCTAATCTCCTCAGTGTGAAGATGGGTCTGCATCGTCATTGACTGTTTTTCACGGGCTCAGCCTGTGGAAGGCTCTGATGGAAACTTGAAAGAGCCCGAGTTCCCACCTGCTTGGGGCAGACATTCTTCCCGCTCATCAGTGTTTGTTCTGGCCACAAGCCACTGCAGAGCTCAGCCGAAGGGGATGAACTCTGGTACCTGTGTATTGCTGTGAGCAGCAGGGAGTGGGACCCAGAGGGATTCCAGGAAGGCCCCAGGGGTGGGGGTTAGGGGGTGGCTGGTGGGAGATGAAGTTTCCCAAGAATCTCTGAAGCCAGCCCAGGAGCAATGCCATGTCTGGTTCAAGCCTTCAGACAGGGATCACTGGTTTGGAGGAGAGAAGTAAAAGGGCATATGGGCAGCATAAAAAATAAAAAGAGGATGATCCACATGCACATAAGATGTGCGATTCAGTGGCAGCCACTAAATGGCTTGAAGCAGAGGAGTGATGGGATTTTATTTGTGCCTGAAAAAAAAAAAATCACTGGGCAGTTCAGTGAAAGGCTGCAGAGGTATAAGATTTGAAAGCAGTGCGCTGGTCAAGAGACGGAGGTGGGTTAGAAAGGGTGGCAGACAAGGAGCTGGTGAAAAGTGGTGAGCTTAGGGAAGGACACTGAGGCACTGCTGACTGGACTGGTGGATGAGCTCGGGGCACATAAGGGATGGGGACCTGATGCACAAGGGACAAAGCATCATGTGTCCTATTTGCTTGGCAGCTGTTGGAGACCTTGGTCAGAAGTCCAGAGAATTTCAAATGTGCCACATGTTAAAGAAAATATTATGCTTAAAAATTTTCAAAATAAAGAATCACAGAAAAGTTTCAAAAAGAGCTCATCATCAGGGCTGTGTGGTATTGGCAAAAGAAAAAACAAAGAGATCAATGGGGCAGGCAGAAGAGAGTCCAGAAATAGACCCACACAAATATAGGCAACTGATCTTTGACAGGGGAGCAAAGACAACACAATGGAGCCAAGATAATCTTTTCAACAAATGTGCTGGAACAACGGGGCATCCACATGCCAACAAATGGAGTCTAGATACAGACCTCATACTCTTCACAATAATTAACTCAAAATGGATCACAGATCTAAATCTAAAATGCAATACTATTAAACTTCTAGAAGATAACATAAAAAAACCTAGATGACCTTGAGTTTGGTGACTACTTTTTAGATACAACACAAAGACATGGCCCATAAAAGAAGAACTGGTTGGGGCGCCTGGGTGGCTCAGTCGGTTAAGCTTCCGACTTCAGCTCAGGTCACAATCTCGAGGTCCATGAGTTCAAGCCCCGCGTTGGGCTCTGTGCTGACAGCTCAGAGCCTGGAGCCTTTTTCAGATTCTGTGTCTCCCTCTCTCTGACCCTCCCCCGTTCATGCTCTGTCTCTCTCTGTCTCAAAAATAAACAAACATTTAAAAAAATTAACAAAAAAACCCATAGAATGCACAAAACCAAGAATGAATCCTAATGTAAACTAGGAACTTTGGGTGATAATGATGTGCCAATGTAGATTTATGAGTTGTAACAAATGTACCACTCTTGGAGGGATGTTGATAGTGAGGGAGGCTGTGTGTGTTGGGTGGGTGGGGGTGGGGGAGACAAGGTTTCTGTGGGAAATCTCTGTACCTTCTGTTCCATTTTCCTCTAAGAAATAGTCTACTAAAAAACAGCACAACTGAAACCATAAAACTCCTACAAGAAAACAGGGGGAAACCTCCTTGACATAGGTCTTGACCATGATTTTTTGGAATAATACCTAAAGCACAAGCAACAAAAGCAAAAATAAACAAGTAGAGCTACATCAAAGTAAAAGGCTTCTGCCCAGAAAAAGAAATTTTGTAGAAAATTAAAAGGAATACTATGAAATATGAGAACATATTTGCAAAGCACATTTCTGATAAGGTGTTAATATAAGGAACTCAAACAATTCAATAGCAAGACTTCCAATAATCTAATAAAAATGGGCAATGGATCTAAATAGACATTTTCTCAGAGAAGATATTCAAATGCTCAACAGATCCATGAAAACAGGCTGAGTATCACTAATCATTAGGGAAATGAAAATCAAAACCACAATGAAATATCACCTCACACCTGTTAGAATAGCTAGTATCAAAAAGACAATAAATAAGTGTTGGAGAGAATGTGGAGAAGAGGGACCCCTCATGCACTGTTTAGTGGGAATGTAAACTGGTGTAGCCACTGTGGAAATAGTATGGAGATTCTTCAAAAAATTAAAAATAGGGGCGCCTGGGTGGCGCAGTCAGTTAAGCGTCCGACTTCAGCCAGGTCACGATCTCGCGGTCCGTGAGTTCGAGCCCCGCGTCAGGCTCTGGGCTGATGGCTCAGAGCCTGGAGCCTGTTTCCGATTCTGTGTCTCCCTCTCTCTCTGCCCCTCCCCCGTTCATGCTCTGTCTCTCCCTGTCCCAAAAATAAATAAATGTTGAAAAAAAATTCAAAAAATTAAAAATAGAACTACAACATACGATCCAGCAATTCCACTTCTGGGTATATATGCAAAGGAAATGAAACTGCTCTCTTGAAGAGGTACCTGTACCTACATGTTCACTCCAGCATTATTCACAGTAGCCAAGTCAAGCCATGTACACAACCTATGGTCCATCAACAGATGAATGGATAAAGAAAATATGATATTTTTTGGCCATAAAAACGAAGGAAACCCTACGTTTTGCAACAGCATGGATAAACCTTAAAGGCATAAAGACAGACACTATATGATCTCACATGTGGAATTAAAAAAAGAAAACTAAACTCATGGAAATGAGACAGACAGGTGGTGGTTCCCAGAGGTGGGGGGGGGGGTGCAAAATGGATTAAGGTGGTCAAATAGTACAAACTTCTGGTCATAAGAGAAATAAGTCCCAGGGAATTAATGCACAGCATGGTGATTAGTTAACGATATCATGTTGTATATTTAAAAGCTGGTAAGAGAGTGGATCTTAAAAATTTACATCACACAAAAAAATTGTAACTATGTGAGGTGATGGATATTTACTAAACTTACTTTGGTAATCACTTTGCAATATATACGTATATCAAATCAGTATGCGATACACCTTAAACTCATACAATATTATATGTCAATTGTATCTCAGTAAAACTGGAAAAAAATAGTACAAAGAAATTTTTTCCAAGTACTTAAACGATCAGTGGCCCACAAAATGCCCCATCATCTCAGAATGTTTTCATGTAAATTACCTAACATAGGGCATTCATAACCACAGCCATGGTTCGGGAGATCTCCCTTGACACACCACTACTGTTTAACCTCCAGACCTCATCCAAGTTTTTCCAGTAGTCCCTTATATCCCTTCATAGCAAAAGGACCCAAACTGAGGCCACATGTCACGTTTAGTGGCCACATCTCCTAGGTGGCTTTCAGTTTAAGCCAGCTCCTCTGTCTTACTTTGGCTCTCAGGACCTTAATGTTTTTGAAGCTCACAGGAGAGGGACTTTGTTCAGTGACGCTAATTTAATGCTTTCTCGTGATTAGATCAGGTTCTGAGTCTTTGTTAGAACCATCACAGAAGGATGCTGGGTTCTTCTTTTGCATTCTACCAGGTAGAACGTGATTCTTAGTGTGTCCCTTTACTGATGATGTCTACTTGGATCATTTCATGAAGGAGGTGTCTGTCAGGCTCACTCACATAGAAGTAGTCTTTTCCCCTTTGTGATCAGTAAGAATGTTGTGGGGAAGGAGTATGTAAATGTCCCATTTCCCATCAAGCATCTACCTACTGGTTGTGGTACTTATTGATTATTCCTGTCTATTACTATGATGTTGGCCAAAGAGGGGCTGCTCCAAATATTTGCTTAAGGAATGAATCTGCATCTCACAGCCCAAGATGAGGATGGGTGTGATCACATTCCCTTGTGCCAGGGAGTCACAGGGAGAGATATTCTTCCTCTTCTCATGAAGCCCAGCACAGGGCAGAGGTGGGAGAGATGCTCCCTCTACAAACTCACTTTACTGCTTTCTCCCTCATCCCTGCCAGCAAGCTGCTGCCTGTAAAGGATTCCTCCAAGACATTCAGTAGACCAAAACCTGATACTTGGAACAATTGTGGTCTTTCAGGAATGCAGTGGGGGGGGGGGGGGTGTCAGTGAACCAGTAGAGTGACACGTTTGATTTCTGTTAAGTGAAAACAAAACAAAAATTATGAATCTTGGCCCCTCCTCTTTTCACTAAAATAAAATCTGATTCCATTCGGAGCCTACCCTCAGCTAGCTGCCTCAGAGGTACTGATCAGATAAGGAAATTCATATTTAAGCATAAATGACTGACTGACCAAGAGACAAACATCCTGGCTGCTGTGTGAACAGCTTGAAGTTGTGCGAAATTTTAAGCCAGGGAGATAAAAATAAAGACGCAGCATGGACACTCAGTTTGCTTCAATTTCCAGAAAGCCTAGACAGGAAGTTTGTTTATGAGCATGGGAGGATGCTAAATGTCAGAGAAAGAAAGAAAGGGACTTCCAGCTCCTCACAGGGTTCCTGAGGCTGTGGACTGCAGAGGGGTCCTGTGCCCTGCATTCCCCTGCAAGCCTCGCTGACCCCTGCTCTGGATGCCCCATACCTTTGGTTTCCTTGAGCAGCTCTTCCGTGAACTTGACCACCTTGGCCACTTCCACCCATGGGAAACCTTTGCCCACGGCAAAGATGATGCTTTCATAGAGGGTATCCAGCAGAATGCTTCTGCGGGAGTCTCTCACTTCATCAAACTCTTCCCAGTTCAACAGTCTCCGTAGGTGCTCCCTACCTTCTGGTTTCTGCAGGGCATGATATGAGGGATGGAGAGTGAGACTGAGGAATCAAGATGCCATCCTCACTGAGCAAATCACCACTGGGGTCCTCACAGGGCTCTGCATTGTCCTGAAGAGTGACCAGAAATATGAGTATGCCTGGGGAGAATCATGCTTTCAGTTTTGGACAGCTCTCCCTCCCCTTTCTGGGAATGCGCTGTTCTTTCTAGCACTGCTCCTTCCTCTCAGAGTTCTCATGCTAGTCATTGCAGCTTCAGCAGGCTTCAAGTCCTGAATTATGGTTCCTCCTTCCTCTTCTCTAAAACAAAAGTTGACTTCCCTGTGAGTCCACTCTCAACTAACTGCCCCAGAGGTATTGATTTGATAACGGAATTCATACTAAAGTGTAAATGACTACAAAGAAGCTTGGTGAGCCTATGTTTTAAAAGAAAGAATACACCTTACTTGGTGAAAATTTGGGCACTCTAGCAGGTCAGGCAGGGAAACCTGATCAGGGAACTAGCCAAAAGAACCCATTTCACACTTGAGAGTTGGTCTGGCCTTTCCAGAAAGATTCTTATAGGTCATCAACAGATGTAGGAGAAGCAAGTGTCATTAAAGGAGGGAGTAAGAAAAGGTGTGGCATGAAGTGGAGAGCCACTGAACATGGGAACGTTGCTCCCTTGGGGTGAGGGAGGTTCCTGGCTGGGGGGGTGGGCATTTGTGGGGAAACTGTTCTCAGGGGAAGGTCCAGAGCCCAGGGATTCCTCTCTCACCACCTGACCCAGGCAGCCATTCCTTGCAGTGCTCACAGATCCCCAGGTTGGTGTCAGCTGGTTGGGAGATGTAGAGCAGCCAGTGAAAGCACATGTCCCAGAGCGGGGAGGGATTCCCCACCAGGAAAGTTTTGCCTGGTGCCTGCCCATCAGCTCATGGCTGAAGGTCAGAAGCTAACTTGTGCACATAGTTGCATGACTCTTCTTGCCTGAACTCTGTAACAGTGCCCTGACACCCCTCTGTGGAAAGCCCTATTCTGGAAGGAGCCCTATTCTGGAAGGCCCAGGCCCTCCTTACTCACACCAGTCACCATAGAGTTGGGTCTAGGAAATTGATGAAATCTGCCCCCTCCCTGCCTTAAGCAACAGCCCCCTTCCCCCACCCCCACAACCACACACATTCCCTACACACATTGGCATATAAGCCCAAAGGGCTCACAGGGCCTTGAGGCTGACTGATAAGAGGTAGCATCCCATGGTGATCAGCCCCTGGGGCCTTCCTGGCCCTCCTCAGAGTGGAGGCAGGCACAGTGCTTTTATGGCCATATCCTCCTTCCCATCAGGCAGGCTCTGTCCCTATAGGTTGGGAAAACAGCCTCCAAGCTCCAAGGGCTGGTAAGCCTTTGGCCTGGCATTCCAGCTGGCACCCCCCTGCCCCCCATTGTGGGCCTCCTGGGCAAGGAGTCATGTCCAAGGTGTCTATCTGAAGAAGCACTGTTGAGGGGCCACTTTACACGCACACCTCACTCTTACATCACCGAGCAAACTCCTTTTTAAAAGTTGGGTTTTCTCTTCACCTGAAATTGGAAGACTTTTTTTACTCCCTGGGGTGTTAAGAGTGCCATGCCCCCTGCATCCAGTTGCTAGGAGACTTAGCCAGTACTGACTCAGATTTTCTGGAACCCTGGGGATGAGTGTGCCAGCTTTGTGAGGTCATAGGGTCTGCTTTGAGGTGGTTTCTTCCAGGTTTCTTTTCTCCTGGCCCCTCCTCTCCAGCTGGGTTCTGGGTCTCATCCCCCAACACCTGCTTCAGGGGCCTTGGTCCCTTTCCTTTGTCCCGCCTCTCCTTCACAGAGGTGAGCTTTCTCAGGCTTTCCTATAAACACTCACGAATGCCCCCATCTTACATATCCTTCTAACCCAAGCCCCACTTCTCTCCTTCCTTTCAAGGTCAAGGATTTATCTCCATGAAAAGACGGACCTCCATTTACTGTCTTCATGTGCTTTCGGACTTTATTCCCACCAAGGTCTAGTTTCATCCCACTTCTTCACTGGCCTGTAACATCTGTGACTTCCTGTTCCCTGTATCCTGACTTTGCTTTGGGGTACAGGAAACAGCTCTGTGGGGGTGTCCCCTAGCACGGTGCCCAAGCATCCACATGCCGAGATTAGTAGGGATCGAGTCTTCTCCTGGCTAGCTTTGCCCTCTGTGTCCTGGAAGCCCTGGTGCCCACTGACAAAGGTGAATCCTGCTTTCCCTGCCTCCTTGACTGTAAGCCATGACTCCTTGCCCAGGAGCCTCCATGAAGAAAACCTTGGATGCTGGCTTAGGTTGGTGGCTGAACTGTCTGATCCTGCAGCCGCCTCCATTGGTAACTTCCCAGGTCTCCTTGTCTCTTTGCGTTAGGGCCTACCAAGGGAGTTCCTGGCCCGGAGTGACAGCTCCCAGGTTATAGCTTTTCCCGGAGTCAGGGAAGAAGTAAGCCCAAGCGTCTAGCATCTACCACTTCAACTACTCAAAGTATTATTACCATCAGCCCAGTGACCCCATCAAGCTAGTTCTGTTCTGTACCACTTTCGTTACCCTCATGGTCATATTACTTCAGGGCCCCTTGCTGTCTTTCCCGCCATGAGGAAAAACTTGGTTAGGGCACTTTGTTCCACTCCTGCAAATTACTAGGGTTAAAGGAATGGGGAGGGGGTGCCCTTCCTTCCCACGAGGGCTTCGGGCTCCTCATTCCAACTTACCCATTCTCTTTCTGGCAACCTTCACACTCTTGTTAATCTCACAGAGGGTGTCATTTTGCAACATGTGGTTGCTGCATCATGGATCCCTTTCCATCCTTGTCATCCTTGGCTGATGTTTCTTGGTTTCTCATAAGCTGCTTTCTCCTGAATGACCTCTCTCCATGCATTCACTCTCTGCCTTCTGTGAAGACTTCTCTTCCTCTATTTGTCCCTGACATGTTGGTGTCATCCATTGTTCGATCCTTACCCTCTTCTTTTCTTAAACTACATGTTCTTTTTAAAAGCTCTATTATGGGGGCGCCTGGGTGGCGCAGTCGGTTAAGCGTCCGACTTCAGCCAGGTCACGATTTCGCGGTCCGTGAGTTCGAGCCCCGCGTCGGGCTCTGGGCTGATGGCTCAGAGCCTGGAGCCTGTTTCCGATTCTGTGTCTCCCTCTCTCTCTGCCCCTCCCCCGTTCATGCTCTGTCTCTCTCTGTCCCAAAAATAAATAAACGTTGGAAAAAAAATTAAAAAAAAAAAAAGCTCTATTATGGTAACATTTAACATGAGATCTATCTTCAATACATTTTTAGGTGCACAGCACAGTCTTCTTAACTACAGGCAATCCATCATCCAGCACGTCTCTAGAACCTATCCATCCCATGTAACTGAAACATTATGCCCATTGATGAGCACCTCTCCGTGTTCCTTTTCTTCCAGTCACTGGCAATTACTGTTCTACATGCTGGCTCTATGAGGGTGAATACATTAGACATCTCATATAAGCAGAATCATACGGTATTTGCCCTTTTGTGATTGGTTTCTTTCACTCAGCATAATGTCCTCAAAGGTCACAGGTCACATATTCTTGAGGGATTTTTTTTTCTAGCCACATGACTTCAATGTCCATCCATTGCAAATGACTTCCAAATTTATGCAATGGATGTGTCCTCTCACCTCTACCCCCAGCCTGGGGAGTGTTAAAGTGCTCAGTCTTCTCCCATAGAATGGATGACTGGGGAGCTTTGCTAGGTTTTTGGGGTCCTTGGGGGCTCAGGATTTTCATGGGGTGTTTTGCCAGGGGGAGTGGATCCTGACACAGTGGTTTGAGGGGGTGAGTCTCTGAGTCTAGACCCACTGGGTGGGAGCTGTCCTTGCCCACAGTCCTGGGGTAGGTCCTACAGGTCAGTCACTGTGCCTGGAAACTCAGGTGTTCTTTCTTGACTTCTCTCCTAAGTGGCATTGATCTGGGGCTCAACACCCTGGACCCAGAGGCTGCTCTCACCTCCTTTTCCATACCTCTCAATTTTCTCCTCACAACCACAACTCTCTGTTACATCAGAAGCTCAAACTAGCTTAGACCAAGTGAGATTTTATTGTTGCATAGAAGTAAAATGTCTTAGGGTATATTTAAGGTGAGGCTAGATCCAGGTGCTCTCATCTGTATTTGTTCCCAGGATCTTCCCTGAGATTGTCCTTTGCCACCCCCTTCTTAAAATGCACTTTTCACTCCCCTCACTTAGCTAACTCTCATTGATTTTGCAAAACTCAGCCTGCACATTAGCTCTTCTGGAAAGTCTTCCAGATCCTTCTTCCCCAGGGTGGTCAGGCGTCCCTCCAACTACTCCAGCCAGCAACTTGTGGGTCATTCCTGACTGCCCCTCCCCTGTTCCTTCCCAGACATTCCAAGCTCTACTAACATTTTCTTCTATTTATTGAGCTCCTTCACTTCAATCCCCATTGCTACTACCCAAGTATATCCCTCATCAGTTTTTGCCCCCACCCCCATCACCCATTCTCTACACTATTGCCAGAGTAAATAAACATACAAAACAAGTCTGATTATGGGATGGACGTTGGCAAGAGGGAACTTGCTAAAGTGATCATAACGTCCTGCATCTTGTTTTGAGGGTTGGTTACGCCAGCATGTATCCTCACTTAAGATCTCTGAATTTTATTTTATGTAAATTGTATCTTCCCTTTTTGCTACACACAAATATATAGCACACATAAAGTTGAACTATGTCAGTTTCTTGCTTCAAACTTGCAATACAATTGTTGCTCACAGAGTAAGCCCCAAAGACTTCATGAGGCTTAAAAGGCACTGTAATGATCTGGATTCTTCTTTCTTGTCCAGTCCATCCTGGTGGCTATACCCACTGCCTCCGGGCCTTACCCATCCACACTTTTCCAGTCCTCCTCTGTCCTCCCTCCAAAACTTTGCATACACTGTCTTCTCTCCTAGAACACTCTCTCCTCCCTCATTCTGCCTCCATCATTCTGGTTCATGTCTCAGCTTAATCATCTCTTGCCCGGGGAAAGCTTTCCTGAGCCCTTGTGACACGGTCTATGGCACTAAATGCATCACCAGCAGCACTTTGCACATTGTAAGTGTTCACTTAACCATTTGAATGATTAGTTTTAAAGACTGTTTCCCCCTAGATTGTAAGTCATGAGAGTATTTCATTTTATTGATGACTGTTTTATTCCCTGTTCCCCAAGCCATAGTAGGCTTGTTGAATGAATGTGACTATCTTTATCATAATGACGGGACATTTCACCTGTTTATTGAGGGCCTCTCCTTATAGCTTGCATGTCCCACAAAGACATGGACAATGCCTTCTTCCTCTCTGGGGCCCTGATGCCTTGTGTAGGGCCTGGATGATGCCTAGTACTCAGGAAGTGTTTGTTAGTTGAATAATTGAAAGCATCATGAGGTGATATTGACAGGAGAGAAACAGGTTATGGACCTACCTATGAACGTGGCTCATTTTGGCCACACCCAATGTTCTTTAGTTAAACATGGACTTTCTCAGATCTCCCATGAGATCCATACAAAAGCCACAGAGTCCAGCACTCTTGAACTTAATGGTACTTGATATGCCTTTTCCTATTTACTGTTTGTGGAATGAATGTATGTATCTCAGCTCATCTATCTTACAGGCCTGTTTGGTCATAAAAACAACAAAAAACAAAACAATTTCATGTACTTACCAAGGAATGCTGAAGAGTACTTTCCGTTAGTAAATAGAGTTATATTCCAGGAGCTTTAACTATCTCTTTTTAATCCTTGCAATAATTCCATAGGATAGATATAATAATGGTCATTCTCATTTCACATATGAGGAAACTGAGGCTTAGAGAAACTAAATACCTCGTACAAGATCACAAAACTAGTGTTGAAACCCTGACCTTAACAGTTGGCCATACTAACAGCCATTGCAGATTGCCGGATTCAGTAATTTTCTAGATAAGACCTGGATGTTTAGGTTCACAGACTCCAGTTAGTGTTCAAGTAGAGTTTACATAACTGCTTCCTTCAGAAGGCTATGATATACACTATAACCTGGAGATTTCAGCTATGTTTGAGTGATTCAGGGCAGATCTGATCATTACTTTTTCTTTTCATCCTTTATCACCAACTTTTTTTGTAGTAGTTACCATGTTACATTAGATCCTCAGACCTTATTCATCGTATAACTGGAAGTTTGTGCCCTTTTACCAACTTCCCCCTATTTCTGTTTCCTCAACCCCAGCCCCAGCAACCACTTTTAAACTCTCTGTTTCTATGAGTGTGACTTTTTTTTTTTTTTTTTTTTTTTTTAGATTTCACATATAGTGAGACCAGGCAATAACTGTCTTTCTGTGTCTGGCTTTTTTCACTTAGCATAATACCTTCCGGTTTTATCCATGTTGTCACAAACAGCAGGATTTCCTTCTTTCTTATGGCTGAATAATATTTCATTACACACACACACACACACACACACACACATCATGTTTTCTTTATCCATTCACTCATCAGTAGACACTTAGGTTGTTTCTATATCTTGGTTATTGTGAATAATGCTGCAATAAACATGGAGGGGCAGATATCTCTTTGATATCCTGTTTTATTTATTTTGGGTACATACCCAGAAGTGAAATTTCAGGATCATACATGGTAGTTCTATTTTTAATTTTGGGGGGGAATCTTCATATTCTATAATGTTGATCAACATTGTTTTTATCACCTTCATCATCATACTAAGACATGACTGTGGATCCTAGAAGTACAAAAAAATACACAGTAAAGTCATATTTTAACATATAAAATATTAAAATTAAAATATTTAATATTTAAATTAAAATCAGAATATTTAAAATATTTAATATTTAAAAATACTACATCTGGAAGGGAACACAAAGGTATTCTTGTCCATGCCCTTAAATTTCCAGATAATGGAATGAGGCCCAGAGCAAAGGGAACATCACTAGATATCAGAGTTCAGACTGGAACCCAAGGCTCTGACCCGATATTAGTGCCATTTCATCTACGTTGTGTTACCTGTCTATGATGGTCAGTTTTATGTGCCAACTTGACAGGACTATAGTACCCAGTTATTTAATCAAACACTAATCTAGGTGTTGCTAAGGTATTTTCCAAGTGTGATTGACAGCTGTAAGTTGACTTTAGGGAAAGGTGACTACTCTTGATATTGTTGCTGGACCTCTTCTAATCAACTGAAGGCCTCAAGAAAAAAACTGAAACTTCCTGAAAAAGAAGAAATTTTGCTTTAAGACTGCAGCACCAACTCCTACCTAAGTTTCTAGAATGCCATCCTGTCCTATAGATTTTGGACTAATATACTAACATACCATAATCATATAAGCCAATTTCTTAAAATAAATTTCTTAATATCTACCTATCTATCTATCTATCATCTACCATCATCTGTCAATCATTTATCAATTTATCAATCTATAAATCTACTATCTATCACCATCATTTATCAACTATCTATCTAAAATCATCATCTATCTATCTCTCCTCTTGGTTCTGTTTTTCTGTAGAATCTTGACTGGTTCCCTAAAGGAACTTACATGGCACACATAACTTTTATTTACATATATGTAGCATAGGTACATTGGAAGAAAATACATAAAAATAAAATTTTCTAAAAGCTTTATTCTACCTACTAAGAATGACCAAAGTAAGGTGAAAGCAGTTTAATAGGGCAGTTGACAGATTGGCTATGAGATGCTGGCTTGTGGTTTCAAGAGAACTTGAATTTCGTCAGTAGAGATACAGAGAATTCTCGTTCTCCAACATTTACCTTCCTCCTTTGCATTACTAACAGAATTCTCATGTTTGGAGAGGGCTGGCTGTTTGATAAAGTTTGTCCCCAATAACATATAAGTAGCAGTTCCTAGCTGGTATATCAGGGAAGTGTTTTAAGAGGAGCATATCCACCTGAAACACACATTTTATAAATTCATTTACTTATTTTGAGAGAGAAAGAAGAGAGAGAAAAAATACAGAGAATGAGAGAGAGAATCTCAAGCAGGCTCCATACTGTCAGCACTGAGCCCAGTGCAGGGCTCAAACTTATGAACTGTGAGATCATGATCTGAGCTGAAATCAGGAGTTGGACACTTAACTGACTGAGCCACCTGCACTTCTGGAACACATATTTTTGTCTCTCTTTATCATTTGCTCTTCTTGCCAAGAAGATAGATGACATGGCTGGGATCTCAGAAGCATCTTGGACCCTAAGAAAAAGGCTATTCAAATCAGAGAGGTCTTAACCTTTACACACCAAACCAACACCATCAGTTACCTACTTCTAGACTGTTCGTTAGACAATGAAAACAAACCCATTTCTGTTTAAACCGCCATAATTTGGTGGCTTCTACCACACAATTCTACCAATTCCTACCTGAGGCAGACAGGTACCAGGAGTGGGACTGACAACCTAATATTTGAAAGTAACTGAATGAAGAAAGTAGGTAGAGAGATATTAATATATCAGATATTACAGAATAAAAACTAGTAACCTCATGATGCATTTGAAGACATTTTAAACTGTCACCTACTGTACCTTGGAATGTATATCATATGCCAAACAAAGCTGTAGCATCAGGGAATATGGTAAGAAAAATACAGACTTCTGACAGCAAAATACAGAGAGGAAGAGAGAGAAATTCAGACTGGAGTAGGGCAGTCTGCAAGCAGAGATGGATGAAAATACATCTTAGAGATATACCCTTCACCTACAGTCTACAATCTATGCTGAGAACATTGCAATTTTTTTGCTTATAAATTTATTAAAGATGATTTTTTAAAAATTATGGCAAATGCACATAAGATTTACCATTTTAATAATTTTGAAATATACAGTTCAGTGACATTAAGTATACCCAGATTGTCATGCAGCCATAAACACCATCCATCTCCAGAACTTTTTCATCTTCCCAAATGGAAACTCTGTACCCAGCAAACAATAGCTCCCCATTCTCTTCTCCCCAAAGCTCCTGACAACCACCATCTTAATTGTCTATGAATTTGACTACTCTAGGCACCTCATATTATTAGAATCACTTGTCCTTTTGTGATGAGTTTATTTCATTAGAATAATGTCCTCAGAGTTCATCCATGTTGTAGCTTGTGTCAGAATTTCCTTCCTTTTTAAGGCAGGATAATATTCCATTGTATGAATAGACTATATTTTGTTTGTCCATTCATCCACTGATGGACATTGGGTTGCTTCCACCTTTTGGCTTGCTATCCACATGGGTGTCCAAAGAGATCACTGTAATTTGGAGTCTTACAGGATCAAAAAACCCAACTCTTTCTATACTTCAAACTAAACAATTTATAAATAATGACTTGAGAATTATGGATTCTCAAAGAATGGGCTTTGGAAAGCCCATTTGCCCATTATCCCTTTCTTTCTTCCGATTGGGAATGTAGAGATGATCACAGGAGCACTATCAGTCCTGTTACAAGCACAGGAGTGAGTATCCCATCTTGGGATCCCTGATGACAGCTAAGGCTACTGTACCAGCCACTGACTACTGGACTCCGGACTTGTGACATGAGAGAAAAAAACACCCACTTCTTAAGCCACTGGTATTTGGGTTTAGAGTTATGTGTATTGAAATTCAGTCTCTAACTGCTATAGAAACTAATTTCTGAGGCCCAAGTTGGGTCAAATCAGGTCATGAGATGGACCAGGCAATGGGGGTTTCTTGTTCACAGAAATAAAGCGATTTGCCAGAACCAGGAAGTGGGGGAGTTTAGGTTGCAGGATATCTCCCCTGGTCACCAATGTACATTGCAAGTCCTACTTCCTGTCAGGGCCCTGAGAAAGGGACAGTCATCAGTCATCTTGGGAAACTTTTTTGGGCCTGGGGAGTGGGGGCAGGAAGTCTGCTCATTAACATAAAAGGAGCTCCATTAAGGACAAATTATCATGTAAGCCAAAGGTTTACCCTATAGGGGACACTTGTCAAAAGGTAAATTTAGGCTTTGTGAGCATGCAACCTGTTAGATGGGTGGGAACCCTTAGTTTCCCTGGGCAAGGACCCCTGAAAGTAGGAGACATACACAGTGAGCCTCAGCATGTTTCTAAGCAATCATTCATTCACAAAAAAAAAAAATGTTTATGAAGCATGTGAAAGAAGCCATTCCACTGCAGGTGTGAGATACAGATATATCCTATAAAATCTCCTATGATGTGCCCCCTGTTCCTTGCACTGGCTTTGGGGCAAGCTCATTCTTGGGGATTTTGAACATTTTCTTGCCTCTGTCCAGAAAGCTCTTCTCTCACGTACCTATCTGACTAGTTCTTTTCACTCAGAACTCAACCAAATGTCACATCCTCAGAGATGCTTTCCCTGACCATGTCCCTAAAAAGGCAGTCCTTTCTTCTCACTCTTTGTATCCTCATCCTGCTTTATTTTGCTTCACAGCACTTATTACCACCTGTCATGTGTTTATTTGCTATGTGTTTTTGTTCCCCTCACTAGAACGAATGTCTATGAGAGCAGGATATTTGCTCTGCTCACTGTAGGGACCATGTCCCTAGAACAGCATCTAACATAGAGCAGAAACTTCACACATATTGAATGAATGAATGAACACACAGGCCTTGTCCTCACAGAGTCTCCAGTCTAGGAGAGGAGCAGACCAATCACAATAGTGCTGTTTGAAGATAAGGGCAGAGCACTCAGGAGGAGAGGAGGGACACCCAGTCCAGACAGGGATGGATGCCTGAAGAAAATGACTTTGTGGAGACAGAGCAGGACTAACTGGGGACTGAGGGTCAAGGCAGAGAAAGAGGATGGAGTCTGGTAGATTAGCCAGGTTGGGGACCACTTCTCCCTCTAGGTCAAGAGAAGTGGGTAGATGATGAAACGAAGAACAGGTAGAGGTGTGGGGTCATGATAGAAAGTTGAGAAGGGCCATTATACAACAGGACCCTAACTTCAATGTGGGAGAGACAGATGTGGAAGTTAGCTTTAGGGCCAGGGGAGACATCATCTTGGGAAGAAATTTTTTAGAATAACTTAATTGGCTTCTTCGGTTGTGCCAAGATAGCTCTTGGGGAATACTGGAGCAGAAGGCAGAAGGCCACATAAATGGCTTTGCATAAGAAGTGGACAGGACATTCAATATTCAGCCTCAGAAGTGGGGTCTTATTGGCAGTGAAGAAAGCAGACATGGCAGTTAGGTAAGCAACTGATCTCACCTGCCCCAACAACAAAGTCTTTTTGCCTGAGGATAATAAAACATTTGTTGGGGAAAAAGAAATAGCAAAGCCTTAGGGGTAGAAGAGGTGAGGAATCTGGGGAGTTCCAAGGAGGAATTTGAAGAAGAGGGAACAATGGAGGAAGCTAGTGTCCAAGAGGAGGGGCCACTATGAAAAGTCCTCACTGGAGGGAAGGGGTGAGGAACAAGGCATACATCCCTTTTGGCATACAGGGATGTACCAGAGTCACTTTAAATTGTCCTTCTTCACTGGGCTGTGACATAATCTGAACTGCCCATCTTTACCCCCTACATCACAGACATCTAGTATGCACAAGGATCTGGTTACGAAGAAATTAAGATCAATGTAGGACAGAGAAAAGTAACAAATCAAAAGCTACTCAGTGAGTGGGAATTTGGCAGCAGTACATGAGATTCTGGTGCACGAAGATGAAAGTTCTAGTCCCCCGAATCCCTTCAGAGACATGGGGAAGGGTACTGAGTTTCCCATCTATGTGGGATGGGGTTGGAACTTGTTTAACTGCTTATTTGAGAAAAAAGTGACCACATACTGATTTTTACTTTACAATAGTAGGGCACAGATGATGTTGTTGCTAAGGGTGAGGGGGCATTAATGGGGTTTGGGCAGGTGGGGAAAGCAGAAGTTTGGAAGAATAGCTGTAGAGAGTAGGACAGTGATAGATACAAGGATAACCTTATATCCCCTAAACCCAAGCTGTGGAAAACGTAATTCAATCAAAGACTTTACCACACTTGGCGAATGCATATTGGTCCAGGTCTAAAGCTTTCCTGAGGGTCTTTCTTGGAGAGGAGGGAGTAAAAAGAGGTCAACGCCTAGAGAGGGACAAGTAGCAGAGGAATGATTTTAATCCTATGGACAAAAAGCCCAGCTCCTATTATCTTGGTCAGAAGTCTGTTGAGGCAGTGACCTGGAAAAATTGGTGATGGTTTGGAGTAGATAGAGTGAGGACTGGACCTGACCAGAGAAATGTAGAAGCACTGAGGAATAGCACTGGATGCCCAGATCATGTTGATACCAGGAGTTGGCAGAAATTTCAACCCACTGGAATGAGTGAATTCCTCCAGAAGCTTCCAAACCCTGAGGGTGGAAAAGAAGAAGGAGATGGCTGGATTGATCAGCAAGACAGTGGCTGAAAGAATGTCCCATGGGCACTGGGCTGGGTACAAAGTGATCCAGAGATAGGAAGGAGGCAAAGGAATCTGAGGAGAGTGACTAAGTTCAGCTGAGCTTCCAACCCCTGAGGGTGGAAAAGAAGAAGGAGATGGCTGGATTGATCAGCAAGACAGTGGCTGAAAGAATGTACCATGGGCACTGGGCTGGGTACAAAGTGATCCAGAGGTAGGAAGGGGGCAAAGGAATCTGAGGAGAATGACTAAGTTCTGCTGAGCATGTAGAACACTTGTAGTAGGGGGAAGAGAGGAAGAGAGCCAGAGATAGAAGGCCATGGCCTGAGACTGACATCTTAGAGTTGAGGTTTCCAGAACCAAGCATGTCTGGGAGAGAAGACCTTGGGAATGGACATGGGAGTGAGCTGGTGACGTGGGGTATAGACATAGAGTATTGAGTCAAGGGCATTTGAAGCCAGCTTGTGGGCTGGGTGTGACAGAGACATCTAGATCTCAGAGCATGTTGGCTGGAATGAAGCAGAAAGGGAGATTCTGCGTCATTGGGTGCCAAATTCCCCAGGATTGAGGAAGACAGAGTGAGTCCATGAGATGATAGTAATGAGGAGTGGTGGGTAGTAGCTAAGCCTGATGGCAAGCCCTTCAAAGGGAGAAGGGACTTTGTATGACAGTGAGAAATGGTAGAATAGCAGTTTTTGTGGAAAGCCAGTTCCATTCCTAGGAAGGTGTGAGAGGTGACACAGCATTCCCTCAAGGGCTGCAGAGGAAGTGGTGAGATTAGGAGGGTTGGGCTTCAGTTACAGCAAGGAAGCAGAGGCAATGCTCCATGAAAAGGTTGATGATGTAGATTTCAGAAGACACAATGCAAGCACCAGCACAGACAAAGCAGTGAAAGAAAGAATAAGTGCAAAAGGAAACACAGAGTGGTATGAACAATGCCAAAGGTGAAAGATAGGTTGACTAGAGAGTCCCAAATTTTACTGCGTCGCTGGAAATCATAGAGACAAGACTTTTGGGAGTGATAACTGTCCAGAGGCTACAGGTTTCCTTGTCTGGGTGATGTGGAAACCTGCTGAAGTTTTTACTCTGTGTCTGAATGGCTGAATTTACATGCCAGTCCCAAGTCCCATAATGAGCTGTGACCCCCCCCTCCCCCCACTCTCCACTCATTGTCTCCTCTCTCCTGCATTCTCCGTGTCCCCCTGCACTGGCTTATCTCTTCTGTCTTCAGGCACACACAGGCCATCTCCTCTGGTTACCATCTTCTCTCTTTCCTATCTTTCACTGCAAACTTCCCAATAACTGCCTCTATTTGCCTACCACGCTCTTACATACAGTCTATCTTCTGATCTCACCTGTCTACTAAAGTAGCTCTTGTGAAGCCACCAAGCCTCTCTGCACTGCCAGCAACTAGGGGCATTCATTTCCCCACCTTTTCTTCCTTGATGTCTCAACAGCCTTTGGCTGGATTCCTCCATACTTGAAACATTCTTTTCTTGGTTTTCTGCACTCTCTTGCTTTTTAACTCTTCTCATTCCCTTCTTGACACTTCATTCTCTTTCTTATTCCTTTAATAAAATCATTCTTTCTCTGGGCCTATGCTGTTCTCCCCACAAAAAGTACAGTGTAGTAGTTAGACACATGGAAGCTGATGCCAAGCAGCCTGGATCCAAATTCTGACCCCACCACATGCCAGCCAAATGTCTTTTGGAAAGCTAAGTTTTCCAGGACTCAGTTTCTCCATTCAAAAATTGGTATGATAATAATATCTACTTCATAGGGTAGATGAATTGGCATTTACTGAATACCAATGAATGTTGTACACTTTTCGGGTACTCAGTGAACCAATACATACCATCTGAAATGTGTTTGTGCTTCTTATGTTCTACAGTTGGCATAAAAAAATCTGGATTTCAGCCAATGACTATTGTATTTGACAATATTTGTTCTTATTAAAATTACCTGGGCAAGCCCAGTGTGACTATTAACTTTATGTATCAACTTGACTGGGCTAAGAGATGCCCAGATAGCTGGTAAAACATCATTTCTGGACTTGTCTTGAAGGTGATTCTGAAAGAGGTTCATATTCAAATCGGTAGATTCAGTAAAGCAGATTGTCCTCCCCAATGTGAGTGTGCACCATACAATCTGCTGAGGGCCCCAATAGAAGAAGAAAGTGGAGGGAAGGTGATTTTTTTCTCTCTGTATAAGCTGAAACATCCATCTTCTCCTGACCTTGGACATCATTTCTCCTGGTTCTAAGTGGTTCTTGGGTCTTTGGATGCAGGCTGGGACTTGCATCATCAGATGGTTTTCACGCCTTCTGGTTGGGATTAGGGAGGGGAGGGTGGGTAATGGGTACTGAGGAGGGCACCTGTTGGGATGAATACTGGATGTTGTATGGAAACCAATTTGACAATAAATTTCATATTGAAAAAAAAAAAAAAGAACTATATCACCAGTCCTTCTGGCTCTCCAGCTTGCAGATGTGGGACTTTTTAGCCTCCATAATTGCATAGTCCAATCCCTCATAATCTATTTCTACATATCTATATCTCTAAATATTCTATTGGTTGTATTTCATTGAGGATCTTGACTAATACACCTATATTTCAAATACAGAGTGATCTCCACTCTGTAACACACATCTGTGCACATCTAATTGGACTAAACCCTGTATCTGTCAGCCAGAAGCAAGCCTTGAGGGATTTCATTTGTAGAACTGATCAGTCATATTTATATTGAACACACATTGGCTAAGTCTTTGTTTCTTGATGGCAATTCATTATCAGTTCCAGTTGTTTCTGCAGGTGACTCTTTAACCTCATTAAATTCCATTGAGGAAACCACCAAGTTTCAAGTTACATAGTTCATTCCTGCCTCTAAGCAACCCTGAACCTAAACATGAGTTTTCTAAGAAAGAATAGTTTCCTGCTCTCAGAGAAAGAGAAGGAGGAAGGGAGGGAGGGAGGGAGGGGGAGAGAGAGAGAGAGAGAGAGAGAG
>NW_024412376.1:13533426-13628660 GCF_014898765.1 Herpailurus yagouaroundi | reverse complement strand
GAAGGGAGGGAGGGAGGGAGGGAGGGAGGGAGAGAGAGAGAGAGAGAGAGAGAGAGAGGGTTTGATAATTCCAGGCTTCAAAATTTCACCAGAAGTGTTGTCAATGTAAAGCCAAAATGATCACTTCAGTCTAAAATGAGTAAGTAGGGTCTTACAAGGGGGAAACTGGTTATTCAGCATTGGTACAGAAAACAGCTGATGGATATGTGTACTTGTCAGATTGTTCTTTTAGGACTTCATACACCGAATTCCTATGTCTTGCAATGACATCATATTTCCTTTTCTGATTTATTCAGGGAGATGGGAATCAGCTAACCATTTCTCCCCTGGTGTTTCTAGCTCAGTACTTGTGTTTCCATGGAGCACCCCCTGTCCGCACGGGCTGCTCATGGCCTACCCAAGCAGCTGGAATCAGGTGGGAGCCCCTGGTGCTTGGAGGGCTTCCCTGAAAGCCCATGGGGGCTGTATTTAACAGTCTTGAAGAGTGCAGCCTTGGGCAGAGGGCCAGGAACAATCTGTGTAACCCACTAAGCTAATTATTCTCTCTGCAGATGGTGTCCTCTACTAATCCTCTCTCAGTTCGTCATAATCCAGTTCTGTTCTGAGGAGAGCTGCTGGGTGTCTGGCTTTCATGTAAAAGGACTGTCTGCTTAAGCAGAGGAGGTAGGTCACCTGCTCTGTGGGGCTGGGGCTCTGGGCTCTTAAGACAAGGAGAGCAGCCGCAAGGGCTGTCCAGAAGAAGGCCACTAGTCCTGTGGCCCCGGGAGGCTGAATCAGCTTCAGAGAGAGGGGCAAGCATCCACAGTGGTCTGACTTTCCTCCACTGGCCACTTCCCTGGGGTCTCAGAGGGCTCAGAGGAGCCGGCCATGCTCTTTTGCTCTGCAGAGGATGGTGAGTCTTTTTGAGTCTCAGTAGGCCTGTGTCTCTTAGGGTCAGCCGCCCCAGGGGTAGAGTATCTTGGCTCTGGGAAGTCACAGCCAAGAAGGAGGTGTTTCAGCCTGAGACTCTGGGAGGGACGTCTTGAGCAGGATGCATGTGGTGATGCAAGATTGGTTCTCTTCCCCCAGCTTGCTGGGCTGTTTGGTGGTAGGTCATGTTTAAACACGGTGCTGCTAAGATTCAGGTTCCTGCTCGTTAATTTACAGGATGTTAATATTATATAGCCTGTCTGGTTCTCCCACCTGCACCGAGGGGGTGAACAATGCAGTCACTGGAGCCAGAGAGGGAGAAATCCCTCCTGAGGACCCCCCTCAGTCTCTTAGGGTGGAAGGGAGCTGCCCCTCCACTCCTACAGGGTGAGTATGGCCCACGGTGGGGTGGTTCAGGGGCCATGTTTGCTTCTCAGAGGATCAAGACTTCAAGAGAAGGCTATAAAGAGCCAGGGCGAATATAGAGATTGGCAGGAAAAAGGGTCAGGAGTCCCTAGGAATTACATTATTGAATTTCCTCTACTGGCTTCAGGGTTAGCATCGTTGCACCCATTCCTACAGAAGAAAATGGGGCATGGAGATGTTAAATTATGGAAGCACCACTAAGTCAAACCCAGGTCTGCCTCAAACCTCTTTCCTCCTTGTTGCTCTTTTTAGTCATCCCTGGTTGAAGCAAATGCCATCCTCCTGTCCCAGGTTTAATGACAAAAAGACTGAGACTTGGGGTAACTGGGTGATTTGCAGAGGGCACACAGCCAGTGAGGGCAGACTCTCAGCCAAGTCCAGCATGACTGACACTAATTATCTCTGTGCTTCAGTTCTGCACCTTCCCATTGGGCTCCACCCCACTGCAGACTCATCCTGTACTTGGAGAGGAGGAGGTCCACTCCATAGTGATGGGCAAGGGGGCATGAGCCACTGCCTTCTGGCAGTGTAACCATGAAGGAGGCCCGGGAGGGCATCTGGTTCCTTCCCACAGCCCAGAAGTACACCTCAGACAGTGAGAATATCCTCTGCTCTGGGAAATTTCTAGAGAAGTATAACCTGCATTATTCTTTGTTTATGCTCTTAGATATGTAAACATCATCCAGAAATCCTTTTATTATGGTGGTCTCAGACAGGTCTGCTTTCCTTATCTAAGCTGGGGGAAATAGGAGAGCTGGTTGCCATTTTCAGCACCAACGTGCTTAAACGTATGTTTGTGTATATGTGTGTGGGTATGCATGTCTATATGTGTGTGTCTGTGTGTGTTCATGCCTGTAATGTGTGTGTATGTGACTGGGTGTTTGTGTGTTTGTGCATGTGTATGCACATAGGTTTGTGTGTGTGTGTGTGTGTGTGTGTGTGTGTGTGTGTGTGTGCATATGCATGTGTGTGTGTGCTGATGCAGGGGACCTGGTTTTGCTGAGAGACCAATGGACTAGTGGTCACAACGCCTAGACCTGCTGACTGCATGGTACCCCTGCTCTCTAGGCTTTGGTGTTCTAGGTGGAAAGCTAGCAGGATGGAGTCAAGGAGCCATATCTTCTTTCCAGTGCAATAGCCTATGCATGCAGTGTTCAGCAGCTTTCTCAGCTCCAAGTTAAATAACCCCAGTCCCCATAACCTTTCCCTGTAAAGCACATTTTCCAATCCTTTAATCATCTTGGTTATTTTCCTCTGAACTCCCTCCAAGATACCTATGTCATTGGATAAGTATGTCGTATAAATTAGTCGGTAAATCAATCTGTCAACAATATCTCTTGAGCAACCACCCTGTGGTTTGCAGGAGGTGCTGGGCTGATACAATCCAATCACACAGGAACAGAAAGATTTTTTTCACTGTTGCTCAGACCAAGGGTTCATTTGTCCAGCAGTGGCCTGAGGCATAGTAGACATGCTGGGAAGATATTGTTCCTTCCAATACCATCATCTCCAGAAGCTCAGGGCTGTGCCTCAACAGCAGTATCTGAGAATGTTTTCAGTAAACACTTAAGGGCACCTGTTCTGTTCTGAGCCCTGTGCTAGGCAATTTGAGGGTTATAAAAATGAGCGTGATGCTCCCTGACCACCTGCACAGAGTACAGAGTAGGGTGGATTCAGAAGCAAAGAGGGGTAAGTGGGTCCTGAGGACCTAGCCAATCTCTCAGCTGCAGATAGGACATTGGTGCTCAATGTGGGCTGCTTTGAAAGCTTTTCTCCCAGATGCAGCATAATCAACAATAAAGCGAAATAGCCAAAATATTTCAGAGTTTGGAGGAAACCAGGCTTTTATCTGAACAATGATTTCACTCCTCATTAACTGGGTGAACCTTGGGCGAGTTAGTTAAGTTCCTGAGTCTCAGGTACTTTACATGGCAGGGTGATACCTACCAAGAGGGATTGTTTGAGATGAGACAACATCACATTTGTCAAATGTCTGGTACATAGTAGGTGATTGATATTATAGTCTGCCTTCACCTCACCAGCTCATTAAGGATCAGTTTCTGCAGTCTTCAGTTCCTTTGGTTGGATCTTGGCCATCCCACTAGTTGGGGTTTTAAGTTCTATGAGTTGATCATGTGAGGTATACAGTATACAACAGTATCATCTTTGCTTATTGATCCTAAAATAATTTTCTTCAAGGTTGAAGGGCAATATTTTACTTATAGTATAGCATATGCTTCATGATTTTATAGTCTGAGATCAACTGTGATCTTAGCTTTTATCTTTATGGTTGGAGTCCATATTCTTTTTTCAGTTTAGCCTTGACTTTTTGTATTAGAAAGAACACTTGGCCCTTGACCAAGACCCTGAAGGATAACTTTGGACAGGTCACTGAAGAGACAGCTGTAGTACAAAGCAAACACTTCTCAAATATAAGTGTGCACCAAAATCATCTAGAGGTCTTTGTAAACAAACACAGATTGCTGAGCTCCATTCCAGAGTTTCTGATACAGTGAGTCTGGGTGGAACCTGATAATTTGCATTTCTAAGACATTCACTGGTGATGCTGACTCTGTGGGTCCAGGGCCTGCACTGTGAGAGTCACTGATGTAGGAAGAACAGCTTTGGACCTTAGCGGAGCTTGGCCAAGTTGACCCTTCTGAGCCCGTTTCTTTATTTACAAACCTCTACCTTACAGATTCGATTTAAAGGTAATAATTAGAGAAATTATGATGAGCAAAGAACTGCATAAAGCTATAAAACACAATGTAACTATTAATAGTTTAATATTCCACATCAGCTTTAGCTTACTCACTTATAAAATGAAGATAATAATAGTAATTTTTATAACAATTAAGTGAGATGACCAATATAAAAGCAATTTATGAAATATAAAGAACTACGGAATTTGGTTCTTATAATTTCCCTAAGCCTCAGATTCCTCATCCATAATATGACAAGGTGCTCAGTGAGTTTATTTTATGTGCCAAGTCATGCGGTAGCTCATTATTCTACATGTGGATAATGCAGGTTTGTAGTTAATACCCTGCTGATGCTGCCTTGTGTCCTGTTGGATCCTTTGGTCAAAGCTCCATGTTGGGCCACTGTTGTGTTAGGATGCTTTTGGCTAAAAGAAACGGAATTCCCAGCTAAAAGTGTTTTTAGGTTAAGGATTTTGTTGCCCAGAGGCAGAGTGATTTCATGGTTGATTAATTCAATGGCTTGACCAAGTTAAGACTCTAGAATTCTTTTGGCTTTGTCCTCATGGTCACATTTGGCTGTAGAAGTGCCAAAACTCACATCCACAAACAACAATCAAAAGCATGAAGAGACGAATCCCTGACTTGTATTCTTTTTAATGTATATTAAAAAAAACCTTTTTAGAAGCCTCTTATTGGCCAGGGTGATATCACATGTCCTTTGATAAGGGAAATGGAATTACATGATTAGTTTAGACTAGTCAAATATTCAACCTCTGTGGCTGGAAGAGATTCATGAAACATGTGGTCAACCCAATCAGGCCTCTGTCAGCAAGTGAGAAAGTCAGCAAATGTGAAAGAGGAGGTGACCAGCAGTGTCCCTTTCCAATCAGAGTCATGTCCATAAGGCTTTACTTGCACACCTCCCCACAGCATTATGAGATTTTCCTGTACCTGGGGCACAGCTAGGAAGGCCCCTCATCAGAATATCAAAAAGAAGTTTAAACAGGTATTTGCCATCCTTCATAAGAGAAACGGAGCTCTCCGGGAGTCAGGGGAGCAATCCATCCCACTTTCCCACCAGGGAGGTTACTGATCTATAAGGACAGACTCAGTGGCCACAGAGTCTTTCCCAGGCAAAGTTCTTGACCCTGAGAATTCACAAATCAGCACTGCAGCGTTACTACTGTGTGTGTGTTTCCTCCTGAATCTAGCATAGTGCCAGTACCTAGAGCATGTGCCTGACAGACACCTAAGTGCTTAAGAAAGATACTCTAGCTGCCACAATTAAAGTAGTTTGGTCAGCAATCAGGTTTGGGGAAAGTGAAGGCTTTCATAGTGGAATAGATTTTGCTAGCATTCTAAGACAGTCATGTCTGTGGAATTTTAAAATCTCATTCTTCTTCCTCTGTAAGAGCTATGTCAACCCATTGGAGTAGTGAATACAAGGGTTTTCTGAGGGAAGGGAAGCCCCCCCCCACCCCAACAGGTTTCTGTTTTAAGGAACAGACTCCTATCTAGGCTCAGGGATGGCCAACAGCTCTGAAAGGAAACAAATCCTGGATGGGAGCGGTTGGCCACAGCCTTCACTGCCCTCGCTCCTTCTGACCATGGGGTGGATGCTCTTGCTCCTGAAGCTCCCTACTTAACCCTTAGTAAGTGACATAGGAAAGCTGTGAGGTTGAGATCCCCAGGGGTGTCTCTAGGGGAGATATGTGCAGAGTTGAGGAAGATAAACACTGAGAAGGTGGAAGATTGTGTCCAGTTCCCCTGTGTGTGTAGTGTCTGTCCATGCTCAGCAAAAATGATTTCTCTAAATGAGATCCTACCTGGAGCTCTAGCACAAGAGTCAGATGGATCTTATTGCTTTTCTGCTTTGAGGGTCTCATTTTACTGGCAAAGACATGGAGGTCACTTCAAATAAGACAAAGAACCCAGGGCTTTGGACATCAGGGTCCATGCCTGTTACACCATTCTTTGTGATTTGTTTTAAAATTTTGGAGATGTGTATCAGATCCATGCAGGAGCAGGATGGTGTGGCTACTAGATTTCAGAACTGTGGTTCTCAAATCTATTTGTTGTAAAACTGCCCAAGGCATTTAAAAAACATGGCTCCTCTAGGAGGAGGCCTGGAAGCCTACATTGAAAAGCAATTAATGACAAGGGTTGGTGAGGATGTGGAGAAACTGGAATTCTTGTGCACTGTTGGTGGGAATGCAAAATGGTGCAGCCACTATGGAAAACAGCATGGCGGTCGCTCAAAAAATTAAACATAATATCAACATACGATCCAGCAATTCCACCTCTGGGTACATACGCCAAATAATTGAAAGCAGAGTCTTGAACAGCTTTTTGTACACTCATGTTTAAAGCAGCAGCATCCACTATACCCAAAAGATGGAAGCAACTCAAGTATCTATCAATGGATGAGTGCATAAAGAAAATGCAGTATACATATACATACAAGGATATTATGACACCTGCTACAACATGGATGAACTTGAGGATGTTGTGCTAAGTGAAATAAGCCACCCATAAAAAAGACAAATACTATATGAATTCACTTATATTAGATTCCTAGAGGAATCAAATTCACAGAAACAAAAAAGGTGGTTCTATCAGAAATGGTAGAGAGGTGGTTTCCAGGGGCTAGGGAAAGGGGGAATGGGGAGTTAGTATTTAATGGGGACAGAATTTTGGTTTTGAAAGATGAAGAGATCTGTGAGTGGATGATGGTGATGACCACTCAACAATATGAATATACTTTATACTTTATACTTTATATAGTTTATGGAACTATACACTTAAAATGGTTAAGACGGTACCTTTTGTGTTATGTGTACTTTACCACAATTGAAAAAAAAAAAACTGATAGCAGCAACAACAATGAAAATATGCTCTCAGCTGCCACAGATTGGGTTCATTGGGAAGCAGAATCTGAGAGGCAGTCTAGGGTACTGAGGTTTATTGGGAGGTGCCCTTAGAGGGAAGAAATAGGACTGGCAGAGGCAGAAGTGGGTTGCCATGGAGTCTTGGTGGAGACTCAACCAATTTTGCAGGAAGTTCTGAAAGTAGACAGCTCTTGACTGCTTCCTTGACTAGGGGCAAGATGACCAGGACTTTATGGCTGGGCTTGCACAGATGCATCATTGGAGGTACACTACCTTGCAAGAAATGTAGCCCAGGGCCAAGCTGCCTTCTGCTGAAGCAGTACCTAAGGGGGCTAACCACTGACGGCTGTCATTTGAGAAGAATAGGTGCAAAGTGCCTAAAAGCATACATACCATAATAGGCTTCAACACCCATTTTTAAATTTTCATTGCAACCTTCCTAGCACTTTCTGAGGAAAGCATGTCTCCTTGTTTTGTATGTAAGGCATTGAGCAGTTAAGTCACTTGCCTAGCCACATAGCTGGTAAGTAGCTGAGCTGGTTTAGAACTCCAACTTCCTGTCTACGTCCAAGGCTCTGTCCACACCTGCCACCTGTAGATGCAGGTAACAGAGGCTCCACCTTGAGCCCTGGACATTAGAGGGGATGGCCCTGGCCCATCTCCATTGACACTCCTTCCTAGGGGATGAGGAGTCCAGAGACACCAGGGGATGTGCCCCACCCGGAGTGCATACTGGGGACTCAGGATTCCTTGGAAATTTCTAGAGCCTGCATTGCCTCTTCTCTGGGTCCATGCTCCCAAGGCTCCTAGTAAGGTATGCAAAATCCTTACTAGGTTAATAAATGAAAGACAATATCTTAACACAGCACACACAGGGAAGATACTTAGCCATTCAGAAAACCAGTACTGGTGTCCATGCTTCTGGGTTCAAACCCCAGCTTCCCTCCACAGCTTCTGCCTGTCTCTATGTATTTAAATCTCTTTATGTATTTATGTATTTAAACTTCTCCATTTTCCCACCACAAAATGGAGATGATAGTGGTGGGTCCCACATGTTGTGTGGGGATCAGACTGTCAGGGAAAGTGTAACATAAACAGGTGCTAGTGTTATGAGATCCTCATTACAGCAGGCTCTCCTAGTGACATTGCTGAGTCTGATGCACCCTCTGCTTCTCCTGACCCAGCCTGGTTCTCTCCTGTCTCCAGATGAGGCTCTAAGCTCCGAGGTGCAGGATGTCTCCTGTCATGCTCTCTGGGGTGGCCTCAATGCCCAGCCTGGGGTGTAGTCTGTATCTGCTGAATGACAGAATGAAGATGGGGCAGGGTGGCCAACAGGGTATTGAAGGAATCCAGGCTTTATGAGTGAGACAAAATGCAAGCTGGAAGGAGGAGAAAGCCCACATCAGCAGTTGCCTTTTGGGTTCACAGTATGGAATCTTGCACTGGTGACCAATAATGAATGTGTCCTCCACCTGGCCTGGTAGTGACATGGGAGTTGCACTCCCTCGAACAGTGGGAAACAGCCTGTGGGTTATGTTTCTGAGTACTTCCAGAGCCCATAGTTTTATAGTTGGGAACATGGAGACCCAGTCAGCAGAGGCTGAAGGCTCAAGGGCACATGACTGCTTCCCTTCCTGGAGGCTTTCTTTCCTGGCAGGATGTGCCCATCCCAGAATGTGTTAGCAGTGATTCTCTAACCTGGCTGTGCTTCAGAATCACCTAGAATGATGGCTCATACCAATTCCCACTCTCAAAGGTTTGGATTCAGTTCTAGGAAGTGATGTTTGGAAAATCTGGGACTTCAACCAAACCCTCTGGTGGTTTGGATGATTTGGTGTTGAAGACTGAGGTTTGGGAACCACTGGTTTGGAGAAGATCTTTACAGAAATTAATTTAAGATTTTATTTCTTCTATTTGTGTATGTCTTCATTCCCACAATAATTTAAGACATTATAGAAATCCAAGAGATCCAGGGGTGCTTGGGTGGCTCAGTTGATTAAGTGTCTGACTTGGGCTCAGGTCATGATCTCCCAGTTTGTGGGTTTGAGCCCCGTGTCAGGCTCTGTGCTGACAGCTCAGAGCCTGAAGCCTGCTTCAGATTGTGTGTCTCCTTCTCTCTCTGTCCCTCCCTTGCTTGCACTCTCTTACTCTCTCTCTCCCTCTCTGAAAAATAAACAAACACTAAAAAAATGAAAAAAAAAAAAGAAATCCAAGAGATCCAATGTTAAAATAAATGGTCATTAATATAAAAATCAGTCAAATGGGTTGTTAGTGTTGTATAAGCTAAATAACTACTCAGCTGACTTTTTCATCTTTTATTAGCAATAACATGTATTTACTCAGAGTTGGAGAGAAGTGGTTCTCATTCCTGGCTATATGTTAGAGTCCCACAGGAACCACTAGAAAGTGCCAGTTTGGTAGAGATCTCTGAGGTTGGGTTCTAGGTAGATTATTACATGTAACCAGGTTTGAGAACTCCAGCTACGGCATTGCCAGAGCTCCCACTACTCACCAGCTTCATGGCATCCTCAGGGCAAGCCTACAAAACAGGAAGGGATTTTGTTTTTATTTTATTAATGAAAAAGGATGAATAGGCTGAGGCCCAGACTGGTGAATGAACCAGCCAGAAGCTAGAGAGGGAGAGGTGGTCTTTGTTTATAGATGCTATTAGCTCACCTTGACCCAGTCAACTCTTAGTTGTTACATTTTTCTGTTTAGTTGAGAGCAGGGGTGAATCAGACCTGTGTGACCTTGTGTGCCTTTCAAAGAGCAGAGGGTGGCACAGGGATGTTCTGCTATGGGCTGCTTTTCTTTGGAAGCTACAATTCAGGAGAGCCACTGGCTTCTTGTAGAGTCATAGACTTTCAGGATGGACAATGTCTTTAAGGGCCAACTTGTCCAGCCTCCTCATTTTTTGGAGAAGAAATCAGAAGTCCAGAGATATGGTGTGAAATCTCTGAGTCCTCATTATCCCAGTGAGACAGCATCTCAGTCACCTGGTCCAAGTCCTGAGCAGTGCAGTTTCCTAGACCTTGAATAGACCTTGGGTCTTCGTGGAGAAGAAGGTCAAGGAGCAGAGCATAAGCTTTCCCAGAGGGCAGAATTGGGCTGGATGCTCTTAGGACCCCACATGACCTTCTCACATCCCAAACTTATCCCTGGCAACATGCCCCCTTGTTGACAGATGCTGGAAGTTTCTGCTACCCTTTCTGATCATCTCCCAATCTCCTCCCACCCACCCTTGGCCACATTTGCCAGAATGACAGACTCTATAGAGTTTTATTGCTCTGGTTTTGTAAATCAGTTTCTTGTAACATACCAGTTGCTTCCATTCTCTGAATTTCCATGACTCCATCAACATGTTTCGGGAGCTGGGTGCTTTGTCACCTACCACCACCTGCCCAGGTGAGAAGTAGCCAGCAAGCCCCCAGGCGAGAAAGGAGTGTTTTTCCAGCACTCACATTAGGTTCTTGGCTGAACCAGGATCTTCTCTTTCCTTATGCAGGGATTACTGGATAACATTCCAGCTTTTTCCAGACTCTTTGTTACCTTACTACCTGGCAAAAGAGACAGATGGAAAGACACTCTTCCCCTCTGCCCAATATACTAATCTAAATGCTTTCCCTTCCTGAGAAGCCAAGAATGTGTCTCTCATCACTGATCCTCGGGTCTTTGGGGAGCCCATAGCAGACTACCCATCATCCTATGGCAGAAGCCAGATTAGGAACCATCAGAAGAGTGGAAGAACTAACATCCAGCACCTACAGGGTGCCAGGCATTTTCAAACTTATGCTTTCATGTAGAACTTGGGGTAATTTTTTTTTTCAGACGAGGAAACTGGGGCTTGGGCTACTAGTTAATTTAGCCAAAATTACATAAATAACTAGTAAGTGGGGAAAACAACCAAAATTTAACTGTACCCATGTAACCATAAGCTTCACTGTGTCTTGCTTGAAGCTCTGCATTAAAAAAGAGAAATAGAATGTCTGTGACATTCCTCTTCAAAAATATTTTTGTAATTTTTAAAAGTTGATCATGGTTTGGCTAGAGTAGATGTTCTCCTGCTTGTGCTTCCTTAGAGCACCCTGCATTCTTCTTATCTTTCCCTTAAGTTACTAAGCATTTAATTTAGGGGACCCTGGGCACATAGACAATTCTTTTATAACCAAAATATACTTGAGCTGCCTGTTGGCATTTTGCAGCATACTGGTAGAATCAGAGAAACTCATTCTGATATTTAAAAAAATTTTTTTCCAAAGCCAATTATTTACTAAAACCTCCCTAAGAAGCCCCAAGGGGTCATTTCATAGCAAAATATCCAACAGATCTTCACCTATCCTCCCCTCCCTCCTGATTTTTTCTAGTTTTCCCTGCAAATTTTTTCCCTCTTGATTTTAGCCAGTACTACTCTCCATTTTTCTCTTACTTTTAACTACCCAATTATTTTTGTTTTTCTTAAGTTTCTTGAGAGTTTTCTAACGTAAATGAATCAAAGCCATCTCTGGTTTTTCAATTCTGCAGACTTCCTCTTGCTCCTTAAGCACAACTAAGCCCCAAGCCAAGTCACCATTCCTCTGTGTGGGGACGGGAATGTTTGGGACTGGACAGGGGGAGGTGAGGCACTGAGAGATGTGGTAAATTGTATGGTGCACTAAGTAAGATTACATTTGACTGCAGGTATGCTCACTTCGGTAGCACATATATATTTGACTGCAAATGATGGAAAATCAAGTTTCAGTGGCTTAATTGAAAAACTCAGAGGCAGTCCAGGGCTGGTATGGTAGTTCCGTGGCCATTGGCATGTAGGCTCCTTCTATCTCTTATCTTTAGTATTAGATTCCATCACGATGACAAAATGGTGCCTGTAGTCATTGTGTACATGTTCCAGGCATCTGGAAGGAGAAGGGAGTGAGGGGGAAAATGTTTTAGCACCCTTGAGAGAGATTTCTTAGAAACTCCTCCAAATGATTTCTGCATAAAACTCATTGGTCATCCTGGGGTGCCTGGGTGGCTCAGTCAGTTAAGCTTCTGACTGGCTCAGGTCATGATCTCACGAGCCCCATGCTGGGCTCTGTGCTGACAGCTCAGAGCCTGGAGCCTGCTTCAAATTCTGTGTTTCCCTCTCTCTGACCCTCCCCTGTTCACATTCTTTCTCTCTCAAAAATAAATAAACATTAAAAAAAACCCTCATTGGTTATCCCCACCTGAAAAAAGAATTTAGGAAATGTCATTTTATTAATTAGATATATTGCAGCCTCCAATATTTAGGATTTTGTGAGTAAGAAGAAAGGGAGAGTGGGTATTAACAATCTTTGCCACACATGGTAAAAATTTTGATCACTCTCTCTCTTGGGACTTTTAAAAACTCTTCAAAATATTAAGTCTTTTATTTTGAGGTAATTGTAGTTTTATATGCAGGTGTAAGAAATAATACAGAGAGATCTATAGTCTTTACTCAATTTTCCCCAATGGTAACATCTCATCAGACTACAGTACAATATCACAGCCAAGATATTGACATTGATATAGTCAAGATATAGACATATCCTGCACCACAAAGAATCTTCATTTTGCCTTTTTATAGCCACACCCACTTCCCTTCTTAACTCTGGCAACCATTCCTCTGTTCTCCATTTCTATAATTTTGCCATTTCAAGAAAGGAAGATGAATGGAGTCAGAATATGCAACATTTTGCCTCACAATTTGTGGTGTGCATCAATAATGGTTTGTTCCCTTTTCATTGCTTGAGTAGTATTCTGTGGGATAGATGTACCACCAGTCTGTTTAAGCATTCATTCATTGAAGGACACCTGAGTTGTTTCCAGCCTCTGGCTATTACAAATAAAGCTGCTATGAACACTTATGTAAAGGCTTTTGCGTGAACCTATGTTTTCATTTCCCTGGAATAAATGCCCAAGAGTGCAATTCCCGGGTCTTATGGTAGCTGCTTGTTTAGTTTTATAAGTAGCTGCCAAACTGTTTTCCAAAGTGGCTGCAATATTTTACATTCCCATCAGCAATGTGGGCATATAAAATTTTAGTCATTCTGATAGGTAGGTAAAGATTTCTCATGGCTAATGGTGTTGAACGTCTTTTCACATGCTCATTTGCAATACATATTTCCTCTTTGGTGGAGTTTCTGCTCATGTCTTTTACCCAATTCCTAATCAGATTCTTTGTTCCCTTATGAGTCTTGAGGTTTCTTTATATATTCTAGATAACAGTTCTTTGTTGGACATGTAGTTTGCAAGTATTTTCTCCCATTCTGTAGTTTGTCTTTTCATCTACTTAATGAGGTCTTTTGCAGAACTGAAGTTTTAGATTTTGATAAAGTTAAATTTAATCAATTTTTCTTTTTCTGGATCATGTGTTTGAGTCTAAGAAATTTTACCTAGATCCTAAAGATTTCCTTCTATTTTTTCTAAAAGCTTTATTATTTTATATTTTACATTAAAGTCTGTGATTTTGAGTTAATTTTTGTATAAGACATGAGGGTTAGGTTGAGATTAATTTCCTTCCTTCCTTCCTTCCTTCCTTCCTTCCTTCCTTCCTTCCTTCCTTTAGAATGCCCAATTGCTCTGGGACTGTTTACTGAAAAAACTATTCTTTCTCATTTTGCATTTTTGTCAAAAACTAGTTGGAGATCTTTGTGTGGGTCTATTTGAGAGTTCTCTATTCTATTCCATTCATCTATGTGTCTATCCCTCCACCAATAACTTTTGGGGCTTTTAAAATAAAATTAATTTTTTTCCACTAAAAATAATGTATTACATGATAGAATATTGAAAATATACAAAGCCAGTTTTTTTTTAATTACATGTAGGTACCATCACCTAAGAAAAATTAGAAAAATTTGGAGTACTTTCTTTCCATGTAATTTAAAAATATTTTTATTTTTGTTCTCCTTTTTATATCATGCATTAGTGTGGATAGGCTAGGTTAGGCTGCATTGACAAATAACTCCCAAATCTCAGTGGCTTAGTCCAATGGAGGTTTATTTCTCACCTACACAGGCAACCCTCTGGGGCTATTGTCATTTAAGTGGTGACTAAGGGGTCCAAGCTGTTTTAATTGGCTCTACTGTTCCAACTTGAGGCCTCCATATCTGTTCACATTTCATTGGAAAGAGCTGGTCACATAGCCCATCTGACTGCAAAGGACAAAGTGTGGTCATATACTCAGGAAGGAGGAATATGACATAGGATTTGTTGAGCCATGGCATTGCATCTGCTCCATATCATATGAAAAATGTTGTATTTTATTTTATAGTTAATATTGCAACAGTCTTTTTCTTGTCTCTTATAAATTCTTTTAAAAAATTTTAGTGATTTAGAGCATAGAAAAAAATCTTGGTGTTACACAGAAGTAAAACTTTTGTTACTTGGAAAGTTGACTTATGCAAAATGGCTCATTTTCCAACTATTTGAGGTATATGAGACTTCACTGTTAAAAGAGTACCATTTCTGAAGTGAAAGGAACAGGGTTAAGCAGTTCAAATCATGCAGCTTTCCTGGGCCAGCCTGTCAACCTCACTCCAAAATCTTCCAGTTTCCGTAGTTTCTTTCCTATGACTGGTGTCATTCCAAGGAAGTTTTATTTTTTGTTTTGTTTTAAGTAGATTAAAGTAGAATCAAAAGACAAACAACAACAACCAAAACTGACTATTCAGGATTTAGAACCCTGTAATAAATATATGCCATACAACATTCTACCAACACCATCCTTTAAAAAGAGGGAAATGCCACAGGGTTTTGTTGTTTTTCTTTCTTTTTTTTTTTTTTTTTTTGCCCATGCTGTTCCTTCTACTTGAAATGCTTTTCATCTATCTTTACCAAATTAACTGTCATTCATCTTTTAATACTTTTAAAAGTTTATTTATTTATTTTGAGGGAGGTGGGGGCAGGAGAGAGAGAGAGGGAGAATCCCAAGCAGGCTCTGCAATGTCAGCACAGAGCCTGATGTGGGGCTCTATCTCACAAACTGTGAGATCATGACCTGACCCGAAATCAAGAATCGGACACTTAACCGACTAAGCCACCCAGGCATCCCCTTAAAAAAAAAAAAAAAAAATATATATATATATATATATATATATATGTATGTATACACACATATATATGTATGTGTATGTGTGTGTATATATACATATATATATATATATATATATATATATATATATATATATACTAAGTTTATTTTCATTCATTTCTTAGATTTGATTTGTTATGGGGTAGATACCTTGATGCCTTGGTACTCTAAGTACAGTTTGGCCACGTTTTCTCTACTGTCATGAAACTGAAAGGCTCATAATAAGATGCTCAAATAGCATGGTTTGTTAAATAAATTGAAAACATCATCAGGAAGCAAAGAGAAACAGGTAGGTCAGGTTGACACACTTAGAATTGTATTACCTGAATCGTGGATAATACAATGTCTATATGTCCTGTTTCTCTTTCTCTCCTGCTGCTGATGGGGTTACAAGGAGAAGAACTGAGGGTGAGTGAAGGGCCTTCAGCAGAGCTAATGTGTTGCTTGCTCTGTCAGAAAGCAGCAGCAAGAACACCTGGCCCCAGCTGCCCTGCTGGAGCTCCTCCATTAATCTGTTGAGTAGCTAATGGGTTTAATCTGTGTCCTTCTGTCTGGTGATCGCATTTATTTGCCTCAGCTCTAATCTCAATAATTCCCACTCTCAAATGACTTGAGTAGAAACTTTTATCTAATATTTTGAAAAAAATCAAGGGAAGGAATTATTTCATTTCTTCCTTCATTTTTTTATTTCCGTGTGAAACTGTCTTAAATTTCTGCTTAAGTTGCAGCATCCACGGGAAGTTCCTATCTCAACGCTTCTGTTTAAACTTTTATCATGAAGATGAACCAAACTGTTTTACTATTTGGTTAGACTTCAGTGAGAGTCACTAATGCCTACAAATAAGTGTAAATTTGAATGTGTGTTTAATTTGAATAGGTAAACTTAGCCAGTATTTTTGTGTTCACATGTGTAATTGACATAAGCCATACCTGAAACTAATGAAATATTACAAAGCAGGTGTTGTCCAATTGTTCTTTCCTGTTGTGGACTTAGGGGATATTATTCCCCAGGTCTGTGTCTGCTCTGGCCTCTGGTCACCAGCTCCAGGAGTGGGTGCCATTGCCTGCTCTTGCTGGAGAGGGGACCTGGCCCTGGGGCTGCAGACAGGAGGGTGGAGCCATCCTAAGAATTTTTTCCTTATCAGGAGGATACAGAGTCCTGAAAATCCCCCCACCCCCAGAGTTTGTATTTCCTTTTGGATCTCTGAGCATCTTTTGATCTTGAAACGAACCCATTTTTCCTCTCTCTCTTCCTATTTCCCCCCGTCTCTTTGCCCTCCTGTCTCAACCAACTTAGGGAAATAAGTGCCTATATGGGAGATAAGTTACCACAAATAACATCTACATTAACTCTTTCTTTGCAGGAAAGTTCAACTGAGCACATTATCTAGAGCATCTAGTATATTCTTAAGTGGGTCAACTGACTAAGGGGGAGTTCTTTGGGCTATATTTTTTACCGATATATTTATTCTTCTATTTAATACCAAAAAGACCCAGAAAAGTCTTGTGGTTCCTGCATAACATCACACACAGTAAATTTATCACCTCATTGAATCTATCACCTAACTAGCTTGATTTCAATATAGTAGATGAATACGGAAGGAAATACTGTGCTCTCCTCGGACTGTGAAAGGGGGCACAGTAACTCACCAGATGCTGTGATGAGCCCAGATGGTTGGGGAACGTGAACTGATGCCTTTAACTGTGTGAGCATTCAGTTTGAGTCCAGACTCAAACTGTTTTCTCCTTACCTGCTCCTTGGACCCTAAGCAGATCCCTCTCCTCTCTGGGCCCCTGATCTTTCACTCTAAATGCTTTCCAAGGATAACTGAGAGTGGGTGAAAGTGCTTTGTATGCCACAAAGAGCCTCCCTTAACAGGAACCTTTTGTCATGGCCCAAGGTCCTCAGGCTTGGAGCTGTTTCAGGGGAGCTGTGTGGACAGGCTGAGCCTTGCCCTGGACACTCCCACTCTGTCTGGGCGGCAGTCAACTTCCCAAAAAGCATCTATGCCCAGGCAGCCTGAGTGACAGCGAGGATAGGTTAGTTTTGACCTGCTGCGGGCATCAGGTCCAGCTCTGAATTACCTAATCCCAGCTAAAAGCATTTCTGATTGCTTGACCGCTGACCTCCTGCAGCTGGATTATCAGATGTGGCTTTGGGGAATAGGCTTGTTTATAATGCCAGAGACAAAAGGAGGAAACCCAGAGCAGTTAAAACAACAGTCCTTCCTGTTGCCTCAGTGCCTGTCATCCAAGGAGGTCATTATGAAGCAGGCTCCTTGGGGCTGGTGGGGCCCTGAGATGCAGTTCGAGGGGGAAGGGGAAGAAGAGAGGCTTTGACTGTGCAGGGCAGGTGTTGATGTCTCCATATTACGTAGGAGCAGTGACCAGGCTCAGATAGGTTAATTCATTAGTCCAAATTCAAGGCTTTACAGCTTCTAAAGAGTAGCACTGGGACTTTGAGGGGTTCTGGTTGACTGCAAACCTGCTTCTCTTCCCTTTGCCTCATGTTGCCATCTTCATACTGATAGACTTAACCTACCCCAAATGCCCCCAGTGCCCCTCTTCAAGGCCCTGACACAAGGCATCCTAGAGTTCTTGTTACAGACTCAGAAAGGGTGAGAACTGGAAGGACCCAAAAGCATCACTTAGTCCAAATAACCCATTTTACAGATGAGAAAACTGAGGCCCAGAGAGATGAAGCAACTCCTCCATGCCCACATAGCACTTAACACTGTGCCTGGCAGAGGACAGGTCATCCATAGGGAGTTGTTGATTAAATGATGGAATTAGTGGCAGAGCAGCACATGAGCCCAAGCCCCATCCCCATCTGGTTCTCAGTCTGTGCTGGCCTCTTCAAATGGAACTTTGTCCACAGGTCAATGCAGTGGCCTAACCTGGGGGGACTTCTGCTGCCTCCAAGCATTCCATCCATTGGCCTCCAGCTGTTCCTGACTCTCCACTCACTATTCATGCTTTTTAAGTAGCTAATATTTATTTTGAAGTAGTTCCAAACCTACTGAAAAGTTGCAGGAACAGTACAAAAAATTCCCAAATCCCCCATGATCCCTGTAGGCACCCTTACCAACTACTCTCTTAATCAATAGCTCTGTGCCAGGAGGGGAAGGGAAGAGCAGAGGAAATGGGAAGCTTTTAGTGTTGCTTATTTTATTTTATTTTATTATTTTATTTTTTCATTTATTTCAATACAAGTTGGTTAACATACAATGTAATATTGGTTTCAGGAGTAGAACCCAGTGATTTATCACTTACATATAACATCCAGTGTTCATTACAAGCGCCCTCCTTAATGCCCATCACCCATTTAGCCCATCCTCCCACCCCCCTCTCCTCCAGCAACTCTCAGTTTGTTCTCTGAATTTAAGAGTCTCTTGTTGTTTGTATCCCTCTCTGATTTTATCTAATTTTTCCTTCCCTTCCCCTATGTTCATCTTGGACATCTTAGTGTGTAAATCAAAGGGTTTTCCTTTGCCCAGTGAGAACATTGAAGAACCCTGTCCCAAAAGGTTACCTAGTCTTCTTTCTTGACAACACCAAGGATTTCATAGATATTCAATAGGTATTTGCAGAACAAAGGAATGAATTGGTCTCATAGAATAACATGAGTTTTATTAATTATGTTCCCTAGGACTTCCAAGAGAAAACAGAAAGTACATGAGGCATTGGGTATCTGGGGGTGGTTTGGGAGTAACAAGGCATGGTAGGGTGAACAAAACCCAGAGATTAACATGAGAGTATTCTGGGTGCCTAGAAGGGGCTCCTCTTGGAGGAGATAATAATCATGGGCTACTATGGATCAAGGGTCACTTGGAAAGCACATGGGTTTTTATCCCCTCACCAACTTGTACCCAGTGAAGTAAACTGACTTCCTCAAGGCTGAATATTCCATAGCAGAATTAGGATGAAGAATCAGTCTACTGACTCCCAAGCCTTTGCTTGTCTCCCTCCATTCCACAGTTCAACTTTTCTGTGCATTTATTATTATTAGCTCATGTTAATGTAGCCAAGAGAAGACAAAAAGCTCACAATTTACATATTTTTACTTATGCATGGCAGAAAAAGTGACTAAGAAGACTCAACAGTACCTAAGGCTTGGGTGGATGTATTCCTGAGGGAGGTGGGGCCCCTAATTCTGGGTGGTGAGGGTCCCAAGGAAACTGGAGAGGCCATGCCTATTAGTGTCCCTTGAGGAAGAGGAATCCTACTTGGGGGTTAGTGAATTCACAGGTGAAAGAGACATAATGCTTGGAGGTAGATTTGCTCTGCCAATAGATGGGGTGGGGCCCCCTGGCCAGGTGGGTCCTATGTAGGGACTTCAGTGACATTGATAGTAGTAGCAAATGTAGCAGCCACCACTGTGTCTATAGACTCAGTTCCTGTTGCGATGTCCCTCAATTATTTGGATGACCTCCTAGTTAAGCAAGAGCCCAGGGCCTGGGTACTCTTCTGCCAGCTTCCCTGCTAAACCCAGAGCCGCCTTCAGCTCCAGCAAGCAGTACCTTCAGTTCCAGCAAGCAGTACCTGAGCAATGCCGGTAACTTTGAGGATAGAACTGAACAGTCATGGAAACCAAGTTCTCCCCAGACCCACTACATTGCATCTATGCTTTGACTGTTCTGCTTTCTTTGATTTTATCTTCCTCAACTCATTGCAATCACAAAGGATCAGTGCACATACTTGTAGAAATCTTGAAGTTGCCAGTGAAGATGAGGTTGTGCAGTAGGGCGCATCTTGTCCTGTGGTCTATGTGCTGAGAATCTTGCTGCTTTTGCCCACCATGGTGATTTCTCTTTCTTGGATACTGGAAGAGCATGTATTCTGAACTATTTGCACAAAAGTGAGTGACTAAGGTGTTAGGAGCCAAAGATACTTTCTTCCCTCTGTAGTGCTCTGTGGCATGAGTACTCCACCCCATTTCATGCCCCTATCATCTCTCTTTCTGCTCAGACAACTGTGGTATGGTCTGGCCTGATCTCCTGAGCCCTGTCTTCTCTACCTCTGGGCCCTGAGGCTGCCTCAGGCATGATTAGGAGGCAGGGTGAGTTTGGGAGCCTGGTTAGGCCTTTAGCCACCCTTATTTACAGTAAGAGGGCAGGGTTTCTAGAGTCATGAAGATTGGATTCCCTTTACATCTGTCAGTTTTCTCATTTGAAAAAAAGTAGGGAGTATAAAAAGGAATATTAGTTCTTGCATTCCTCATGATACAATGTGAAGATTATATACAATACTATGAAAATGTTTTGTAAACAGTGACCAACCATGAACTAGTGGTTACTGAAGTTCATATGAATTCTATGTGGGTCTAGAGAACATTTTGGAGTAACTTGGGTCACAATCTGGAGATTTGAAGCCCCTCCAGTGCTCTAGGTGATACCAAATTCAAGAAGGTTAAAAAAGATGACTGTTTGTTTCTCTTCCAGGACTGTAGACTCCTCTGGGCAGGATTATGACTCCCCAGTGACTCTCTGGAGCCTGGCACATAGGAGGGTTGTGGAGAGGGTTTTTGGAGCAAAAATGTACTAAGGTCTCAGACATGTTACCAGTGCCCCTGTCCAGGGTTTCCTTTGGCTGGAAGCAGAAGTCATTTGGGGTATTTGGTTAGTTAAATCTCTGTCTGCCCCTCCAGATCCATTCTTAGACATTTGACCTATAAGGATTGCCTCATAGACCCCTGCACCCTCTGTCTTCTGGTTGGGTTTGGCCAATGGCAGGCACCAGCAGCAGATCAGAGGGTGAGAAGAGAGAGGTTGGGCTATTTGTTTTCCCATCCCCTGCCAGGCCTATACCTTTGGCAACATCTGCATTTTTTTACTCAAGGCCAATGGGTGGTTGCTCTGTAGATTCACCTCTTACTGACCCAGCAATGCTTTTTCCCTATCACCCCTCAGGCACAGAGGCAATAATGACTTCCCACTGTTGTCATCTTATAGGCACATCACAGTCCCTTGTTGGACCCTCTACCCATGTTTCTTCTCTCAACTCTTTCAGTCAACCCTTTGACTGTGCTTTGTGTTTCCCAACCCTGACTGACAAAGGTGGGTACCATCAGATGCTGACCCTCTTTCTCAAAGTGATTCCCGGGGTTCAGTGGTTCCAGGCCCTGAGCTTTGGTGGGGGGCCAGCCCAGCATAACAGATAAGCAAGAGAAGTGGCTGGGGTGCCACTCATTATACATCAGTCTTAGCCCAAGGGGGAGTGATTATAAACTTTTATTTATTTTAACTCTGAGTATTGGCTGAGCAGTCTCAAAGAGTAGGTCACAACTGGCTCCAAATAGTGTCAGAACATCAAAGGGTCCTCAAATGCTTTTAAATCCTAACATCGACCTCATTGACCATGTATCAGGTCAGCCTCAGATTGAGAATCGTATGACCATTCTGTCCAATGAATGTTCACCTATTTACAGTAGTGCCCCCTTATTCACAAGGGATATGTTCTAAGACTCCCAGTGGATGCCTTAAACCGTGGATGGTACCAAACCTTATATATACTGTTTTTTCCTATATATTCATACATTTGATAAAGTTTAATTTATAAATTAGGCACAATAAGAGATTAACAACAATAACTACTAATAAAATGGAACAATTATAACAATATACTATAATAAAAGTTATGTAAATGTGGTCTCTTTCTCTCTGTCTCTCATAATATGTTATTGTCCTGTACTCACCCATCTTCTTGTGATGAGGTGAGATGATAAGATGGCTACACGATGAGGTGAAGTGAGATGACTAATGCAGGCAATGTGTTAGGCTACTATTGACTTTCTGACAATAATAGGTCAGAAGAAGGATCACCTATTTTTGGATGGTTGCTGATGGGGGATAACAGAAACCATGGTAAGGAGCAGGGACAATTGTACTCATTTAGGCATTCAGCAAACATTTCCTGAGCACCTTCAATGTGCTATGCACTGGGGACCCCAAAATAAGTAACCTAGCTCCCACCCTGTCTCCTAGTGTAGTAGGAGAAATAAGCTGCATGCATACACGTCAATGATACAGTCAGCATGAAAATGAGGGGGAAGAGATAAAGCACTGCAAGAGCTCAGGGAAGAGAGAGGAAATCGGGATAAGATAGATCATAACTTCCTCTGGATCTGGGGTGGAGATAACCCCATAAATCAATACATTGGATTGTATAGCCAAGAGATGATTGTTTACCAACAAGCTAAGCCAAAACAGAGACCTACCAAGTGCCATGGGCTTCACAACCATCATCTCAAAACTCTTGGTAAACACGATTATCTTCACTGTGCAGGGAAGGAAACAGCTATGAGGATTGGATGGCTGCCCAGGAGGTTCTAGACTCAAGGTTTGCATCTGCACAGTCTCTTCTACATCCACACATCACAGAACAACTGCTCCTATCCATTTCCCAGAGAAGAAATGAAGGTTCTGTCTGCATCTGCATCTGATGATGGGTTGTAGAGTGGAGTGCTAGCCAGTTGTCACTGAACCTAAGTAGGAAAGACAGGGATTGCCTGTTGTTCTTGCACACGGGGGTTGCCCCATGTTGTTTTACATTATTTGTTAGGACCAGTGTGTGATGGTTAACTTACATGTCACTTTGACTGGGGTAAGAGGTGTCCAGATAGCTAGCAAAATATGATTTCTGGGTATGTCTGTGAGGGTGTTTCTAGAAGAGATTAGCATTTGAATCAGTAAACTGAATAAAGAAGACCTTCACAAACACGAGTAGGCATCATCTAATCCATGGAGGGTCCAAATAGGACCAAAAGGCAAAGGAAGGGAGAATTTGCTCTCTAATTGATCAATTGATCTAAGACGTCCATCTTCTCTTGTCCTCAGACATCAGCATGCTTGGTTCTTGGGCCTTCAGACTCTACTGGGACTGACACCATCAGTTCCCCCTGGGTGTCAGGCCTTTGGACTCAGATTGAATTATACCTCTGGCTCTTCTGGGCCTCAGGCTTGCAGATGGTGGACAGTGGGACCCCTCAGCCTCTGAAGTCTCATGCACCAGTCCCTCAAGATAAATCTTTATGTATCTCTATCCATACGTTCTGTTGGTTCCGTTTCCCTGGAGGACCCTGACTACTACACAATGATAGGATTGTGGGAAGAGAAACCGCTTGGCCTATGCCAATCACTATGCCCTCTCCTTGGGCCAGGTCTGTCCCCTGTCTTTGCTCCCTTTTCTTCCTCAGTAGGATCCGTCCTCTGGTGGCCTCTTGAAGGCTCCTCCCCCACCACTCCCACCATGTGAAGCATGATGACAAAATGACAAAAACATTCTCAAGGAAATGAGCAGTCCTGCTCACAGAGGCCACAGTAAGTGTCTGAGAAAGCAGGATTTGGAGTTATTCATTCAACTTCCATGGACTGATTCCAAATCTGCTCTGTGCTGGTTTCCCCCTTCCTGTTTTTGAATCCAGACACTTGCGGTCGCAGTATCTTCCCCACGGTGCAGTATTTATGGGCTTGTGGCCCTTGGTTTTCACTTCATCAAGAATGGGCTGCTTCTCTTCTGCCTGCAACCAACCCTCATCAATGGGCTGAGGCAGCCCTGAGGGAGAGATGTGGTGTTGGCAGTTTGAAGGCTGACAAAGCCTTGCCTCTGTCATTTGTGACCCAGAGGCCAAGGGACAAACAAACCCTGGAACTGTGCCTGGCCTTGGATTTCTCCTTTGTTTAGTGGGGCTTCCCACCCTCTCCCTTATAGGTTATGGTAGGAACAGTGAGGTCATACATACAACTATTATTGTACATATATGTATATATTTAAATATATTTATGTATGCATTTAAACATATATGCCTATATATAAAATCATTTTGTAAACTGGAAAGAGCTTTACACATGTTGCCTTAAAGCATTCTTTTCTTCTTTTACTTTTATGTTTATAAAGGTGTTTATGTCAGTATTGTCTGTAGTAATCACAGTAAGAAATGTCTACCCGTAGGGTAGTGGCTAAATATATTTGGTAAGTTTATTCAATGGGGTATCACAAAACATTTGTTAACATTAAACTTGATTTTTATTGAAGTATAGCATACATACAAAAAAAAGTGTATAAATCAGGAGTTATTAGCCAGCTATACTTACTGAATTATCACTGAGCAAACCAATGTAACCACTGCCAGCTCAAGAATCAGAAATTACCAGAGTTCCAGAGCCATTGTCCTCAAATGTGCTACCAATCTTCAATCCCTGCATCCCCTCCCCCATACATAGAACCACAGTCCTCTCACAGTACAGCCATTAAGTCTATTCTGAACTATATAAAAGATTACTGTATGATTTATTGTGTACAGTTAGGGGTTCTTTAGGTTTTGTGAACTCTTGCTGAGCTGTGCTTGTATATTCATTATGTACAGTGCCCCTTGCCCATTTTGTGGTGTGTGTGTGTGTGTGTGTGTGTGTGTGTGTGTGTATGTAGGTACTGTTGCCATGACAATATCCTCACCACAGGCCCTCCAATTCATCCTGCTGGTTCATCTTGGGTGATCATCATGCCCCTACTCAGAAGTCCCCCTTGGCTCCTGCCTGTGCAGCTGCTTTATATACAACACTTCCTCCCCCAAATAAGGGCGAGTAATGTCACCAAGCAATGTCACCACTCTGGAGAGTCAGGCTCTCTCCTTCAAACAAGGCCCCACCCACAAACTTGCTATGGGGCTCACCCTGCTCTGTCAGTGCACATCTTCCCACTCCCCCAAAGGGCCACTGGAAAGTCTTGGTCCAAATCTCTGCCACCCAAGCACCCCTCTTCCTGGTTTTTCACTCTTTATGTCCCCATTGTACTTAGAGATGCTTTGGAGATTTTTTTTAACAGTGATTTTCTGCCAGGTGCAGTTCCAGGGTTTGTTTGTCCCTGTGAATTTCTGTTGTGCCTAGACTTAACACCACTTGGGTTGGTCTGCAATTGCCATACACTATTTTCCAGGTGTTACTTTAGCTTAGTGGTTTTCAACACTGGCTGAGAATCACTTGGGGAGTTTTTTTGTTGTTGTTCCCCAAAGAAATTGAACACCATTTTTAAATTCTAAAAAATTGTTTGGATCTCAGGCCAAACCAAAGACTCTGGATATCTGAAGGTGCAGTCTGGGCATCAGTACTTTCAAAAGCTCTCTAGGGGTTATAGGCTGATGGGCTGAATCGTGCCCCCCCCCCACATTCTTATGTTGAATCCTAACCCCAGTACCTCAGAATATGATTATAGGTAAGGTCTTCTAAGAGGTAATGAAGTTCAGTGAAGACATATAGGTGGGCCCTAATCCAATATGACTGGCAAAGAGGAGGACATTAGGACACAGATGCATATGGGGGGACACCATGTGGGGACACAGGGAGAAGGTGGCCACCTTCAAGCCAAGGGGAGAGGCCTCAGGAGAAACCACCTCTGCCAACCACTTGGATTTTAGACTTCAGAACTGTGAGAATGTAAGTTTCTGTACTTGGAGATGCCCAATCTGTGGTACCAGATTACAGCAGCTGGAGAAAATACCCAGGTGATTCAGTTGCACATCCAAGTGCAGCCCTTCGCTAGCCACACTCATGTCCCTCCACCTCCCACCTCCCCAGTGGGATCATAATCTCCCTGAGGCCGGTGGTAGAACTGTACCTTTTGATTCCCTTGGTATAATACCTGGCTATTGACCCATTGGTAACAGCTCATTATATCATAGAACGTGGCTTCTGTGTGCATCTCTTGATGGGTTTTTTTTTTAAAATATTTATTTTTGAGAGAAAGAGAGAGTGCATGCACGAGTTGGAGAGGGACAGACAGCAGAAGACAGATGATCTCTGCTGACAGCACAGAGCCCAATGTTAGGCTTGAAATCACAAACCCGTGAGATCATGACCTGAGCCTGAGTCAGATGCTTAACTGACTGAGCCACCTGAGTGCCCCTCTTTCTGGTTTTTTACTCTTTATGCCCCCACTGTACTTAGAGATGCTTTGAAGTTTTTTTTTTTTAAAGTGATTTTCTGCTTATCATCTTGGCCACTTTTACGTCTATGATTTTCTGTAAAAGGCCTTTTTCTAATCCAGGGAGCCTGACCTTTGTTGGCATGTTTAATATTTTCTCTTATTTTGAGTAAACATCTGATTTTTCTGACCTTTTTATGTGGCCTATGCTTGGTCTACTGGGTTAGATAACTGTCACTGGCACCAATGACTTGCCATTTCCAGTAGGATTTTGAATCTTATTCAAGAATGCTACTGGCCTGGACTAGCTTCCTTCTCTCTGGGCTCATCCTTCTGTTCACTTCTTCTGTTGTGCATGCAGGAGAAAACCTTGCCAAAGGGCTCACTCACCTCCACACACCTTTTGTTGCTCAAGACCATCACACCCAGGAGAGCACTTTTTCCCCCCCAGAAATGGGCCATTCAAGAACCACTGGATTTTGCATTTGGAAGTGAATAGAGGTGTCATTTACTGATGGGAAAGTGAGGCCCAGAGGTAGCAAGTGATCTGCACACAGTCAGATAGCTAGGCAGCGGCCAAGCCCATGTTTGCAGGCTGCCTGTCAAATAGTGCAGAGCTCTTTTCTCTGACCCATGCTGCTACCCTGTAGACAGGCATTTATTTTCCTGGGAAACAATATGGGCATATAGCAAAACCAAAATGCTTCATTCTCCAGAACTTGTCTTGAAGTTTTCTCTCAATCTGTCCTTTATAGCTCTCAAACTTTATATCACATCCTCTTTCTCCACTTGAAAGCCAAAGATGGCCCAGAGTGGTCGGTCATTGCTGCCAGACCTGGTTTCTCTACCTGCTGCTACAGTCGTTGCTAGCCCCCATGCAGGTCACAATGGCCCTTGAAGTTCTGCAACAGGAAGTAGGCAGAAGTTGTTAGATGACAGCTTCCGGTCAATTTTCTAAGGGGTTAACTCAGTTGGTAAGTGCCTCTGACTTTCCCCCTTCCTCCTCTTAAAATGTGGATGGGTGGCAAGGAAAGGAAGTGTGCAGAGCTGGAACAAAGCAAGACAGGGTTCTTAGCTCTGTTCCTAGCTCTCTACCCCATGACTGAGCTCTAAAGAAGATCTCCTTTTGGACTCCCTACCTGACTCCCACTTGGGGTAGGGCCTCATCAAGGTAGGTTGGGTAGAGTGGATTGGTAGGCACTCTCATGTTTACTTCTGAGCTACCTGTATGCCTTGGGGTATGGACAGAACGACACAAGAGCTCAGGGGTTGGTAGTAAAGCTGTGGCAGGTGGCTTTGGTGAGCACAGAGCCTGAAGAAGCAGACCATTAGTGTTGGGCTGAATGGATTCTGGTCAAACGACAGCAGCCATCTTGTAACTATGAGGGAACTTGAAGAGAGAAGTCAGGAGTAAGTGTAACAAGGCAGACATGTGGAAATTGTCAGGGACATTCTGTACTGGCTCAAGAGTGTCCATCTCTGGACTTTTTTTATGTGAGAGAATAAACAACTACCTTAATTAAAGTCATTTGGGGATAAGGGTCTCTGTTATTAGGAGCCAAATGCAATTTCTGATACTACAGTCATCTTGTTGATGACTCCATTTGTTTAAAAGTTGTTTCCTAAGTCAGCTGAGAGTAGCCTCAGTGTCCTAGGAAAGCTCTGGCCATTCTCAACCCCTAGTTCTGCCCTCTTGGCCTGCCCCCAAAGAAGTCTATCCCTTCCTTCTCCCCAGCTTCTGCCCAGTTCCTTCACATTGATTTTTTTAAATTTGATCCTTACTCCATCTCTTTTACCTGAGATTATATGTTTGTTGGATCTCAGGCATCCTTAGTTCATTTCTTAGCTGCCTGGGTTTGTCCTGTCTGTGCACCGCGCCCCCCCCCCCCCCCGCCAGCTGTCTCCAGCCCATGGTATCTGTTGGACTTGCACTTTTTTTTGGCTATTTGTTTCTTCCATGCACTGGCCCATGGGCAGGCAAGCTTTCTCACCTTGGGCTATACTGCCCCTATTTTATTGTTATCTTATTCTTTGCTGACTGTACTCTTACCACTGCATGGTCTCCCAAGAATCATTTATTCTGCAAATATTTGTCAAGCACCTGTGATGTGCCAAGCACTGCCTGGGACAGCAGGGACAGAACCAGAAGCACCTCCTGCCTTCTTCGGAGCTCAGAAACTCCACTTTGCACATTCCACTTTGCATTTTAAGCCCTATAAATCCAGGCCATCTCATTAGCCTACTTCCTTTGTTGATAAGCTGTCTAGAAAATATTAGCAAGTGTGTACGTGGGAGGTGGGGGGCAGGAACATATTCTAATGCTGTTTGTATTTTTTTAAACTCAGTTTCCAAGGATTTTACTTCCTATGTCAATATCAGGGTTCTTCCCATCCCAGCTCTCTTTTCCTGACTTGTCATGAAGGTGTCTTTCCTTTATCATCAGGCAGAAAGGGAACTATCTTCAGAAAACTTTTCTCTGTAGCTACAAGTTGAATAAGAGTATCTATATTCACAAACACAATTTCTTTCCTTCTTCCTAAATCCCACCACCAGCATATACTGATCAATCCAGAGCTCCACAGTGTTTCTGTCAATTATCCTTCCTCTCCTCAGTTTTCTCATCTCCAGTAACTAGGCAAAGGTTCTTTGTGTATGAAAGACAACATTTTAGTTTTATTCTCTTAGCAAATTTCTTTTTAAATTTTTTTTCTTCCACTTTTTTATTTATTTTTGGGACAGAGAGAGACAGAGCATGAACGGGGAGGGGCAGAGAGAGAGGGAGACACAGAATCGGAAACAGGCTCCAGGCTCTGAGCCATCAACCCAGAGCCTGACGCGGGGCTCGAACTCACAGTCCGCGAGATCGTGACCTGGCTGAAGCCGGACGCTTAACCGACTGCGCCACCCAGGCGCCCCTCTCTTAGCAAATTTCAATACAATTACAATTCACAAATGAAACAAATACAATGTTATCGACTATAATCACCATGTTTTACATTAGATCCTCAGACCTAGATCAGAAAATTTTATCCTGGACTTTGTGAATCTTTGGGGGGCTTCTATGGGTGGGCTTCAGAGGCCCATGTCCCCCGAAATTGTATGCAATATTATGTACATATAATTATTGGACATGTGGAATATGGCGATGTACTCATTTTTTCTGGGGTGTTCTTCATGGTTTTCACCATAATTTTGAAAGGGGAGGGTATTACCTGGACAATTTTAGGAACTAATGAGTCCAGTAGTTTTTCAAGAGGTCTTCATGATTCAAGGTAACTCATTCATAGCATAGCATTATGTGCTACCCTTTCCTACAAACTCCTCGTGTAACTTCAGTGGCCCTTTAGTTTGTCACCTTCTTTTTATGATTAAAGTAACTGAGCTCAGAGAGGTCAATCTGCTCAGAGCCATCAGCTAGTTACTAGAAGAGCCAAGGTGGGCTCATGAGCCTGGGTCCCCCTGGAAGCAGCAAGGACACTCATGTGCCCAAGGGTGAGGACCCAGGTGCAGACGTTCTGTCTCCTTCCCTGCATTATAAATTTTAGTAGACATAAACCCATGTCTCCATGCTGTGCCTCAGTCTGTGTCTAACCAAATTTCTGGCACATAGCAGATCTCAGCATTTGCCTCTGGGTTGCTTTACTGCCATTAATCACAACCACCACTCTTGTTACACTTGCTTTCCCTCTCGCACTGTTGATTTTCTTCCTGAATCCAGCCCTCAGAACCTTGAGCACCTCTAGAGAGGACCTATTCTGCTGGGGAGCCAGTGTGGTGTTTGCCATCACCCTTCTCCATCTCAGCACCAGATTTGGGAAGTCTCCACCCACCAAATCACCTTTCTCCTCACCCCCTCCTTTACATTTTTTCTATTATTTCATTTTACATTTCCTATTGTGGTAAAATATACATAAAATGTACCATTTTAACCACTTTTAAGTGTACAATTCAGCAGCATTAAGGACATTCACATTGCTGTGCAGCCATCACCACCATCCATCTCAACTCATTTTATCTTCCCAAACAGAAACTGCATCCCGAGTAACACAAACTCCCCATCCCTCCTCCTCCCAGCCCCAGCAGTCACCATGCTACTTTCGTCTCTATGAATTTGTTCTGGGTACCTCATATGAGTAGAGTGATACGTATATGATACAAAGGATTATTCCCTTTGTATTTGGCTTATTTCGCTTAACATAATGTTTTCCCTTCCCTTTTAAGGCTGAATTGTAGTCATTTGTATGTCTCTGCCACATTTTGCTTATTTGTTTATCTGTTGATAGATACTTGGGTTGCTTTTGCCTTTTGGCTATTGTGAATAATGCTTCTATGAACATGGTATACAAATATCTGTTTGAGTCTCTGCTTTCAGTTCTTTTGGGTGTATACCCAGAAGTGAAATTTCTGGATGATATGGTAATTCTATATATGATTTTCAATGTTTATTTTTGAGAGAGAGAGAGAGAGAGAGAGAGGATGAGGGGCAGAGAGAGAGGAAGACACAGAATGTAAAGCAGGTTACAGGGTCCAAGCTGTCAGCACAGGCCCTGACATGGGGCTCAAACCCACAAACTGTGAGATCATGACCTGAGCTGAAGTTGGACGCTTAACCGACTGAGCCACCCAAGTGCCCATATATCTGGTTTTTAGAGGAACCGCCACACTGTTCTCCATAGCAGCTAAACGTTTTTACATTCTGACCAGCAAAATCGCCACATCCTTGCCAACACTTGTTTTCTGGATTTTTGATTTTGTTTGTTTTTGATAATAGCTATCCCAATGGGTGTGAGGTGGTATATGTCATTGTGGTCCCCTCCTTCTTTTATGAGTCACATTTGCCCATCTGAGCACCATGACATGACTATCAGGTTTTAGTACACTGACTCCCTGATGCTGTTGTCACTTCAAATCAGTAGAAATCAAACTCAAGTAAGCACTGTGGCTTTATCACAACTATGTGTACAACCCATGTGTGGCTCTTTGTCATACTGTATTTCACTGACTTTAATACACAGAGGTTCGCCCATGTTTTAATATCTCTGAAATCAGGATGTATCCTGCAATTAATAGCATGTCTTTGTCTTAGTCTCTCACAATCACTTTCTTTCTCTCTCTCTCTTTCTCTCTCTTGTTCTTCCTTCCTTCCTTCCTTCCTTCCTTCCTTCCTTCCTTCTTGACTCATAAAATAATGCTGCTCCTTGGGAAACTGGAGTCACTGAAAGGTGGTGTTGAAAATGGCTCTACACTGGGTATTGTATGGAAACCAATTTGACAATAAATTTCATATAAAAAAAAAAAAAAAAAAGAAAATGGCTCTAGACTCCATACACCCTGTATGGACCCATTGTGGACCTGGAGGAACCTATGAAGGTCTTAGCTGCCTGGAATATCGGTGGCTCTTATTCTCTCTGGAGGCTACGTGCTGTAAACATTTTTCTCTGGGACATGTACTACTGACGTCATTGTTGTTTCTTTGAGCTGTTGATTGTAATATCAATTAACACTTCAAGGCTTCAGCCACAGTGCTCTCCCTGCTTTCTGCTCACTCCCTCTTAGATCTAGCTCTGGGGTCCTTGCCACTTGTAGTTTTTCTCCTGCAAAGCCCAGCCTCCACCCTGCCTGCAGACTTCACCCTATTTATCCTCTTCCTGAATCCATCACTCTTGCTGCCTGCTCCTGCCTCCAGCTCCTTACCCTGGCATAGCCTGCTTCCAGGACTGCAGACAACACTGTTTCCTCCCCTGCAGGCCCGCCCTTCCAATTCGTCCACCAGGGCTGTCACCGTTTTGAGAATTTCCTGTGATTTCTATTTTTTTCATCTTTTGCCCCTTAATCTGTTTTTCCCTGCTTCCCTCCCCCTCCCACACACAGCTGGAATGCCTCCTCTGCTTTCTTGCCCTGCTTCCTCCTGAAATCCCCTAACACCCCTCCCCCATCCTTTGCTGCCCCAAACCAATCCCACAATAGCACTGACTGGTGCTGTGGGCCCTGGGGTTTGCTGGGCCAGAAAAGTGGTTCACCCTCTTGTCTCTGTGCTCACCAAGACTACCCACCTTGGCTTGGCAGCTGGGCCTTGAGCTCTTGCATGATCTTGTCTATATGCATGGCAGCTTGGTCACCTGGGAAAGCTGACTCAGAGTCCCCTCCAATACACTCTGCCCAGCATACCTTGGTGAGGCTCTTCCCCAGTGGAAGTGGGGTAGGGAGTCCAAGAAGAGGTCTCTCTTAGAGCTCGGTCATGGGGCTTGGCTGGACAGAAGCCCTCTGCTGCTTGAGTGTCTCTCACCTTATCTTGGCTGCACCCCCTCTGCCACCAGAATTCCTTCCACTGGACCTCAAGCTAGGAACTGGATGTGGAAAGCTGGAAAGCAAGCCTTATTTGCTGTCTTCCAGCTCTGCCCCCTTACTCTCTCTGCCCCTTTCCCCCCACTATTCCTTGCATCCAGAAATGTCAGGCTCCCTCTTCCTTTATACCCTTTTTATCAAGTACTGGGGCAAGGGCTGTCTTCCTTCTCCCATGACGCAGGTTTAGAATTGTGTGGCCAGTCTGCTTCATGTGGTAAGGAGGACCTTAATGGACTCAGGCCACCCTGTCTCTGGGCCAGGTCTGGAGTCCTTCCTTGCTTGTCTGTTTAGGAGGTCATATCCTCTCTCCCTCCACTTAGGGAGAGAAACCTCATGATTTTACCAGGAGGAAAGCAACGAAGGACAAACTGACATATGCAACTATGTGTATCAGCTGATTATTAATCCTTTGTCCCACATCTGAGGGCCTGTGTTACATTCTCCCCTCTCCAACCCTCACCGGCAGGTAGGAATGAGGCAGTTGTCCCATACTGGGGGTAGAGTGGGAGGATCTGGGAGGGGCTTGAGGGCCACCCTCCCCACCCAAGGGGTCTTCTGAACTCAGAAACCCAGCTTTGGAATCCAGAAAATGCAGGATACTCACTGGTCCTGCTCCCTGGTGGGTCCAAGTCCCTTTCTATTTCAAATGACAGGAACCTCAGCTCAGGAGAGAATGGCTGGCTCACATAACTAAAGAGTCTGGCTTTCCAGTTTGGGTTCTGGTTTTAGGCCCTGCTGAATCCAGGGGCTCAACCAGCTCCACCAGTCGACTCATGGCAAGACCAGATTATCGAGGCCTCACTGACACAGGGCCAGTGCCAGGAAGAGGCCACCTGCTCCTGGGAAACCGCACAGGCCCCACACTGAAGGTGACCAACTGTCCGGTTAGCTGGGGGACAGGGGGTGGCAAATGGGTCCCAGCATTTGAGGGGGCAGGTTCAATGTTAAAACCAAGACAGTCCCAGGGTGTTGGTTAAGTCGGTTGGTTAAGCATGGGCTCAGGTCATTATCTCATGGTTCGTGGGTTTGAACCCCATGTCAAGCTCTTCAGTGTGGAGCTTGCTTGGGATTCTCTCTCTCTCTCTCTCTCTCTCTCTCTCTCTGCCTGTCCCCCCTCTCACAATGAATGAATAAACTTAAAAAAATATTAAAAGGTAAATGACATTTAACTTGGTAAATATAGATGAAAAGCATTTCAAGTAGAAAGAACAGCATGGGAAGAAAAAAAAAAAAAAACCCTGTGGGATTTCCCTCTTTTTAGGGGATGGTGTTGGCAGAATGTTGCATGGGATGTATTTATTACGGGATTCTGAATGGTCAGGGTTTGCACCTCCTCTGCTCGTTTGCTCTCACTCTCGAAATAAAACATTAAATAAATAAATAAATAAATAAAACTAGGCAAGATGTCCCCAGTAAGCTGGAACAGTTGGTCACCTTGGCCTGCAACAACATCTGCTTCTTATTTCCCCACTATTTTTGCCAGACTGGGATACTGTCCTCCTTTTCTTCACTTACCTGTTCTTAGATCTAACGTAGGGAACCCGAGTTTGCTTTTGCCACTTTTGGCCTCTTAAGCTTCAGCAGAGGGGGACTTTGGGTTCTGCTGTTGAGGTACCTGGTGCCAGAGCTGTGTCTGAGCTGCTTTATCCTCACGGGGCATCCACCGGCTCCCTAAATAAAGCCATGTCAGATGCACTCCTGGGCGGTGCACCTGCTCCCGCCCAGAGGATGACCCTTCCCACCACCCCCTCACCCCTTCCTCCAAAACTGCTCCTCCCTCTGCAACCTCGCTGGATGAGTAGACAGTGCCACCTCCCACTCAAGTCCCTGAGCCTGAACCCCGAGCGCCACGCAGGACCTCGTCCTCCCTTGCAGCGCCCTCCACAGCCCGCTTGTTGGTCACCAGTCCCTCTAGTGCCTTCTCAGCCTCTGCGGGATCAGTCCACAGCAATTGACCTTCACTCACCAATTACCGTCCTGCTCTCCCAGGCCCCATTCTCCCTACTGTTGTCAGAGGGGTCTTTCTAAAATATTAGGATGACACCCTCGAAGGCTCTTCTCGAATGCCCAAGCTTTCTCCCTCTGCTGCAACTTTGCACATACTCCCCCATCCCAAATGCCCTGAGCAGAGCAGGGATGGCAAGTGACTGGTACTTCTCTGGCCCATCTCTGCCTTGATGCTATGGCAACATTGCTAGCTGATTGCAACACACAGGAAGCCTGGACACCTTTCCTCCAGTCCTTCCACCTGCCCACCTGGTTGTTCAGAATTGGCACCAAAGCCATATCTATTTGTCATGCTGGTCCTAACTTCTTCCTTCTCTGGTTAATCCTTAAATTGTCCTTTAGGTCTCAACTCAGGAGGCTGCATGTCACCTCTGTCAGGAAGTCTTCCCTGATTTGCTGTTCCTCTTAATCTGCTTTTTGTCACACCCTGTGTATAATATATCTATATCTATATATCTCAGAACATTTTTTATGTTACATTTTAATGATGTCCTTGCTTGTCACACTAAAATGTGAACTTTTTGAAGGTTCATGAAATGTCGCTGCAATCTTCATATTTCCAGGACCCAGCATGGACCCTAGTACCCACTAGATGCTCAGAAATCTTTGATGGGTACACATATGAGTGAACGAATGGGTGATTGAATGAATAACCTGGTATGGCCAGGTTGTTTTGAAGGTGAATGAATCAAAAGTTCATTAAGCCTCCTTGAAAAGGAAAATCGATTTGCTTCTCCCTTCCCCGTAGCTGCAAGAGAAGGTCATGCTTCTCAGAGACTTGCCAAGAGATGAAGTTGAACCTGTTTGTTTCAATCAATGAGGCTGGAAAGCAAGCAGTTGCCTCACCTTCCTGCGAGGAGCAGTGTGAGTCATGTATGCCCTCACCTTTCCTAGTCCACAGATCTAGGCCACCCTGGGTCCTTCAGCTCATTCTCCTGGGTCCTAAATGTTTTTTCTAACATGTGCCTGTATATGTGTGCATGCACATGTGTGTGTACGTCTGTGTGTGTGTGTTTATGTATATGCAGCATCTTGCCAGTTATTTGAGTGCAGGTACATTCAGCAGGGAATGACCAGTAAGTTCCCTCAGCTTCTTGGTCTCATGTGCGCTTGGTCTCATGCTGGGAAGGAGCCTTCATGGTGAACTGTGACTGCTGCTAGCCTGATCTTCAGTACTTAGGATCCATTTCTCTTTTTATTTCAAAAACCCAGTTGGATATTGAGAATTCTAACTCAAAAAGATGTGATTTTCTAGAAGAATGCCAGAAGAAAGGGGCAGTCAGCCCCTTGAGCATATGTTGCAATGTTTAGCTTTTGCCTGGGTCCTCAAGGAATGACAGAAGGGTCTTTGCCTGTGCTGCAGGCCAGGTTCTGCTTGAAGGCTCCCCTTTTCACTGCAGAGTTGCTGTCTCAGAGGTTTCCAGAGAGGCTCTCTCTGCCCAGAAATAGTTTGCAAGAAGCAGAAAAGCCCTTGGAGGCAGCAGAATGTTGGGGAACGTGGCAATGCTGGGGGACGTGGTGACATTGAAGAATGCAGTGACAGCGGAGAACACTGACCTTGGGGACATGGTGATACTGGGGGACACGGTGACCCTCCTTGCCCCTCTCTCAGTCCCTTCGGAAGGGCCAAGAAGGATGTGCATTATCATAAGCGAAAATGGAAATCAAGTAGGAAGAAAAGTTAGTCCTGCAGGAAGACATGCCTGGGTAACAGCTTATGACCACTGCAGGGATGTTAGTGGGAGGCCTAAGAAAGCAGCTTAAAGGGATTAGCTGGGAGGGAGGAGTTTGAAGAACCTAATTACAAAGTTTGTACCAGAGATGAGAGTGGATTAAAAGGCCTCTTTGTGCTCCAAGATTTTGAAAATGAGAGAAGAGTTCTTTCCCTAAGATGAATGCGGATAAATAGAGAGTAAAGGTAAGAAAGGGAGATGGGGGCACCACTGAGCCGTAAGTAGGATTAATGGCTGCAGCAGGGAAGATCATGTTTACTTGCCGTGTGCACATTTATGAGGATCCTGCTATGGTCTGAACCACGTGGAAGCAGGGAAGACTCCTCACTTGGTCATGATTCATCAAGTATCAGTTTACTGACAGGATTGAGCGTTGTTATGAGTTCTGTGAAATATGGGTGTTATTAATTGGTTTGTATTTCCTGGGCCTCTGATCTGTGTCAAGCATGGGGCTTGGAGCTCTGGGCAGTACAGATTTGCTTCCCAGGCTTGGGGTACTTGGCCAGAAGGGATACAGGCCCAGAATATTGGAAATATCGGGGGGAGATATACTGAAAACGGAAGTTGCCCCGGACTAGGGATCTGGTGCAGGCTTCACAAAGGAGGTAAGCCAAGGCAGGGTGCAGAAGGATAGGGGCTGCCATGCAGGGAGAGCCTCTGAGCCAGGCAGCCTGATGGGAGTGGAGAATTCCTGCAGGAAATAAATAGGAGCTGAGGCTCAAGGGGCAGCCAGAAGCAAGCCTGAGAAGCCCTTTAATTGTGGGGGTAAATGGCCCAAACTTCTTTTTCAGACACTGGGGAATCAATTGAAGGATTTGGAGCATAGGAAATGTCTAGGTAAAAACTAGGTTTTAGGACAACTTGACCGGCAGGTGCACAGAACAGAGCAGGGTGATCTGGACAGGAAGAGCCTGTGGGAGGCTTTTCCAAGGGTCCAGGGCAAGACAATGGGGGTTCCCCTGAGGTGGGAATAGAAATGAACAGTTTGACAAATGGGCTTGATCCTATCAAAGCTAGGCTAAGCCACCAATCTTCCACATCGATGGAAGTGGGCTGGGGTATTCTCCCATAGGGTTTATTACACATCTTCCAAAGACTTTGGAGGGATGCAAGGAGGGGGACATTCTTTTTACATTAATGCAAACATTACCATATAATAAAGAAAAGACACGGTGGCATCCTCTTTGGGCTACAAGTCTCCTCGTCTACCCTCCCATCTCCCGAGTGGTTTGTGACCAAGGGATTCTGCTCACCTGGTACCTAGAAGATGTGAATCCAGATTGCTGGGAATCCCTCCAGGGTTACACACAAAACCTTGCACTGAGAGAGCAGGCAAGGTACCCAAGTCTCCTGAATGCCTGTCCCATGTTCTTATACTTGTGTTATATGGTCTTCTCTTTATTTACCCACCTCTTTAGGAGACAAGCTCTAAAGTATTAAAGGAGTTCAAGGTGGTAGAAGAGGGTAAGAGAAACAGCAAGGGGAAGGAAAGGAAGAAGAATTTATTGATGCTTACTCTATGCCAGGTGTTCTGTACGTGTAAACTCAGTTAATCATTATAGTCACTATGCAGAGTGAACATGGCTGCATCTTAGAGGTGAGATCCACCAAGATGAAGATTATGTCATTAACCTCCTGGGTATTAAGTGGGGAGTTGGGATTTGAATTCGTATCTGTCTGGTGCCAAACCTTTGGCCTTCCTTCTATTCCTGTCAAAATGGGTTAACCAGCTTCTATGTAGCCGAGTGGAACAAATTTGGGATGGCCAGGAGGCGCCTCTCTAAAAAGGAGAGAGAAATGCAAACTCTCGCAGGTTTCTCTCTGACTCTCCTCTTCCTCTAATCCCTTTCAGCTGCCTGGACCTCCACGCCATGAACAGCACCCTGAGAGATGCCCAGGCCCCGAGCCACCGGGAGTGCCTACTGCCTTCTGTGGCCCGGACTCCCTCTGTCACCCAGATCACACCAGCCAAGAAGATAACCTTCCTCAAGAGAGGGGATCCCCGGTTTGCTGGCGTTCGCTTGGCTGTTGACCAGCGCGCTTTCAAGAGCTTCGGTGCTCTGATGGATGAGCTCTCTCAGCGCATGCCTCTCTCCTTTGGGGTGCGCTCTGTCACTACGCCCCGGGGCCTGCATGGCCTCAGTGCCCTGGAACAGCTGGAAGATGGTGGCTGCTACCTCTGCTCTGATAAGAAGCCCCCCAAAACACCCAGTGGACCAGGCTGGCCACAAGGGGGAACCTCATCTGCTCAGCAGTCAAGGGAATTTGAAAGCCGGGGTGAGGCGCCAGGAACATCCTCTTCCTGCAAGGGTCCTAAGGTCCCAAGGAGGATAATGCTGATTAAGAATGGGGACCCTAGGTTCCAGAAGACAGTGGTTCTCAGTCACAGAAATACAAGGAACCTGACGGCCTTTCTCAGCAAAGCCTCAGATCTTCTGCACTTTCCTGTGAAACAGGTGTATACGACCAGTGGAGAAAAGGTAGGCTGTCTGGGTATGATATTTCCTCTAAAAAGTTCTTTGGCCCTCAGATCGAAATACTTTGATGGAATCGGGAAGTTATCCCTTAAAATGAAGCACAGATTGCCCTGCTATTAATTAAAGGTGAATAGAAACATGCAGTCAGTTAAACAAGCAATTATTATTTATATTCTGGCTACCATTTAGTGAGCACTTAGTAAGTGCCAGACACCACGCCTTGCACATTTTTATTATTTCCTCATCCAATCCTTCTGTTATCCAATCCCACCTATTTCGGTGAGAATTCAGTGCAAAACATGAAAACTACTCAAAGTACCTTTAGCAGAAAGCAATCTAATACAGGGCATCAGGGGATTTCCAAATCTTTGAACAATTGGAGGCATGAGCTCTGAGCTGGTCTGCAGGAAGCTACTACCCTGCTTGAAGCTACTGTGATTATTGAATTGAAGGGTACTTCTCTGCAGTGGCAGCCAAGTTTGTAAAGCTGGGATCAGGAAACTGCCACAGCTGCATGTTGACATTATTGACATGCAGGAACACTGGGGTGCCGAGTCCAGACACTGCTGTCTGGGCTACTGTAGCTGTCTGGTACCCACACATTTGCTTTGCAACAACAACAACAAGAATCAAGAAGAGATAGTGTCTGTCTCACTTGCTTTCCCAGACTTGATCAAGTACGTCTAATTGATGGAGAACCCAATCTTCATACAGTCCTAACTTTAAAGAAGGCTAGTGAATGTAATTTTTGCCTTTCCAGATTTTGCAGAACATAAATGTGCACTGTAGGTGGGCGTGATAGGGGAAAGAGGTGGATTGATCTAATGCACAGTCTCCCCATAATCCACTCCTATCACTATTTAACACCTGTATATACTACTCTACCACTACTTAAATTTATAAGCAGCATCTACAGCAGCAGGTTCTCACCTAAGAATGTAGCTGTCCTTCCTACAGTCAGAACATATGCACTTCCTCCCCAACTCCGAGTCACATCAGGGTCACATTAGAACTGTACCATCCATCCTCTGGGGACAAGCCCACCTTGTAGCCTCTGTGTTAAGATTTAGCTATCAAGTCCACAACCACCAAAATACCTTGTATAAAGTGCCAGATGGAGGCAAAGGCAAAACATAGAAAATTGTTTCACACCTACCAAAGCTGTGAAGTAAACCAGGTTATCTACTGCAAGGCCATTGATGGTATTAGGTTTCCTTCTACTGTCCATTTTGTGTGTTCCCTCTGACCTCTGCCAGCACCTCAGCTTAATGTGGTTATGGATGTGGTAGAGTGACTGAACCATTTCTACAATCTAAATTATGGTGCATTTACTATTTGCTAGCATGTGCTGTATCTTTCCTGTGGACTCTGAGCCCTTGGAGGTTCTTCATGAGCTTCTGGGTTAACTTTTACCACTGAATATGACAGCTACAGAAAGCACCCAAGGAATTCCCTGAGCAATAGATGACTTTTCCCCGATCCTATTGCATTACAGCAGCCCTATTTCCCCTTAATAATCAGAATCAATCATCCCATTCAATACAGAAACCCCCTTGTTGCCTTGTGGTTCATTGTTGCAAGAATCACCATATGGCCAGGTAAGGGATCCTTTAAACTTTCAACTGTGCTGTCTCAACTTTCAACTTCACTGACCCACTGTTGTGTCTCCTGGTTGGAACATTTCCCCTTAGATCCAGGGACTTCCGAACTAGCAGAGCCTGAAGTTGTTGGGATGGGAAACAAAATATTTTCAGTTAGGTCATAGGTGTAACAGTGAGAGGAACTGCTCTCATTCTCACCTTTAATTCCCAGGCATCTGTTGCCTATGGAGAAACAGCACTATACTGTATATTGGTTGCCAGTCAAGAGCATGTATCACATCCTGCAAGACAATGCCTCAACATCGTAAAGTGATACCTTTCAGCTGGTGCTCAAACTGAGCCTCCCGTAGAATGATCCACTGTTCTATAAGTTATAGCTACTTTGGGGCAATGGTATATATGTCTACACAGTGAATTAAATGTGTGTTAGTGCATTGGCTCACTTTTTTTGCTATAAAATCAGTTCTTTGGATAGAACTAATCTTCATGGATTATGGCAATGATGAGTAAGGTATTTAGTAAGTCCAAGGATGGTGATACTAGAAGGATGTTGGGAAGGAAGAAAATATGTAAGCAAAATTAGTGTCTATTCCAATGAGTACACATTTCCATCATGGAGGGGGAGGGGTGGATTCAATGTCATTATCTTCACAAGAGATGGCTGGCTGAATACCTCAAGGTATGTTGCAAATTGCAAGTATTTTGGCATAAGTTTAGCATGGATCTCTGTTCTTGGCAGATTGGAGCCTCAGCAGAGTTGGCAGTCAGATCCACATGAATAAGGTAGTTTATGTTTCTAGTTCATGTTTACTTTGCCACTTTGTTTGAGCCAATTGAGCACAACTTGGGGTGGTTGGAGGAAGATAATGGCTAACATCTATTGTACAGGTCATTTGTCCACATGATTATAACCTTCTGGTGAGCATACAATGGGACACAAATGTTCTCTCTCTCTGGACACAGATTCCTCTCCAGAGTTCCTTGTCACTAACCCTCCAGTCCTACTCCTTCCAAGTCCCTGATTCTCATATTGAACTGCTAATCACTGCCCATAAATTGCCATAGAACCTCCTTCCCTTGCTCCTTCCATGAAAAGTAGCCAATCAACAACATTGTTCCTTGTACTTTCCTTCACCACTGCCCTTAATGCCCCCCTAAGTGGGTCTGTCATGCTGCAGCGGTCAATTTTTGACTTGTGTCAGCATACCCTGTGAAACCATCTGAAAGCCAGAATCAAATATTTTCATCTTCAGTTAACTGGTCATAGGGAACTTCCCCAGGAAGTTGTAGGTGTGTGGGGAGGAGAGATGGCAATGCAGCAGAAGCACGTGAACTGAGAGTGTGGTTCATGCAATTTACATATGCCTTCAGTGCAAACATCTGGAGCCTGATATAGTACATGTCACCACCACCTGATGATGGAGTGCTGCTTTGACATACCTGCTTTGTGGCTTGATGGATCATATAACAACCATTTCATTTGTATTTCAACAACTAGCAGAATCAGTTTCTGCATCTGATGTTTGACTACAAGAGAAAAAGAGTCTTTTACAGTAGTAGTAGAAGCACCCAGGTCCAGCTCCCAGAACTGAGAGCTTAGACCTTAAGCTTGCCATTTTCTTTAAGTCAGAGAAGTCAGCCTACTGTATAATCCTTTCAGCTCTCATTATCAAGGCAGCCAGGGATAGTCAAAATCCTGCTCTCAGTAAGCACTACATTCTACTATCAGAGGTGATCACTCAAGAATCTGTTTTATCACTTTGTGCCATAGGCCACCAGTGTCCCATTGTAACCAGATTATCACTGCCTTTAAACCCAATCATGTCAGATAATCAGATAACTAATCCTAGATTCCCATTCTTGAGTGTCTATTGCATGTAACAATCTCTGATACTGCACTTTTAATCAGCTATGATTCAGTACAGGAAAAAAAAAACCTCTGTAGGTATTGTAAGCACGAAGAAATTATACACAGAGAGTTTTGTGTTTAAAGATTGGGAAGCTGCAGGAGCATACATTTGATTTCTGGAACTAGTTCCGAGAACATCATTGACCTATCTGGGTAGATACCTCTCACACAATCAAGCAAGTGGGTTTTTGGGGGGCTGTCACTAGAATAATTGAGTTCAGTATCAGCTCACCACTGCTGTGGTCCAGAATCAGGCAGGTGATATACCACTACTGTTTATTGGTATCCAGAAAGCTGGTGACTAGGTACTGGAACAATGAGTGTGACTTTTGCCATCTCAGCTGCACATGCTCCTTTGTACCTTTGACTTTTTTTTTCTTGTGACAACAGTCAAAATCAAAAGAAAGATGACCTCTGCTACATTGTCATTTTCCATACCTTGTACAAGTGCATCTAATTGTTGGAAACTATTTCATGGTTAGAGTTATAGCTGCAAAGGAGTCTAGGGAGCTTTGTATGCTCTGCAGTACTGGAAATTATAGCAGAAAGAGTAAAATAGAGATTGACTAATTTAGGACATGACATCTGCACAAACTCATGAGGTGGTTAATGCCATTCTTTTATTTGCATGGGTAAGAAAACTGAGGCACAGAGGCTAAGTAGTTTGCTCATGGTTGCATGGCTGGCAAATGATACAATCATCATTAATGATTTAAGAGTTATCATGTAAGAAAACTTTTAAATTATGGCACATTGCTATGTACTAGCATGAGCTACATGCAGAGTACACAGAGAAATAAGTCTAGGTCCCTGCTTTCAATTAGCAACAGGTTAGAGGGAAGGGTGAGAGGGAGAGGTACAAACAAGTTAGAGAAAAAAATATTAGTGTAATTTCATATAGAATTACTGCAGAACTATTAGAGTTTCTGTTAACAAAAGGATGTTGTATCTCCCCAGCACAGGCTTGGGTCATAACTCAGTTTTCAGGTCCTCAACTGGGTTAACACTCTCAATAACTCTCCTTTTGTGTGTGTGGATCCTAAACCTCAACCTCTTTCCAGAATGGGAGCATCATTTAGCCCTCAATTATTTTTTTTCCCCTTAGAAAAGTCTGATTTCCTAGAAACATGACTACATCTATAAATTGATAGACTTGGGTCATGTTTGTATTTTTGTGATTGACTAGAGCTCCAAATCAACCAAGAAATGTACCCAGTAGTTTGAAACAAACTTCTAATTAACTAGGTTGAAAGATCTGATGTACAGCTAATTTAATGTCATTTGTGGAGACAGGATGCAAAAGGTCTTTTTTTTTTTCCATTTCCTTGTTAATGAACATACCCTTCTAATTTGAGAAAATAAAAAAGAACATATACAGCCCTTTGAAGATGAAACTAAATACCCCAACACTGTTACTTACAATATAATGTCATAAATAGTGCAACGTCTCACATACGCAGGGGCCTCAGGCCCACGTGAGATTTTTCTAAAAGCAGGGTCCTGTTTCCTGGAATGCAATATTGCCTGATAGGTACCCAGCCCAGGATGTCCTGGGGTGGGTGGGAAAGGATGACACAAGCCTCTGGGCAGGAGCCTAGAAAACCAATGGAGAAGCCTGGAAGAGAATGACTACCTGTAGAGAGAACAGCCTTGCCCTTTTCCACTCCAGAAGGGTTGAAGGTAGAAGCAATGGCCTCAAGATTATATTGGAAAGCACAGATAGGACCCAGGAGAGAACTCTGTGTGGGAAAAGAGTGAGATAGTAAATCAGATCTCCATAGGGAAGATGTAGGACCTTCTGGTTGTTTTTAAAAAATACGTATTCTGGAGGGTGCAAGGGCAAGCAGGGAAGTGGGCCAAAGATTTCTTGAAGTGTTTCCCACCTGAGACATCCAGAATAGTCCCTAAACCACAGGCCTCATTCGAGGTGGAGGGAGAGGGTGTAGGTAGAAAGGAAGGTCATAGTGGTAGGACCTCAGGCCCTAGCTAGTTATGGAGGTGTTATGGCAAGTGGATAGGATCCTTTCCTTGAATCAGAATTCTGGGGTGAGATGTGCAAACCTCAGGAAAGGTCCAGTGTGAGGGGATTTTTCCGGTACCTATGTCTCCTCGGGAAGAAGGTGGGTTTTGCAAGCTAAGCTTCCTAAAACTCAACACTCTCCTTCTTCAGGTGGACTCTTGGAACGGTCTGCTGCACAGCCCCTCGGTGCTAGTATGTGCTGGTTATGAGTCTTTCAAACCTCTGGCAATAGAAGATTCCAGAAGATATGGGATTGAAACTTTATCTGGGCAGATTTCAAGAAATAAAACTGGTGAGTTAGTTTTGGCGTTTCCTCAATTTTTCACTGGATAGTGGTTCAGTAGGACTGGGAAGATATCCTTTCCAGATAATTTTAAAAACCTGCCTTTTGGCCCCAATTTTGGAGTATCCTAGTTTTTTTGGGTAACTCTTGCCTTTTCCTCTTTATTATCATCATCAACCTTAATCAGGCTGAACATTTGACTGGGGTATGGAGAAAGGAGTCTGGTATTTAAGAAAACAGGAATTAGGAGATCTTTGGTAAATAAACAAAATAATATCCATTGTGAAAATCTGTTAAGAAATGACAATAATGATTTTGGTGATCGCTGCATGCCAGGTGCTAGAGGTACAAAGACCTATTAGCCACAGACCTCCCCTTTGGAGGAGCCCTCAGTCTCATTAGGTGCTTATGGAAGAGGAAAGCTTGGAAAAACCTTCCGTCCAGATGGACTCAAGTGGGGAGATCTGTTCTTTTGCTGGCTGTAGCCTCAGCCCCCACTAGTCTTTTCCTTTTGCCATGCATTAGTTCAAGAGATGAAATGAGAAAGTACTAAGGGCTTTATTCTTTCTTGGTATCCCTTCTTTCTTCTCTCAGTGGCTCCCTTTCTTTCTCTTTTCAAGGCTAGGGTGCAGGGTTGACTATCAAGACTTGCTATTGTGTGTCCAGGTCTTTCCTTGAAATCATGGATCAACCCCAAAGCTTGATGAGTGTTAGGATGATAAATCACCCTTAATAATTGAAAAGCATTTTACAGTTTCCAGTCAGACACCTGTGCAGCAGCTTATTGATTTTGCGTTCTGTGTTGGGGGTGGGCATGAGCAGGGCCAGGAATTAGCTCTGGGCACTGCTGCTCTGCCTACCAACTCTGCTATCTACCAAGAACCTACTTTGTGCTAGAACGTCTACAGAAAGTTTTATAGGCACTGCCTTGCATCATCAAAACAAACCTACTGTTATTCTTATTTTACAACTCAGTAAAGAGGCTCTGCCAAAAACTACACAGTAAGGAAGTGGCAGAGTTGAGATTGAATTCAGACTTCAATTTCATCTCACTAGGCTTTGCTGTTTCACAAACTGCAGACTGGATATTCATTCTAGAGTGGTTTCTGCCCTTACTTTGTGTTTTGGGAGGTGGTAGGGGTGTTGAGGTGATGAAAGGCTCATGACCAGCCTTTATTCTCTTACTCTGAAGCTCCCCCTAGTAGCTCACTGTCTTTCCTCTTTTTTCTTATTTTTATTATGTGCCAGGAAGCTGGGGGCCAAAGGCCAAGCAGAGTGTGATCCACTCAAGGTCCAGGTCGGGCAGTCGGCCACGGCGGTTTTCCTTGCTGTCGGAGAGGTCTGGTCTCAGTGACCCCCCAGTGTCCCTGCATCAGGCCCAGATGGGCCCTCCTTCTGAAAGATATCCTCAGGACACGCCCACCCAGCTTGGCCCATTGGTGGCCAGTGATGATGTTGAGAAAAAGGTCCACATGAATGAGGATGGCAGCCTGTCTGTAGAGATGAAAGTCCGTTTCCACCTACTTGGCGAGGATGCACTTCTGTGGTCCAGGAGGGTGGGGAGGGCCAGTGTCCTCACGGGAGCCAATGGAGAGGTCCCTGTTCTGGGGGAGGTGGATCCCCTCCACTGTGTGTGTGAGAGTCACCCTGGGGGCTCCTCGGAACCTGGAGCACAAGGACTAGGGACCTGTGAGGCAGGATGTGAAAAAGGCCTTGGCCGAGGCCGGTGGAAGCCAGGGTCTAGATATGAGATATGGATGAACCCCCTGTACTCTGCCCAGGAAGAGGGGACGGCCTCTCAGAGGAGATCCAGGTTGACCCAACACTCCTATTCCAGGAGGCCCTGGAGCCAAGGGGTCACCGGAAGGAAACGAAGCAGGAAAGACAGTGTCAGCCTTGACTCCAGTGACAGACCCCCCAAAGACTCTGAGCCCAACTCCTCCTGCTGCTCTAGGTCTCTGGAGGGCAGCATGGACAGCTGTGACCTACATGCGGCCTCTGGGGCTGCCTCCCAGAGAGAAGCAGGGAGGGAAGCTGGCAGCATGTGCAGGACTAGTAAAGACCCGGGTCCACAGGGAACAGGGCAGGACAGAGAGCACTATAGATGCCTGAAGCAGCGGAGTGGAGGCATGGCAGGTGCTACTTGTGAGTCCTCAGGGAGTGCTGGGTCTCATGAGGAGTCCAGTGAAATGGGTGAGCAGCACCAGGGCTGCCTAAGCAAGACAAGTGTCATGACTACTTCCCGGCCAAAGGCCACTCAGAGGAAAGGCCCCAGTCCTCCCACGGTGAGTCCCTCATCTTTGAGGAACAAGGACTCACAGGCAGAGGAAAGTAGACAGGGTTCCAGGTGCCCCCAGGCTAGGGGTAGGTCTGGGATGGGATCGCCCCTGGTTTCAGATCAATTTGGCTCTGGGGATACTGCAGAAAGCTGTTCTCTGCCTTCTGCCTGTGCCTCAGTCCCAGGCAGAAGAAAGCAGAAGGGCAGATCCAGGGCTGTGTCCTCTGCCAGCATTTCCAGCCACAGCCGAGGGGCCCGGATAGGCCACCCCAGGCAGCACCCCAACCGAAGGGACATCCACTGCCCGCTTGACTCAGCTGTTCCCAGGCAAGTGCCGGGGCCTTCTAGTGGAGGCAGGGCCTGCCCAGATAACCCAGCACCACACCTTTCTGGAAGCTCACCTAGTGCCAGGAACCAGGCTTCCTGGGACGCAGGGCCCCCCTCCTCTGCATCTCTTCATTCCCAGGATGTACAGGGGATTAGCAGTGCTCTCATGACCCCTGTGAGCAATTCTGACTGTACTTCCAATTTCTATCCCCCATACTCTCCCTCTGCTGAGACTGAAGGTCACTCTGAGCTCAGGGCACGGTCACCAGCTCCCTCACCTTCCAACACATCAGACCCTTTGAGCATCCAAGCTGATGGCCTGGACAAAAAGGCAGGGAATGACCTTCCCAAGCTTTCCTGGCCTTTAGTTCCACCAGTTGGAGAGCCTGAGGGAGGGATGCCAGGAGCCCACCGAGACTGCTGCTGCTCACCAATCAGCACACCCCTGTTCCATGAGACCCCCAGTGATAACATTAAGACCCTACAGACCTCCCAGCCATCAGGCAGCCAGGGGCCCTTCTCTGAGGTCTCCTTGGTATGCAGCAGGTACTGTCCCACCCCCCCCGAGGACATGGCCTTTTGTCAAGAAACACCCTTCAGGCAGCAGTAGCCTTGGTGCTGATTGGGGGCCAGATGGGAGAAAGCTGGAGGAGGAAAAGCTAGATGCACGGCCCCCACGGCCCCCGGGGTCTCAGTCAGGGGCCATGGGGAAAGCAGTCAAAGCCTTGAGAAAGGGCAGCTCTAGCTGTGGTCCCAGGTCTGGGAGAATGTTACAGGGGAAGGTTGCTGGTGGAAGGGAAAGCCTGGAGGAGCAAGAGGAAGATGGCAGAATGATGCTGGGTGCCCTACCCCGAGCCTCACCAGATGCTGTGGTCCGTGAATGGCTGAGCAACATCCCGGAGGAGCCCATACCCATGAAATGTGAGACGGTGGATGAGAGTACAGTTGTGGTGGGGGGTGATCCAGAAGGCCCCAAGGAGGACAATGCTGACAAACATTCCCAGGAAGGTCTAGGGGAGCCAGTTCTGGCCAGACAACTGTCCCATGAAGGGGCCACCAGTGAGAAAGCAGAATCAGATGGAGCCCTCCCAGTGACTAGTGATGCTCATTCCAAGTCAGGAGAGGGCCATCCTTGTAGCAGAGTTTCAGAAGTCCCCAGGGAGACTGGATCAGGCAAAGGAATGGCTGTGGACTGTGGTGTGGGTCAGTGTGTGCTTCCTCACAAGGTCTCTGCCTCCATACAGATCATGAAGGTGCTGATGGGCTCCAAGCAGGGCCGGCCCAGCAGCCTGCCTGAAGTGTCCAGTGCAGTGGGCAGGAGGCTTAGCCACTCTGCCCGGGCCCTTATCACCTGTCTTGCTGGGCTCCACTTCTTTGATGAAGACCTTAGGTCTCCTACTGACAAAGTGAGGTTCACAGAGTCTCCTCGGTACCAGGAGCTCCTGAGCACCTTCCAGGCTCTGTGGCCAGGGTGTGGCTGTAGGCAAGGCGAGCTGGATTCTGGCCTCTGGGAGCTTGGCTGGTGCAAGGCTCTGCCAGGCCTCAGGTCCCATGTCATGACTGAGGACTTCACACCAACGTCCTCATCTGGTGTGGATGTTGGCAGTGGCTCTGGAGGCTCAGGGGAAGGCAGTGGACCCTGTGCCATGGACAGCGCCCTGGTCCCTGAGAGGATAGAGCTGCCCTTGAAAATCCCCTCCCAGAGGCCTGATTCTAGAACCTCCAAGAACCAAGAGGATCCAGAAAAGCAACAGCCCAGTGTTTCTACAGCCTCTTCAAACTCCCAAGAATGGGCTTGTGCCACCAGGAAAGACAAGGCAGAAAGAAACAGTGGGGAGCAGGTGCTGGGCAGTAACCTGGATCAAGTAGTTGAAAATGCAATGCAAGAAGAGGGGGTACAACTAGAGAAAGTTGAAGAAGAAAAAGAAATAGCAGAACTGCCAGGAGAGGGTGTCCAAGGATCTCCAGAAGAGGGAAGAGTTATGGGACAAGAATCGTCAGAGGCTGACTCTGACGATGGGGAAGGTGCACAGGAAGATAAGAGTGTGCCGGAAGAGGAAGCAGGAGGAGACCCTGCCTCCACCACACTTTGCCCTCCAGGGACAAGAGAGAAACCACCAGAGCTCCCTAGGAGCCCCAGCAAGAGGGATCCAGATGCTAGCGAAAGTCAGAGTGGCCCCAACAATGAGCCTGGCTTGGAGAAGCCACCCCAAACAACTGAGACAAGCCTTGAGCAAACCCAGACCAAGTTCTTGCAAGGGCCTGGGGAGAAGAGCTCTTCTACAGCCTGCAGAGTGTCCCTGGACCCTGACATCCTCTGGGTGACCAAGTTGCTAAAGAGGATGGAGAAAGCCTTCATGACTGACCTTGCCAGAGCCACAGCCGAGATCCGAGCCCGCTGGAGCCTGCAGAGCAATGACCTTCTGGACCAAATGGTGGCAGAGTTACAGCAGGACGTGGGCCAGCGGCTCCAGGATAGCACTGAGAAAGAACTCCACAAGATCCAGAGCCGGGCAGTGGGGAGGATGCCAGGGCCAGCGAGGGAAGCCCTCAGGTGGGAGATGTCCCTGCAGACAGAGCAGCGCAGGCGTCGTCTCCGGGACCTGCGCAACCTCTCGGCTTTCTCCGAGCAGGCTCGAAGCCAGGGGCTCCTGTCCTTCCCTGTGGAGGATGTGCCAACCCTCCATGGAGCCCTGGGGACCTGGCTGGTTGGGGAGCCTGAGGGGGAGGAGTTTTGTCCCTGTGAGGCCTGCATGAGAAAGAAAGTGATCCCTACATCCCCGAAAGACATAAAGGGGGTAACCAGTGCACCCATCAAAAAGGCCTTTGACCTGCAGCACATTCTGCAAAAGAAGAAAGGAGGGTGTGCTAATGGGGAGGCAGCAGAGACAGTCCCAGAGAAGAGAGAGATGGAGCTTCTCCAGGGGGACGCCTCAGGGATAGGGACTATTGACAATGGAGGCCTGGAGCTGGGGTTAGGCCAGGATCCTGGGACAGAGGAGGGGGGTGAGGATGAGAGCAGCCAGAGCCTTGGCAGGGATGGAGACCCCCAAGTGGGAGAGGAGGGTGAAGTTGCTCAGAATGGAGAAGAGAAAACAGACCCTGGGCAAGGCAGTGTCTTCGAGGGAGTGGGCAGGGAGGAGCAGGGCTTTGGTGAGAATGATGAAAACACAGAGAAGGGCTTTAGAGCTGAGGGCAGTTTGGAAGGTGAAGCCTGCGGAGAAGGTGACCAAAGTCCAGAGGGACAGAATGATGGTGCTGTAACTACAGAGGGAGACAGGAAGCCAGAGTCAGGGGGAGGAGATCAAGGTGAGAAAGAAGGTAGCTCACAAGTTGTCTGGGTACAGGGCCAACAAGGTGAAACTTCTGGAAACAGCAGCCCAGACCAAGAGGGGAAGCCAGCAATGCTCCCTACCCCAGATGGAGACACCCCCTGCCAAAGGTCAGGCTGGAAAGCAGGCCTTGCCGCCTCTAGCACCTTTTCTCTGGGAAATTGCTCTCAGCTCTCTCAGAAAGGCTCTGAAGAAAAGCCTTCGAATGGAGACATGAGGAGCATCGAAGATGAGTCCAAGGGAATCCCCAGTCCAGAGAGAAAAGTCACAGGCATGTATCCGGAAAGCTCCACTTCTGAGCAAGAAGTGGCACCCTTGGGCCCAAGGACTCCAGAGCAGGAGGTAGGTGAGGCCTCTGGCCTAGAAGCTGAGAATGTAGTTGAAAGTCTCTCTTTCACAGAAATGAGGTCTAAAAACCTCACCAAGGACAGGACAGATGGCTTTGGCCGAGATGACTTAGATTTCTAGAGATCCAGCTGCAAGGTGGTCACAAGTCTGTTTTTATTAGTAGTTTGTCTACAAATCTGAGTGTGGCTGGGTCCCCTACAGATGCACAGAGATCATGGAGAATGATCAGGGCTTGCCAAGGACATGGTCGTACCACGCTGTCCCTGGGTTCTAAATTCTGGAGCTTCCCAAGGCCTCCCTGGCCAATCCCATGCACGTTGTGAAGAAGGCTTATCTCAGACCTGCCCTGTTACCTGAGGGCCACTGGACTCTTCCATTTTCCTGTTTGAGTCCAAGAAGATGGACCTGACTGGAAATGTTCCAGGAGTATTTTGTTTATGTGTTTGTTTTTTGCTCTCATTCTTTTGCCTATTGATCTCCAGTTATTTTTCTCCTTGGCCTCTCTTGGCATTCACCTCATTTGACTTTGAGGTGCTTTTTTCTAATCTTGAATGTATTTGGCGACTCTGCAGATGTGAATACTTGGAAAAAATGAATAAATTCAGGGTCATTGGACAAAGTTTGTTCTCAGCCCAAAAGTCCAAGTGTATTTCCTTAATTTGTATGTATATATATTCATGAATATATATATTGGTAATGGAAAAATACAGAAAATGCAAAAAGAGCAGGAAGAAAGAAAAGTAGTCACCCACAGTCCCATCACTCAGAGTTGACTCATGTTAGCATTTTGATACGGCTCCTTCCCCTTTTTTTCCTAACCATTTGATAATTGAGCTCATCATTATATGCTCCTTTTTTTTTTTTTGACTTAACAGTATAAGAATTTCCTGTATTTATCTCAAAATCTTAATAAAACTATTTTTTCATAAAACTATTTTTAATGCCTAAATAATTTATTATGCAAATATAAAATACTTTACTTCACCATTTCCTTTCCCTAGCATGGACCATTTAGATAGGTTTCATGTTTTTTCTTAACCTTTTCCCTCCTGAACTGTGGATGATTTCTCTAGAATAGATTCCCAGGCATGGAATTAGCCAAAACTACCAGCATTTTTGAGGGTTTGATATCTTGCTGCCAAATTGCTTCTCTAAAGGTCTGTACTAATAAACATCACCTGGCCCACCACTCACTCATCAGTGTTTGGTATAGCCATTAAAGATGAGAACTCTTTTGCTAATTTTATGGGCAAAAAATGGTACCTGATTTTAATGTGGTACTATTTTTGATGTGTTTGATTGCTAGTGAGATTAAAGAGTTTTCTATGTTTATTAAAAAGCTATTTGCATATAAATTTTATGTGTATGCCTTTTACCCATTTTCAACTGGGATCCTAGCTTTTTTTTTTTTTTTTTTTTTTGAGAAATTGATTTACTTGTTCCCTTTACAATTTTTTTTTAACATTCTATTCATCATTTTTGAGATTTAAAAAATGCCCTTTCTTTGTATCCTTCCACAGCAAGCCTAGGACGGGGCCCTGTCTGAGCGGGGAGCTGCCTGATGAGGCAGACTTTCTTTGACTGGTTTTCATCAGTGTTCCACTCATACAGGACCATTTTGTGTATTCAGAATTACTAAAATGGAACTTCCCCCTGGTTGTTTAAATGTAAATATTAATAACAAAAATAATAAAAAATAAAAATAAGTAAAAGGGGTGCCTGGGTGGCTCAGTAGGTTGAGCATCCAACTCTTGATTTTGGCTCAGGTCATGATCTCATGGTTCATGGGATCAAGCCCTGCATCAGGCTCTGTGCTGGCAGCATGGAGTCTGTTTACGATTCTCTCTCCCTCCCTCTCAGCTCCTTCCCCACTCACTTTCTCTCTCTAAAGTAAACAATTTTTAAAAATAAGTAAAAAAATAAAAAATAAGTGAATGTTGGGTATGGGCTGTGTCCTCACACCTGTAGTCATCTATTCTGCTTCTGAGTGCTGGAGATATTCTTAATAAAATTTGATGTGTTGTAAAATTTTCTGTGAAGATGATTCTTTGAAGTTTTTACACTAGAAATATATATACATACACACACACCTACATGCACTGGTGTCCTAGCCAGGAGCCCTCAGTGGAACAGATTGTATTGTGAGCTTAGTTTAAATACGGTGATATGCAAGGTTGTCTGGAACTTGTTGCTATTAGTTGACATGACGCATACATCATGCACCTCTTTCTGTGACTTGAGGTCCCCAGTCATCCCCTAAGAGATGTTCCAACCTTTCTGATTCCTAATCTGACCTCCCCAAACGAGAGACAGCCATCCTGGCATTCACTGACCTGGAACTTCATTGAAGTGTCATTGTCTGTCTCTAATCACCAGAATGCAATGGAAGGAGCACAGGACTTGGAGTTCTATGACCTATATAGGCTCTAGTCCCAGGGATGGCACCTCAGTTTCAACATCTGTGAAAGTAATGTTTTCCTCACTGCATTGTTAAGAAGTAAATGAGATAGCATATGAAACTTTGTTACACTCTCATGTTGGGAAAATATCAATATTTTCATTAGCATTGCTACATTTTCAGTGCCTATTATGTGTTGGTTACCATATTAGACATATGTGACCCCGTATATTCTTTCCAACATGTCTGTGAAGTAGGCAAGACCACACTGTCATCCCCTTTTCACAAATGAGGTAACCAGCGCAGAGAAGGCTTAAAACTTCTCTAAGCTCACACAGCTAGTTAGGGGAAAAGCCAAGATTTAAACACAGATGTTTCAGAGTCTAAAGTCCCTGTCTTTTTTCCATTGTATCATACTTTCTTCATTTCGACTCAGACCCTATAAATAAATAACTCAACTAAAGGTGATCAACACTTTGTTGGATGAACTTACTGCAAAATAGTTAAGACTTAGAAAAGTAAATTAGATGGGATTTATTTGCTCAACTGATTGCATTATGTCCTTAGGAATGTTCTGCGTATATATAGATATCAGGAGCTAGAGATAAGCTGGTTTCATAAAGCTAAGAGTTAAACTGGAAAGTTATCTCTCCATGGGATTTTCCTTTTAGTTACAACCTCATCTGCTTTAAGCTCCCAAATATTTCTGCCCTTTACATTTAAAAATCGCTGTTAATGGAAAACTCTGTGTTTTCTTCTGACTTGGAGATAAAGAATTCAGGGCCATCACCTAAAGTGGGGATATTTGTGTCTCTTCCTCCCTACCCCTTCTCTATAACAACCGTATTGCACAGCCTGGCTCAGGCCTCTGACATTTAGCACCTTGGGAAAATGTTGGCATTCCTGTAGTCTTAGTCCAAATCCCTGATTCCAAACTTGATTCATTCATCACTCAAAGTGATGCCAAAGTCCTTATAGTCTCAGTGGTAATGCAAACATTTCCATCTAGGGATTTCTCCTTGAAGTAAGTTGGAGAGACAAGTGAGCAATAGTAAAAAGAAACCAAACTCTCCTTTCTATCCTTGTGGCTAGCTGATGGGGATCAGAGGCTCCAGCTCAAAAGACAGCCTTTCAGTGGCTGGGAGCCAAAGACCTCCATGTCCAGGTCCTTTGCCCAGAGATTCTGACTTTATCAGTCTTGGCTAGAGCTCTAGCACTGCTATGTTGTCAAGCTCTCAGATGTATACAATGTTTAGTCAGGTGGCTCATCACTGATTTAGTCCAACTTCCTTTTTCCAGGTGAGAAAACCTGAAAAAGGGAATTGCCTAAATCACACAGCAGGGTAAGTGGCCATGCTGAGACCAGATGCCATATCTCACTTCAGACTCCTCTTTCCCAGAGCTGAGAGAGGCCCTGCAGAGGAAGGTGACAAGCAGCAAGCCCACTCCCTTGTCACCCAGACCTGTGCTCATGTCACCTGCAGGCCCACCCACCCACCCACCTTCTTCTCCCCAATTCCATGCATCTGAGTCTATACCTGAGACCCAGGCTATATGTCCAGAAGGACCCTTCTAAGGTGTTCAGGGGAGAAGTAACCTGATCTTCCTCTGCAAAACTCTCCAGGCAAGTGCAGCTTGGAAAGGGACACATCCTGAAAGATTTCCAAAGAAATCATAGACCAGGGATTCCACCTAGAGAGCTTCATTAAAATGGACAGTTCTACTGAGAAAACTCTGATTCAGTGTGTCTGAGGTGGGATTCAGGAATATGCATTTTAACAAACCCCTGGAAGAAACCCCACATACCCGCCTCCCACCACTCCCACTGAGTTGACTCCTACATTCTGTGGTCTGGCCATCCCATCAGAACTGGGTTTCCTCAGAGAGGCTGAGCACCTCTCCCCAGCCTTACCAGCTCCCCAGCCCCACCCCCACACAGTTTCTCTCTCATTATGTAGTCTGCCCAGGGGACAGTGTGGGTAAGTCACAGCAACCTTTGTCTGCCTCCCTCTCTGGAGAAGCAATTAGGGTGGGTAAAGAGAAATCTCCCTCTGCTGGTCGTCCCACCCATCCCCAGGATCCAGAGGCACAGCTGGAAGCCCGTGGCCCCCTGATTGTCAACAGTCCTCACCTGGGGCAGAAACAGACCTGGGCAGCAAAGGTCCCCAAGTTCATGCCTTCTCACTACCCCAGGCCAAGTGACCCACATTTGTTTTGTGACTTCCACTAGAGCCACCCAGACCTGGCTTCCCAAGGTAATCAGCCTCGGGTCTCTAAACCTCTGTGCAGCAACCATTCCCAGCATTTGTGTTGAGCCCCAGCATCCAGGGGGAGAGGGTGACTGCCTCCTGATGCTCCTCCTCTGGAGGCTCCACTCTCCCATTGCTTCTACACGCTCACCCCAGAGACACTTATAACATACCTGTGCCTTCATTCCTCGTGGGGTCTACCGAGTCCTATCCCAGAGCCTCCTGGGTTTTAAATTTTTAGATTTGGTTTGGAGGTGATCATAACCCAAGGTGTCAAGTTTGTTGATGAGAAGACTGATCAAAGCCCCCACAGGTCAGGAGCTTCTAGCCCCAGCTGCTATTCCTCCCCCACTTTCATCTATACCCCCCTCCCATCTCAACTCACTGTCTAGCACCTCACTCTTGACCCTGAAATCACAGCTAGTGGCCTGTTTTCCAAACAATGTAGTACTTTTTAGTCATCAACTTCCTGACTGGTAGGGCCCACTCTCCTAATGATGCCCCCCTGGCTCATGACAATGTCTCATCCTCATGGTCCCCCACTAGTCCAGCTCTGGTGCTTTCTCCATGGCCTGCATGTGAACTGGAGAAGTCCACTGGACTTCTCCCCCCTTCATCTCCCTGGATGATCTCACTCACTTTTGCTGTTTCTGCTCCAACTTTTGGGCTGATGACTTCCAAATCATCAAACCCCGTATTTCGCTGGGCTTCCAGCCCCTACATTTTCCTCAGGAGCAACACATTCAGAGCAGAACTCATCTCTCTTTCTCAGCTTTTTCCTTTCACCACATGCTCAGACCTGGCACCATATCCATCTATCCTAGACAATTCTCTCCCCAGCCACACCATGACACCTCTACCATCCATCCTAGACTCACATCTCCCCTACCACCCTCCTGGTACTATCACCCCCCATCCTAGACACATCTCTCCCCCACTGTGCCCATGGTACCACTACCATCCATCTTAGACTATCTCTCCCCCACCATGCCCATGGCACAACCATTATCCATACTAGATTTATCTCTTCTTCTATTAATCCCATCAAGTTCTCTCTCTTTATTCTATTAAAACTCCCCAGGCCTGGTTATTCAGTCCTCACCATTACTACCATTTGCCTCCAAAGAGGGTGTCCCCATTTCTCACCTTGCTCCACTCAAGTTTATCCTCACCATGGCCACCATCCCCTATCTAACAGGGCACCATGTTGCTTTCAGTTATAGCTAGGCAAGAGTCTCTCATCACCCAGAATGATGTTCCTGACTGCTCACAAATTATGCCACAGATCACAGATCAAAGGCCTTTTGGTCAACAACTTGGAAAAATCTTATGCTTTTACTAAAATAGTTTTCTAAAGCTTTGGGAGAAGGCCATTTTCTTCTTATTTGCTTTTCCCAGGATTGTGACCACAGCACATCCTAGTCTGGACTCTCCTTGCAAGGAGAGCAGCACCAGAGAAATGGCAGAGCACAGTGGTTAGTGGTATAGGCTCTAGTGGTGGACTGAGGGGCTCTCATATCACCTCCACAATCAGTCACCATTTACTTAACCTCCTTCATGTGAAAATTGAGGAAATAATAGTACTCCCCTCCTGGAGTTGTTGAGATGGTTCAGAGAGAACAAACAAAGCAATTAGCATGGTGGTGCCAACTCAACCAAAAGTTGTCAATAAAAACCTTCAGTTGTTTCACCACCATTTTGTTCTTTTTATTCAGCAGAGTCATCTATTTGGTCAAAGAAAAACAACCTAAGGCATTTTTATTTGAAGGGTGAGGGAGCTTCCCCTAAAATAGAGGCTGTCACAGTGCAGTTGGAGGAGAACGCCATGTGGGTAAAATATTATGGATACTTGACATGAGCAAGCGTCCTTTCCAGCTGGGCTGTCCAGAAAAGCACCAGAAGGACACTGACACTTGTTCTGGATCTTGAAGGATGAGCTGTAGTGTAGAGAGGTGAAGAGAAGGGCATTCCAGGTGGAGGTGATGACAGGAGTAAAGGAACAGAGAAGTCAGATATGGGTTTGAATGGTGAATAGTGAATGGTGAATGGTGAATAGTCAGGGTCTCTGGAGTCAAGCATGAGTGAACAGAGAGAGTATGGTCATGTATACAGCCCCATAGTGGAGGCGACTTGAATCCCTCAGCTGCTGGACAGCCCTGACATTTTCGCAGAGGCAGCCCTTGGATTAATTGGGTCTGCTCTAGGTCTGCATTCTGGTAACTGGACTGCTGTCTTTCAGCTATGCTTGAGTCCTTGCCTTGGGAATTCAGCTCTGTCTGGGGCCCCTTTTGATGGAGGGTACATTGCTTCTGGAGGTACAACATCCCCCTCTCCCCAAATAATCTGGGATCTCTTAGTGCACTCCTAATGTGTATCAGGAAGAGGTTTTTATGTACATTCTCACCTTTAATCCTTGCCACAACCCTACAAGGCTGTTGTATTGCCACTTTGTGGATGAAAAAATGGGTTCAGAGGTGAGTTGCCAAGGACATATGGCTGGTAGATGTGGGAGTTGTGATTTGAACTCAAATCTGAATCTCTCAAGCGTGGGCTCCCTCTTCCACACAGTCCAGCTCTGAACTCCATGCTCTGAGCATCCTCTTGCCTCACATCCCCTAGGCTGGGCTTCAAGCTCCATCATCTTTCCTTGCAGCCTCAGTATAGAGGCAGGCCAGCATGGCCACACTCTGCTGAGCTGCACCTCTGGCCATGTTGTAGTCCTGCCTTGGTCTGCTGGGCTGAACCTTCCAGGTTGTCTCATCTTGTCCCAGCTGATGTCTCCCAACCCTAGGGCTCACCCTCTTCATAGCCTCCCTGACAGCCCCATTCATCAGGCCTGTCCCTGATAAGGAACAGGGAACCTATGGTTTTCCAAAGGTGGACAGCCTTGGAAAAGCACTGAATGCTTTTGTTAGTGACAATGACTGGGGGCACTAGTGAAGTTTAGGGTGCAGGGCCAGGATGCTGAACGTCTTGCAACATGTGGGCCAGTCCCTCACAAAGATGGGTAGACTCACATTGACTGCCACAGGTATTATTATTGCTGCATTTTACAGTTGTGGAGACTGAAGTCCACGAGCACAGTGGCTTCATCAGAAGCATGGGGGGTGGGGGTGGCGCTAAGAGTGGATGAACATCCCTCTCTTGACTTCTGACTCTTCCCACTCTATCCCATAAAGAATGAGATCACTGCTAACATTCCAGACTGGCTTGGGAGCACCCTGCCTCAAGGCAAAGGGATGAACTGGGTGACCTTTCAATGCTCCATCAATCATAGTTGTTCCGGGAAAGGACAAACCCAGGGACAGATACTCATCCATTGGGTTCAATGGATGGAATGATGGGAAAGGTAAGACTTGAAAAGTGATTCATTTTCTTGGAAAAGGCTAAGCCCCACATCCTCTTTTGTTCTGCCCCAGCATGGTGAGCTTTTTCTTGCCCTATGGGAGACAGGTTCTGACAAGACAGCTCCAGAAAATGTTGGGGACTCAGGGGTAAAGAAAATGCTTTATAGCTCCTTTGTTTTGTGATCAAGGAGCAATTATCCTTTTTCCCCTCTTTGACCTCAGACTTCCAAGCACACCTGAACTTCCCAAATGCATACCTGAATAAACCCATAAAAAGTTCTGAGTTTAAAGGATAGGGGTAAGGAGCTAAAACATCTACAGGATAAAATGACTTTATTCCCTCCTGGGCTTAGGGCTCCTTTCTTTGCCCCTACTATGAAAGTAGATGGTGTCTGGTTCATCCTGGTCTTGCAGATGGAGGTTATGATTTTCTGCCAATGGGTTCATTGCAACCGGATGTCACCACAGCATCACAAAGACTCATTATGATGGAATTTTCCTGCATTACTTACACCAGCATTTTAGAGCACACTACACACCAGGATGATTGACATTTGTTAGTTCTTTCACCCAACATGTGTTGAGCAGCTGATTCATGCCAGGCCATGTGCCAGCTGCTGAGGATGCAGAGATGAAACTGGTGCGCCTGATGTGCCCCCTCCCTGCACCTGACTGTGTGGCCCCTCCCTGGGGTTTATCGATTAGCAGTGCTGCCCTCTTAACGTCTAAGTGTGGAATAACAGAGCAGTGTTTCTACTCTGTGTGGCCACTGGGGCAGCAACAGCAGAAAACCCAGATGGTAATTGAGAAAACTGGGAGGTACAACAGGAATGGCCTCAAGAGCAACTATGGCACCAAAAAGGCCAGGTTGCATGTGTTAGTTTGACTCATGGCAGTGGTGGGATAGGTACTTCTAGGCCGAAAGGACTGGAGCCAGGATGGGGTAAGTGAGCCCATGAGCTGAGACTGGGGATCAGGGGACTGGAGGATGGGGGTGACAGCAATTAGGAAGAACCATAGGGAGTCATGTGGTATGTGTGTGGGGTGCTCTGTGGGTAGTGGGTATAGGGCAGAGAAGGAGCTGAGAGAGGAGGGGGCTCTGATGACTCCCAGGCCAGTGTGACCTGAGAGACAGATGTTCTGGAAGACAAAAGAGACTCATTACAATGGAGGAGGATGGGCGTGGAGATTTTGAACCTCCTCAGGCACTTTCAAGGAAATAGGATGGAGCTTTGGCCAATGGGAAGCAGTCTCTCCTCATGCTTCAAGGAGGACCAGGCTTGAGCCAGCCCATCTGGCAGCTCAAGGCTGGCCCTGGCTCAAAGACCACCCAGCCACCAGGGCCCCACACCACAGATCCAGGAAGGAGTGACTGGGAATATAAGAGAGGTGAGGGATAACGTTGTGCTGGGGAGTAGATGGTGACATGACAGAGAGAAGCCAGGATGAACAGGACCCCTGGGTTCCTGGGGCATGGGGGACAGGCCACCATGGGGACTGTGGTCTTCTCTATTCCAGGTGTTTCTGCCTGAGGCCATGTACTCTGACCATAAAGATGGCCTTCCTGCTGCACCTAACTTCTAGTCCTGGCTCCATACCTAACCAGAAGAATGACTCGGGACACCCATGTGCTTGGAGGGCCCAGCCATTCCTTCCTAGCTATGGGAGCCAGGATTTGTCAAGACCTCCTTGTGGTTACCTGCCACAACAGGAGAGCCAGAACAAGAAAGGATGACTGCCAGTTTTACCCAGAGACACTTGGCTTCTAGGGGCAGTTAACAGTGAACTTTTAGAAAGTGCTGCTGGTTTCCTATTCTCTGTGTCACAGAAGCATGAGTCTTTCCGACCAGGAGAGCCATGCACCTACCACCTCTTGGCTCTGCATTCTATATCCGTGTGTCACTGGAGCTCATGTAGCCCAGTGGCCTGGTTTGAAAGATAAGAGCACAGAAGTCCAGAGAGGTATTGGCTTGGCCCTAGGTCACACAGCAAGTCAAAGCAGAATCAGGCCAAGAAACGGGTTCCCTGATTTGCAGGCCTGAGTTTGCTCCACAGCCTGAACCTGAGCCTCAGAGTCAGGGCTGCCTCCTCTGCTCATGTGGGCGGAGAGGGTGGCGGGCAGGGAGGGCAGCATCCCAGCCTAATTAGAAGCTGTAGAGGAGCAGGGACATGGGGGGCCGTGCTCGCAGATTAGTGCCCCCTCCATAGATCATAGGCACGCCAAGGACATAATAAATAATCTGCCCAAAGGTTTTAAAGGTAAAAATCAGCAAACCATTAATAACATCCCCAGCACCATACATCACGCTGAAATCTTCCCATTATGCGGCTCCCTGAGCCGATTCGCATTTTCTAGGCTGTTTTTTTCCCCCTCCCTTTCCAGTACATTCTGCTGCAGCTCTGAAGCCCCTCCCCCACAGCCCGCTGAGCCTGGAAGGATGGGAGTGTGAAACCTTTGCAGATTTACCATTAGCCATTGTGGTTCTATTCAGGCCTGTGGAGGGATGACCAAAGGGGAGGCTTTCAGGTCCCTTTCTTGGGACCCTACATTTCTGCTTCCACTTCCCCTTTTAATGGATAGGATGGAGCTTGCCTACCTGCCCCTCACCCACAACTTTAAGTAGGAATAACTGTGGTCTCTCTCTCTCTCAGAGGCTAAGGAGGTTTAATTAATTAATGCAACAGTGTCACTTTAAATAAGAAAAATGCTGATGGCTGCACTTTCTAGTCCCTGGTGTGCCTGTGCTCTGCAGGAGGCAGCTGGGAGCTCCCAGTCTAGCTGGCCAGGCTCTAAGATTTGGGTGCATTACACGTGTTTTATAATTTGAGGGTAACCTATGGTATCAAGCCAATCAAGAATGAGGATCGAAGGAAAATTAGTAAGCAAGAAGGTAGGCCAGCTGACTAGTGGCCTGTGACATGGGACAGCACAGGGATATGGTGACAATGAGGCAGAGAGCCAGGGGAGTCTCCTCCCAGGCCTGAGTGCCAGACATTGGCCCAGTCACCTATATTTGACCTCAGCTTCCTCAGCTGGGAAGCAGAAGTTAGAAAAGACAGACTGGGGAATAGTCACATGCCACTCTCCATGAATTCTTTGAAGGCCACGTGGATTGAGCAGCTTCTAAAGCTGCCACAATTAAGTGGTTTTTTGGATGCAAGATCTACACTGAAGTCTGGGCTAGCTAACTGTTGCCTCCTAGGAAGAAGGGGGACTGTCCTGGCAGTGTGGGGAAGGGGGAAGGAGTCTGAGCCTCAGCTCTCCTTTCTTGAGCTGGGTGACCTCAGGTCAGCCCTTTCACTCTTCTGGGCCTGTTTCCTCATCTATGACATTCCTAGAGTCCCTTCCAGCTCTGAACTATGGGGCTGAGTCACCTCCCTGAATTTCCCATCCAGACCCAGAGCCACATGCTGGTGGTTCTGCAAAATCTCTTGGGTAGTCCTGGGTTAGGTCCTGGGATCCACCAGCCTCAAATGTTTCCAACCTTGGCTAGGACAATAAAGTTCTCCATAGCTCAGAGTTCTGTTCCTGTCCCCAGCAATTGCACAAAGCAGATAGTAGTAATCCCCCAGCCCGCACCTCACATGTGAGTGGCACTGTGCATTTTTCAAAGCACAGCCTGGTTTCCTTTGACCCTCAGAACAACCCAGTGAAGAAGAAAGGCAAAGTCTGCTTTACCCGTTTGATGGTGGGGGAAACTGATATGGAAGAATGAACAGGAGGACTGGAGAAATCCTCTGGTAAAAGATCTCACGTGGCGAGAGCCTCAGGTTGTGATAGCCAGTGGGGGGTTTCAGAGAGCCTGAAGACATCATGCTTTGCAAGACAGACTCACATTCCCTAGGCCTATGAGTACCATCCTAGGTTGACTCTGCAGGGGTGACGTGCAGCAGGGGCCCAGCAGCCAGAAAGGAGCCTGGGCCCCACAATCAACAGACATGGTCTGGCTTCTCTCTCCGCTGGCAGGCATTCCTTAAAGCCCAGTGCCATCCTGAGGCTGGCTTCCCCTTCTCAGCCTCCCTCTGGTTCAGGGTCTCCAATGGCACATCAGTAGCCCTTGAAGCCTCTGCTCACAGACCCCCACTGTCGTAACTTCCTTTGTACCTACAGATTGTTCAGCTGCCACAGTCTGCTTACCAACAGTGTGATTTGGGGCAAGTTACCAATGTCTCTGAGCCTCAGTTTACCATTGTATCAAAATAGGCCCAATACCTAGCTGACTAAGTGTTTGAGAGAATGAAGTGGTGTAATAAATGTGGACATGCCATAGTAAATATTTCATAGATTACTTACTACCCTGGTGGGTGGGAAATTGTCTTGAGAAGACTTGAAAGCTACCACAGATCAGCCCAGGGAGAGAAAGCACATTCAAACTGGAGGAGCATAAATTTGGGAAGGTTTCACAAGAGAGTTTGCGTTTGATCAGTGCTTTGAAGAAAGAGCAGGGTTTTAACTTGAGGATTTGGGAGCTGGGGTAGGGGAGATTCCAGGGCAGGGGACAAATAGTCAAAAGTTCAGAGGTTTAGCAGGCAGGGAGGGCCCAGCTTGACCAAACACAGGTGGGTGGGGGAGGGCTGGGCACTCTGGCCCAGATGCCTGGTTCTGAAAGGCCCAGTGCCTCACACTGGGCTCCGCTCCACTGCTGGGATGTCAATTCTGATGATAGAATGCACTTTGCCAACCAGCTGTCCTGAGAGACTCTGGCTTCCCTCAACTTCCTGTCATGGTGACAGACCCTCGGCCCCCTCTCAGGCCTTGATGGATGGCTCCTGTGCTGGATTTCATACATCTCCGTCTTCCCCAGAAGCTGTGACACAAGTAATTGGTGTCACCTCTGTTGATTGCATGCCAAGTGCTGACAAAACAGTCCATAATAGGGAGCTCCAGGGGCTGCCCTTGATTGTGTGGGTGGGGGAATTGCCAGGAGCTGACCCTGTGTGGCCCCCAAACTCTCTGGGGGTAACCAGAGACAGGCAGCTGGCCCAGCTGGACTAGATGGGAGCATGTGCAAAAGTATCCTGGCTCCAACCTGGAGAATGTGCTAGAAACTTTCTAAACTGATGTAGCTTGGTGTTTGGGATCCATGACTCACCTCCAAGTCTATACCTGGGGCCTGGCACACATGTCTCTGGTCAGTGCAGTCCATGGCTGCTCAGCATCCTGGTGATGTAGAGGTGGAGACCCTCGAGAGGTCCACCGGCTCCTGCCAGCAAAGCTGCTATCCTTTACCTGTACAGATGACACACCTAAGGTTAAATGAGTTTCATCTATAAATACAGATTGAAGTGGTGGCCAGAACAGGGTCTGGGAGAGGGCTGAGCTTAGGTGGGAAAAAGCCAGGTCACCTGCTCATGACCAGGGAGAACTTGCATTAGATCAGGCCCAGTCCGGCCATGCTGGCCTTTCTGACCTCCAGGGTGGAGAGGGCAGAGTGGCCTCTCAAACATCTCCTCTTTCACAAGAGGGTGACAGCCCCACCCATGGCACACAGCTAGCAGAGAGGGCTGCACAGAACCAGGAACACATACAAGGGCCCTCCCGTGTGTTGCCAGAGAGGAACACCTCCTGCTCCATGTGATCCAATCCCTAACCAGAGTTCCACTGAGACAAACAGGGTTAGTTGAGGATTGGCTGGGGACTGGAGAAACATCCATCCACTTCTCTCAATACACTAAAATTTGCCCCTGAACCCTTGCCTTAAAATTAAACAGAAACAGCAGATAGCTGGATACATGGGCCATACCACAGTGGTCTCCTTTCTGGGGCCTTTCTTTCCTCTTTTCTTTTCTTTTCTTTTCTTTTCTTTTCTTTTCTTTTCTTTTCTTTTCTTTTCTTTTCTTTTCTTTTCTTTTCTTTTCCTTCCTTCCTTCCTTCCTTCCTTCCTTCCTTCCTTCCTTCCTTCCTTCCTTCTTAAGTTCCTTTATTTTGAGAGAGACAGAGCAAGAGTGGGGGAGGGTCAGAGAGAGAGGGAGAGAGAGAATTTCCATGCAGAGCCCATCATGGGGCTTGATCTCACAAAGGGTCATGAGCTCATGAGTGGGACATTCAACTGACTGAACCGCTTAGGTGGGGCCTTTCTTGACTGATCCCTGCCCAACACCAAGAGAAGCTTTGAGAAGCAAGCTCCCCATGCAGGGGAAGGTGTCCATTGCCTTGCTCTGAGCTCTCTCCATGAGGACTTTGGGCAAGAATTGGTCTTTGGTTTTAGTATCAGAAATAATATTCTGGTATTTTGTTTTGTTTTTGCTCCTCTCAAAAGGTAACTTGTGAGAGGTCATGGGGACTGCTGCATTCAGGGCTCCCTTTGGCCACAAGCACCATTGGGGCTTAGCCCCAGTCCTGGCTCCATTTTACCTCCCTTCCTTTGTTTTCTTTCTATCCTGTTATATTGTTGCATCTAACAGATTGTTGTAAGTCCTTTTCCGTATAAGGTGGACTAAGCAATGACACAGCCTCAGTACCTGTGGTCTAGATTTTGTATAGGAAAGAGGCAAATATTTCTCAAAGCTCATTATTGATCTCCTGGGCCTGCCTCCTGTGGTCTCCAATTCTGGCCTGGGGAGATCCGAGTATATATTCTATACACATACCTACCCCATATGCCATGAGCCATAGACAAAGTGATGGTGGCACTTGAGACATCTCAGCAACAACTCTTAGGATGACTTCGCCAGCACCTTTAGGCACTCAGCCACCAAGACAACTTGCTTTGTTCGGCCAGCTCCGCAGCAAATGTCTGTCTGCTGTCCCTGGTGGCTGGTCTTCCTGAGCTATTGGCAGGTCTGCCTGGGTGTCCTGTGTGTGTACCCAGCCTCTCTGCATGGGCTAGGGGGTATTGAAGAGCCCCTGCTGCTGGGCAAAGAACAGGCAGGAGAGCCGGAGAGTAAGTTAGTCATCAGAGCTGTGGTCATCCTGGGAGCCTCTCTCTCCTTGTTCCAGCTGGATGACGCTTGCCCTTCTCCCTGGGGTAGTCTGGAGTTAATGATTCTTTATCTGCACCTGGCCCACCCACAAAGAGAGAGGGGTCTCCTGGGGGTTGGAGCAATGCCAGGGCTGCCCCGAGGAGGGACAGCTTCCCCCAGTCTTCCTTCCTAGGGCACTGGGCACCCCCCTAACCACCCCGCCATACAGCAGTCTCCAGCTGGGCCCCTGGGACCTGCAGATCCTTCCTTGATCCCGCCTGGCCTGGGAGAGTCCCCATGGCCGGCTCATTGTCCCACTCCTGCCACTTTTCCTCTGCCGCATTGTTCCCGTTATCAGCATCCTACACGCTGCAGCGGCTGCACAGGAAAGCGTGGCTGCCGCTGAGGCCGCTGCTGAGGCCAGCTGACAGGGCCCAGGTGTCCTGTTGGCGGGGGCTGCCAGAGTCCTGGCCGGCTGGAGAACATGGCACGTGCTGTGCTCTCTATGGGTATCTTGGTTCTCTGTGCTTGAGGTAGGGTGCAGGAGACCCTGGGCCCAGCTGTGATGTCAGGAGGTACATGCAGTCTCTCTATCTCTTTCCATCAGTATCAATGTCCCGCATCTGTCAGAACCTGTTTGCTCTCTCCTTGTGTCTCTGTTTCCTACTCTGTTAAGCGCAGGCCTGCCTGTTCTATTAACAGGATCAAATGAGGCCCAGGAAATGGAAGTGTGAAGGGCACACCTTGCCCACAGTACCTGGGCCCTTTCTGAAGTGAGGGGTTTAGATTAGAGCAGGACCAATAAAGCAGCTCCTATCTAGAGTTTTGGGGGAGATGGGGCTGGGGGAAAGGAAAAAAAACTTCTACTTTTGGTCTGCACCAGGGTAGAATATTCTAGGAATCTCAGGAGAGCTGGGTGGTACAAATTTAGCAAGTAAAAACATAGGACACCCAATTCAGTTTGAATTTCAGATAAAAAAATGATTTGTAAAATATAAGTATGTCCCATGCAATATTTGGGACATAACTATACTAAACAAATTATTTAAAAAAACTTTTTTTTAACGTTTATTCATTTTTTTGAAAAAGAGAGACAGAGTGGGGGAGGGGCAGAGAGAGAGGGAGACACAGAATCTGAAGCAGGCTCCAGGCTCTGAGCTGTCAGCACAGAGCCTGATGCTCGGCTTGAACCCACGAACTGTGAGATCATGACCTGAGCTGAAGTCGGACACTTAACTGACTGAGCCACCCAGGTGCCCCAAACTATTCTTTTTTTAAATCTGAAATTCAAATTGAATTGGATGTCCTGTATTTTATCTAGCAATGCTACTTAAGACCCCCAGTGTGGGGTCTAGAATGCTGTAGGGCATTCTTTGGAAAGTTTAGACAGGATTGGGAAGATGGGGGAGGGTTTTCCCATATCTGTCTCATTCCCTAAATTTTCTCTGGAACACCTTTTCCAGAGGAGACCTGTAGCCTGCAGGTGGATCTCTAGGACAGAAGATCTTCCAAGTCTATGGCCCCTAGAACAGCCCCGGCCAGATGTTCAGGCCCAGGACTCTGTGCAACCTCCTCAGGTGGGGGCACCTCATCAGGGGGTGTGGGTGCATAAGGGGAAGTCTGCAGAACTGGCCCAGTAATGGAGATGGACCAAGGGAAGACCCCTAGCTGGTGAGCCAACTTTGTTCCCACCTGCAGGGATGTCCCGCCCTCTGCTGGCACATGCGGATATGACAGGATTTTTCCTTCAGAGTTGGTCTCTGGGAGAATTAACCAGATAAGCCAAATTTACAGCTTATCTTCAGTTCTTTATCTGCTCTGGGAGAATCTGAATTGTGGCTTTCCTGTGAAGAAAAATTCACCCTTGTAAATCTTGATTGTTGAAAAAATCTCGATTGTTGAAGAAAAATTTTCCCACTCTAGCCAAGAAGGAACTTGGAGAAAACAAACTAAAGTTTCACTAGTTTTGTCTCCCATAAGGAGTGAACTTGGAAAATTCTAGAAACAAAAAAGTATGCAACATTCTGCGAAGTAATGTCTCTCAGTGTCATTAACAGCGGTGAGAACAGGAGTATGGGATGACCACACTGAAGGGGCTTGTATCTCCTCTTGACCTAGCTCACCAGGGCAGGATGCCATTATCACATTCACTGTACCACGAACTCAGTTCTAAAGTCACTGGCTTGTGGAGTTCACAATTTTCTGTTCCCTTCTATTGACATGGATAATTAGATGCTTCCTGTGATACTTCTTCTGTTTTAGCTCAAGATACTTCCAAGAGACCAGAAATCTCAGGACAAAATTTCCTATGCTGTACTCAACAGGCCAGTAACATAATTCCTACAGATAACAGCCAGTGGAGTATATTAAGAGGGGTCTATTAACTCCAGCCAATGAATAGTTTTACTTCATGTATGGAATGCAAGAAATAGTACTTTTTCACCATCAAGGTATTTATAATCTGGGAGCGCCTACATGGCTCAGTCAGTTAAGCATCTGACTTCAGCTCAGGTCATGATTTCACAGTTCGTGAGTTTGAGCCCCACATCGGGTTCTGTGCTGACAGCTCAGAGCCTGGAGCCTGCTTTGGATTCTGTCTCCCTCTCTCTCTGCCCCTCCCACCCCTGCTCACTCTCTGTCTCTTTCAAAAATAAATAAACATTAAAAACTTCACTCATATGAGGACTTTAAGATACAATACAGATAAACATAAGCAAAAATATAAAAACAGGAAGGGAGACAAAACATAAAAGACTCTTAAATACAGTATACCATAACAGAGAGTTACTGGAGGGGTTATGGGAGGGGGGATGGGCTAAATGGGTAAGGGGCATTAAGGAATCTACTCCTGAAATCATTGTTGCACTATATGCTAACTAACTTGGATGTAAATTAAAAATAAATAAATAAATAAATAAATAATAAAAGTGTGAAAAAAATTTTAAAAAGATATTTATAATCTGAGTGGAAAATGACAGTTATTAAGTGTGAGCTAATATAGCTGCAAGGATTTGCTATCTATAACCAGAGCAGCAGCAGGTTTTTTAGGGGACTCAACAATCTGGAAGCCTCTTAAAGAAATAGAATACAAGATTGTGAATGCATATCTAAGCTCAAAAGTGAATATTTATTTGGAATGAGTAAATGAATCACAAAAAATTATCTATTTTTTTAAAAGATAGACTTTATTTTTTTAGAGCAAGTTTATATTTACAGTAAAATAAAGCAAAAGGTACAGAGATTTCCAATGGACACCTTGCCCACTAACATGCACAGCCTCCCCCACTATCAACATCCCCTTTAGAGAGGTACATTGTTACAATCAATGAACCTGCACTGACACCTTATAATCACCCAAAGTCCAAAGTTGATATTAGGGTTCACTCCTCGTATTGTACATTCTGTGGATTTAGAAAAATGTATAGTGACATGCATCTCCTCTTACAGAACCATATGGAGTTGTTTAACTGCCCTAAAAATCCTCTGTGCTTCACCTACTCAACCCTCCTTATTCCTTAACCCCTGGTAATCACAGATCTTTTTATGTTCTCCATAGTTTTGTCCAAATAGCATATTTCTAAAAGAAAAAAAAAACTCAACAAATATCACAAAACCAGAAAAATAATCCATACAAGCTTTTGGCTTTGTGTACTTCAAATCTTGGGTCTCTTCTGCTTGGTACATACTTTCAGTGCTGGGAGCCCTAAGACATGTGCTCACTGAAGCAAGACTTCTGGCCTTGCACCTTCACCTCATGGCACTGTTGGGTCCCTTGGGTGTTGCCTGGAAGCCATTTCTATACCTGGATGGTTAGCAATGATTAACTACACAGAAGTGACTGACGTATGTATATACATGGCAAGTATGACAGAGGAGAAGGCAGAGTGGAAAAAATCAATAGTCTTAACCAATTTGTGACTAAAATGTCTCACGTTTGCAAATTTCACAAAAGACATGGCTGTATTAAGGCACTTTGGCTAGAATGGGGGGCCCCAAGGCTTAACCTTATACATACCAAGGCCAAATCTCAACACAAGTAAAGTTAATGTTATCCACAGAAATATGGCTAATATTTAGAGAATAACACTGTGGATGTCTGGTTATTTCCAGTGTTCCGAATGTCTTGGGGGCATTTTTTTTTTCCAAGAAGCATAGTCCTGTAAGAATGATTCTGGTTTTTATATGTGTTTTACAGAAACCAGGCTTCTGACATGTAAGCCCAGTAAATAAGCAAATGGTCTTTGTTTACTGTTTACAAGATCTAGCTTTTTTCCTAGACTCTCAGACAATGTTAGATTTAATCTGCCCATGTTCAGATTAGGCCCACTTTGCACTGCCCAACCCTACCCTGTGTCCCACCCCAAGGATGTTAACATGGTACTGAATGCTAGCTAAACGAGAATAATAGAGGGAAGGCATCTTGGGGAAGTAATTCGATCCGTGGCAATATGAACACAAGGTTCAAAGTCAGTGGAACAGAACAAAAGGAAATGTAACACAATGGGTGCAGGCAGACAAGGAGAATTGCTACCACAGGACTGAGCTCCTGAGTAAGACAAGGGAGCACTTTGTGAACTTACGACCTTCTCATCTGTTGGGCTGGTTTGTACATGGTTTGGAGGAGACAAGAGAACCAGTTAGATGACTAGATGACCATGCTTAACGCATCAGAATTCGAAGTTTGTCTTGTAGGACAAGTTCATGCTTGGATTTTAGGTAAACAACGCCCTCTACTGCTAAACAGCTCTCATGACAGCTCTCTGGGTGATGGCTTTCCCGAGGAGGCTTTGTCTACAGGAACCCCCAAAGAGGAGTGGAACAAGGTGGAAATAGTGTTAGATCCATGGGACACCAAGAGCCTTCAACTAAAAGAGAGGTTTCTGATTAATATCTAGATTCAGGCATCCAGTGGAGGTTAGATTATGGGGCCCTTAGAATTCTATCAGCACCCAGATACAAGAATATTCACATTTTCACATTTGTTTGAAAGAGTAGACACACACACACACACACACACACACACACACACACACAAGCAAACACTTTTTCTACCTCTTTGGATCAGATGGATTGGTTAGTGTTTATAGCTGTCTTACCAGATCAGTTCTTTGCAAGCAGAACAGAAGACTTTGGAAATTCAGAACTTATTCTAAGAGTCAAGAGTTTAAAGCACTTCTCTCCTCCCCCTCCCTGCCCAACCCCCCACCCCTCCTCACTGGAGGCCTCTGCCACTGGGACCTCCAATTTTACTTAAGAGTGGTTAGGAGGGGCGCCTGGGTGGCGCAGTCGGTTAAGCGTCCGACTTCAGCCAGGTCACGATCTCGCGGTCCGTGAGTTCGAGCCCCGCGTCGGGCTCTGGGCTGATGGCTCAGAGCCTGGAGCCTGTTTCCGATTCTGTGTCTCCCTCTCTCTCTGCCCCTCCCCCGTTCATGCTCTGTCTCTCTCTGTCCCCAAAAAATAAATAAACGTTAAAAAAAAAAAAAGAGTGGTTAGGAGCGCCTGGGTGTCTCGGTTGGGCGTCCGAATTCAGCTCAGGTCATGATCTCACAGTTTGTGGGTTCGAGCCCCACATTGCACTCACTGCTGTCAGCCTGTCAGCACAGAGCCTGGAGCCTACTTCAGATTCTGTGTCTCCCTCTCTCTGCCCCTCCTCTACTCACACTTTGTCTCTCTCTCTCAAAAATGAATATACGTTAAAATTTTTTTTTAAAAAAGTTGCTAAAACCATCGACTCCCATGCTTTATGTAACTTGAAATATATCCCCAGGAAACTTGAGTTTTCTTCTCCCTTTGTCTTCTCTTTCCCCTCCCCTGCCCCTCCTCCTCCTTTTCCTCTTTCTCCTTCTCCTTCTCTTGCATTTTCTTCTAAAGACATTTGGAAGCTACAATATATGTAGTGATTTAAAGTAACCCAGGCTCAGGGCGCCTAGGTGGCTCAGTCGGTTAAGCATCTGACTTAAGCTCAGGTCAGTCATCTAAGCTAACTTAGGCTCACAGTTTGTGAGTTCAAGCCCACATTGGGCTCTGTGCTGACAGCTTGGAGCCTGGAGCCTGCTTCAGATTCTCTCTCTCTCTCTCTCTCTCTCTTTCTCTCTGCCTCTCTCCCACCTGTGCGCTCTCTCTCTCTCTCTCTCTCTCTCTGTCTCTCTCAAGAATAAATAAACATTAAAAAATTAAAAAAAAAAAATAAAGTAACCCAGGCCCAATCATTTGAGACAAAGCCCTGTGTCCACATTCTCTTGGTGCCTTGGCTTTCTGGGTTGTGTGGCTGCCATCCCTTCCCACTTGGGTTTTTGAGGGGAATGATCACTCTCTCTGTTGCCCCTCACTGTGGACTGGGGAGCAGGGCATCCTCCCCTGATACTGTGCCATTAACTAGTCACTTGACCTCAAGTATTTGACTTCCTTGACCTCACTCTTCTCTACTACAAAGTGAAGAAGTGGATTGAACTAGGTGATGTCTGCATTATCTGCCAGCTTCCTCTGAGACCCAGTAATCTCACTTCATTTTACCTCAAGCTTCTGCCTGGTTCATTATGGGTAAACCAGTTGCACTCTACTGATGAAGCAGAGAAAGGGTCCTGGCAGTGTTTGACTGCAGGTAGCCTCTGTAATCTGTGATACTTACTACTCTCTTTATAGTTTGCATACACACTTAACCATTATGGATGATTTGATAGGCTTTTTCACTAGCTTCACTGGTTACATCAGGTAAAATGCTAAAATCATCTGTATTTATGAGATCTACAAGGTTTAAAGGTACCCTAAGGGATCTAGGCTTATTTTCTACCTAGAACTGCATCCCAAAGAACTGCAAGCTCATAAAGGTCCTTAAAACATCAAGTTGGCAGGCTTACCCCACCAGGTAGCAGGCTGAGGACTGTGTTCTCAGGGAGTGTCCAGCCAAGCTCTATACACCTGATTCTCTGATGTGCCACGTCTCTGTTCTGAAGGAGGCAGCTCTCCATGGAAATCTAGATTCTTCCAACTGTGCTCCACCTGATTTCTTCTCTAAGCTCCTTGATAGGTGAGATGAGAGGAGGGAACCTGGTCAAATAAAAAATTAATTCATTATATTTAACCAGATGCCCAGAGTGGAGTTGTTGAAAACACTCATGGGCATGGGAACCATCTCAGAAAATAATAAATAATAGTGACACACAGCAACAAGGACCAAATGTCTCCCTTTTGATCTTCTATTTCCTCCATAGGGGTCTTGGCGCCTGGGTTCAACGCAGACTTGAGTGTTTTGTTCTGCTGTTTGTGTCTTGATATGACAACACAAACGCCAACTTCCTTCTGGGTACAAGGCAACCTGAGGAGAACCAGGAGAAACTCTGCAGGAACAGGTCCTGCCTGTGTTCCCCACACCCTCAACTTTAGTAGGTCTGTGCTGGGGAATCTTCACACCCTAATCTGTGCTGAGGCTCAGGTGGAAAGTGAAAAGCCAGGCTGAATACTGAATATCCTGTGCATGCGTACACACACACACACACACACACACACACACACACAGCACTCTGACTGTAAATACAGGATTCAGCCTATAAAAGAAACAATAAGCTAGATTCAATGAGGTTTCCCCAGCAAATGGAGTGTTTAGGGTTTTGCTGGGATTCTATTGTGTAGACTGGAGTCTCTTAACACAGTAAGACAGCAAGCAGCTTCCTGTTATGGAAACAGCCAAACCCTAACATTCAGAAAGTCAATCTATACAGCAACTGGATAAACAACCAAGATAATGATCAGCCATAATGGGCACAATAGCCAAAATGGGATTACTTGGAGAAAAGGGGCTGGCGCAGACCCAAGCAATGCAGATGAATACAAGCCATCTCCTGCTTAACAATCCCCATTCATTGTGCCCTGGGCTTGTGCACACCGCCCTGCACATGGTGGCTGGGAGTGTGCAGGTACAGATCTCAATGTTATTTTTAGGTGGCTTGCTGGGAGCTGTGTGTCTGGTTCCCTGGGTGACCTTCCGGAGGCCTGGGGCACTGTGCTAGGACAGGTGTCCTGTCTTTGCCAACACTGAGATTGGTGTCACACTCCAGGTCTTACCACTCATAAAAGTAAGCTCATCCAAGCCAGTCCTGGAATTCTGGAAAATTTTACAGTTTCCCCATCTATAAAAGGCCATCCTAATAATGAATTCTGACTACTCTGCTCTGTTTCCTCTGAGGGCTACATAGATGGCAGTGCTTTTAGATTACAGAAGAAGTAGCAGAAATGGCTTTGTTTTATAAAGTATCTGAGCACTGGGCAATTGCAAAACTGTTTGCAGTGAGACTTATCTTCTGCCCTCCAAACTGCTCTATCAGCACAGGCATCCTGGCCTTCTATCAATCCTTACTTAACACATGCCCATATTAACCTGCCCTGGTCATGATACAATTAGGTATCACCCTCCAACTAGGTAGGCTGGGTGATCATGACCCCATGTGTTCTGACATGGAGGACCCTGGAAGGTCTTCCTGACTCCAAAATCTTTCACTTATCACCCGATTTCTATCTGAAAGGAAGTGTCCATCATTTGTTTAAGTTCGTTGGGTTAATCTAAAAGTTGGGGTGCATTGTGAGTGGGGACATTGTGTCAGGAGAGCCCATGTCAGTGAGGACATATCCTAAGAAGGAGATCTAGGGCCACTGGAGTATCCCATGGCTTTCTCTGTGCCTGAATTTCTTTATCTGGGAAGAGAGGGCAGGAAAGACAGGCCTGGGAGGTTGGAGGGTGGTATGAAGTACTGTCAGGGCCTGGATGGGACATTCTAGTGTCAGAAGGTACAAAGAAGGCTAACTTATGACGATGCAGACTTTTGGAAATGTTCAGTGGGACAGAGGGGAGGACAAAAAGTGATCAATAAACTCCAAGATCAAAGATCAAGATGAAAACTCCAAGAGCAAAGGCATTGCAATACATTTACAGTTTTGAAGGACAGGAATTTACTTTTCAGAGATGGCAAAGATCTTAGAGATCATTCCAAGACAAAAACATAGCTCAGAGGGAGGGTGTGACTCACCCAGGCTGCAGAAGAGTTGAAATGCAGGAGTGAGAAGCTCAACTTCCTAAGTCTATCCTTCCCACCACACCTCACTGCCTCATCCCATAGAGACCACCATGGTAATAGATGCCCTGCTATCCACATGGCTTTTCAAGAGCTAGGAAGGCCTGACCGAGGGTCCTGCTCAGGAATCTTGCATTCACCTGGCACTATCTGCCTCTAAGTGGGAAGGAGAGGGGAGCCAGGCTCCCTGGGCACTCTCTCCAATCCCTAAGAGCAAGACCTGACCAGGGTGGAGAAGCCTCTGACCTACTCCTGCACATCATTCCAGGCAGCTCTGCCTTCCCTACACCCAGGGAGAGTGGGAAGATGACAGCCAAGGCCAATGGATGACCACTTTGAGCAAGAAAATCTTCAGGCCAAGTAAATCAATTCTAGAACCCAACAAGCAAACATTTCCCACTTCTATAGCACTTCAAGGTATATAAAGCACATTCACGTCTACATCCCATTCAACTGCGACAACTACCCTGTGCATAAAGTATCCCATTATTCCATTTACAATTGAGAAAAGTGAATGCCCACAGGCTAAGTAACATCCCTACAATCAAGGACCCAGTGGTGAGTCCTGTACTCAGGATCCTTTCAGGCCCTTTGACTCTAAGCCCAATGCTTGTTCCACCAAATCTCCTTGGCCCTGAATCCACAAAACTTCTGCTTAAACACAACATAGTATCCAATGATGCAGGGATGAGCGTTTATTTGTTTGCCTATGTTCATTACAATTGGTAACTTTTGAACCTATATTAGATACCATTGCTCAACTGCTGTGGGTTCAGACTGAAATCTGTGGTCCTATTAATTTAAAGTCCTTAAGAGTCCTAAAATAAAAATCTGTGCTGTTTTCATTCCCAAACAAGGTGAATTGACATGACCCACTCTAGTCCACTTTTCTCCATGGTGGAGAAGCCAGCTACCTTCAACTATATAGAATAATAAAGATGTCGTTCCCTGAGCAAGGGACCAGAGGAAAAAGAAGCACTTCTGTCCATGCCTCCCTCCCATCCAAGCAGGTCATTTGCTGGACCCTAGCTTCTGATCTTTTATTAGCCACTATCAGCTCTGTGACTTGGAACACAGAGCAAGTAGCTTCTGCTGTAGAAATGGGTGTCACAGTCTTATTCTTTCTTTGTAGGGTTCCTGGATGGGACAGGGCCTGGACACCACATGTGTGTGCTGCTCCTTGATTTTGCTAATCACAGACATCAGATTCCAGTTTTACAACTGGCCTATGTTTTCTTCTGTGTTGTTCATATCAGGCGTTTAAATCCAGTGCCTCCTATGGCAACCACCTAGGTGTGTTCATGTGCTTCTTACAACAGCCCTGAGAGGGCAATGTTGTTATTATGTAGAGCAGCAAGTTAAAGCTCATAAAGGCTTCACTTTGCAAGCTGATTCCATAGCTAATCAATGGCTGGAACAGAAGCTGAACTCCGAATTGTTGGACTCTAGGTTTGGTGCTCTTTCTAGCACACCATGTGGCCTGATTCCATGGTTTTTGGTCCATCCTGGTATTGGCCCAAGGAAGCTCTTGGTCCTTCCAGCTCAGCCAGACCTCTGGCCTGGCCTTCTTCTTCTCTCATGAGCTTTGGTACCCACCTTTCAGAATGGCCAAATCGCATATCTCCACCTGGACTAGAGACTCCACTCACTCACTCCTCGTAGTCACTCTTTGCATATTCTCAGGGTACAACTTTTGGTGACTTCATATCCCTTCCTCTACTTTTCTGGGCATCATCCACATGGTAGGAGTAATGAGAACAAAATCCCAGTTAGCAAGCATGTGTCCAAACTACACATACTTGTAGAGAGACATGAAAGAACATGAGACAAGCCCGGGGTCCTTACTCATTCTGCCAAGAATGGATCCCCCATTGCAGGTGCTACAAGTGGGATCTCCATATTCCCAGAAACCAGTAGCATGAGCTCACTTCTAACACAGGCCAAGAGATGCAGTGCAGGTGGCCTCATTGTCCTGCAAAGCTTCCGTGGTTCCTCTTTGCCTACAGAGTAAAGTCCCGCCTGCCTGATAGTCAAGGCCTTCATGATTTGGCTCCCCTGTGCCCTGTGACACAGAATTGTCCCCCTCCTTCTGTCTCCCCCACTCATCTGCATCTGTCCCATCATGGGCTCTCCCCTCCCCTCCATTACTCCAAATCTTACCTGTCCTTCCAGGCACATTTCAAATGATGGCTTCTTTGCAAAGCCTTTCCTAATGATCCTATTTTGCAAAAGAGGAAATAGGAGATCAGTAGAATTAAATTAATTGCCCAAGTTTATACAGCCAGTGAGTGGTGAAATACAGATTTCAAGCCAGGCCTGTCACACTCCAAAATCAAGGGTCTTTCTACTGAATCCTATCTTCCTGGGAGAAACACATGGGATAACATACTTAATGCACTGCCAAGAATGAGGTGCCAAAGCTTTACAGGTTCTGCTGGAAGTCAGGAAGCACAAGATGCAAATAAGGTCAAGCCCAGGTTGGGTGTTAAGGCAGTCCGTTTGTTAGAGACCACAATATTGATGACATTAGCTGCCATTTATTGAGACACAACTATGTATGGTACACTCTGCTAACTTTAAATATGGCACTTCATTTAATCCTCACCACCCCCCCTAAGTTAGGTATTATTATTCCACTTTCTTAAGGAGATGGTGTTTAGAAAACCCACCTAAGCTAGGCATTTTTCCCACTAGTTTTTATAACAACTGTGTGAAGTGTGTTTACTTCTGTGTTACAGTTGGCATAATTGGAGCTCAAAGAGTTCCAGCCACTGGCCATTGAACATGGCAGAGCTGGGTTAAAGCCCAGGTCTGATAACTGTCCCACTGGGGAACTGGGGCAGTTCAGCCCCCGTGGATGGAGGATGAGATGGAGACCCTCTAGGCAGGAGCTCTGACTGGATGCTCATCAGTAACTATGACCTTCGTATGGCTTGAATGTGGTTCCCACTGTTTAATGGAGTAGAGGAAGGATGCGAAAGGTGAGGGCAGGTGCAGTGCCCATTTAGAGAACAGAGAATTCTGGGGAAAGATCTCATGTGGAGCAGTAGGTAGAGATGAGTTTGTGTGGGCCCAGGGACCGAGAGAGCGCTCTGGTGCTTGGAGATATGGAGGAGGCTGGAGGAGGCTGGTGGAGAAGGGAACATTCCCTCAGATGGGAAATTTCACCAATTTCACCAATTTCACCAATGCCAAGCTCTCAGGCTTGGCATGTAAAAGTTAGGGCCTTGACTGGACACCAGTAGCCAATCTCTAGCCTCTACTTCTTGGGAAGCAAAGGAAAAGACTCCTGGAGAAAGGGAGTCTTCTCTCTACACCTTTCTTAGAGCAGGTGTTAACTGTGCCTAGGGCCTGCAAGAAAGTGGTAACTTTGTTGTCAAGGAAACAGGCTCAGGCTGGGATCCCCTGCATAAGGAGCCTACTAGACAAGAGGGGCACCAATAAAGGATGAAGATAATTTGGTTCAATTCCACACACACAATTCCACACTGAGCCTGTTCTGGAAACCACGGTGGTTGAGGAATGAGAGAGACTCAGAACCTGCCCTAGGGTGCTAACTCTCAGGAAGGGTCAGTAAGTCAACCACAGCTGGGCTCAGTTGAATAACATCTATCTGATACCACGTATGCGTGGTAACCTCAAAAAATATTTACTGAACTAGACTCCTAAGTAGAGAGAAAATTATGGTGGTGCTCCCCCAACTAAAATGTATGGCATCAGTGGTATATATCAAGCCCTAAAGGTATTGCAACCTCCTTGACTCTTCTGGACTTGAGAGCTGAGAAAGCCTCTAGACATCTGACTTGGGCTTGTGACTGCTTTCAGGGACAATGAAACAATTCATATGATGTATGAGACTGTTAACCAACTAGAAATTTCTAAGACCTAGGGTGGGTTCTCACCTCTTTTATTAGCTGTGTGTCATGAGCAAGTAATTTAACCTCCCTGGGCCTCCATTTCCTTTAACTATAATTTGGGGATAATGCTAATGATAACAAGGGTTTATTTCTTTGTTCACTAACTCATTTACTGAGTACCAACTGGTACCCTTCTGGGCTCTGAAAACACAGCAGCAGACGTGACAACCAAGGGACTACTCTCAAGGAACTTTCTGTCTCATGAGAAAAAGCAGAAAGTGAAACAGTGAAGATATAATACACAAGATCCTTTCAGGTGGTGATAACTTGATAACTGTTATGGAGAATATGAACAAGGTAGAGAAAAAAAGAGAGAGGAATGAAGGGGTCTGTCTCTACTGACTCTATCCTCTGCCTTGGCAGGAGTCAGGAGAGCACTCTTCCATAACTGTACCATTATTTGCCTCCTCATGTCCCCCCACCAAATTCATATGCTAACATTCTAACCTCCAATGGGATGCTATTAGAAGTGGGGCCTCAGGGCACCCGGGTGGCTTAGTCAGTGAAGTGTCTGACTTCAGCTCAGGTCATGATCTCATGGTCTGTGAGTTCGAGTCCCACGTCGGGCTCTATGCTGACAGCTCAGAGCCTGGATCCTGCTTCAGATTTTGTGTCTCCCTCTCTCTCTGCTCCTTCCCCGCTCATAGCTCTGTCTTTATCTCTCAAAAAATAAGTAAAAACAAAAAAAATTAAAAGAAAAAAAGAAATGGGGCCTTTAGGAGGTGATGAAGTCATGAGAGTGGAGTCCTCATGATAGGATTTGTGCCCTCATAAGAAGAGACACAAGAGAGCTGGCTTCCTCTCTCTGTTCTCCACCATGTGAGCACACAGTAAGAAGAGGCTATCTGAAAACCAGGAAGCAGTCTCTCACCAGACATGAGATCTGCCGACACCTTGATCTTGGACTTTCCAGCTTCCATATCCGTGAGAAATTTTAGTGTTTAAGCCACTAGATCTGTAGTAATTTGTTATAGCAGCCTGAAATGACTGAGACTTTGCATTTCTTCTGTTTGCCTGCTGCCCCCTGCCCCAAAGGCATGTAAATGGTGGTCTTGCTGGTGGTCATATTCTTGCCCTCCTTCCAAGGGGATTCCATAGCTGGATTTTTAGCCCTGGGCATGGTTGCTATGTTGCTGGTTCAGCCACCTCCCAGCCCTGGCAGCAACTGTGAGCCAAGTCAGAGACCAGGTGCAAAACTTTAAAATCTGCATGAACCCACGGCAATTCTAACCCTCCAGTTTCCCCTACCTCCATTCCTGCACCCTTCCAAGAAGCATGAGCATCATAAATAAATCCATGACCAACATAGCTAGGCCCAAAGTAGGGTGGTAAGTTCTAGGCCAAGGGGAGCCTGGAGGGGTGAAAGTTTCTGCATGTGGGGATTTCTGGAAAGTGAGAGTCTGAGCTCAGTTTGGAAATTGCAAAACTGCAAGTGATATGGTTTAGTAGTAGGTTCAGAGAAGGGGTGCCCTGGAAGTAGGAGGGAGAGCTGGGGCCAGTAGGGACATGGGGGTGGGAAAAGACAGGTAGTGGCTGCTGCGTTTGCTGTTTCACACCTGAGTCTTGACCTGAAGGGTGGCTGGGATTTGGATGGCTAGAGCAAATGGAAAAAACCTCCACTCAGAGAAACACCTGCTTCCTGCTCTCAATTTTCTCTTCTTCCAGGTAAAGTTATGGGTTCCTAGCAGCCTCCATTGGGTGGGCTTCTGGAAGGTGCTAGTGGGTCCCAAAGGGCATGGGAGCCATTGTAGAATTGTTTAATAATACAACAGGGGATTTACAAAAGAGCATCTAACTTAATTCCCTCATTTTGTAGATGAGGACACTGAAGGTCAGAGGGGAAGGTGCTTACCTAAGATCACACAGCTAGCAGGAGAATGCCTTGTAATTTAATGTAGATTTCTGGATTCTAGCTTGGTGATCATTTTACTACCCACACCTCTCATCTGCTCTGTGCCTGGCAGTCCTGTGCCCAGCATGTGTGTACAGACTAAAGGGTGGATATCACCATTTTTCAAGGTCCAGCTGAAGCTGTGGGTCCACTTGGCTTCCCTAGGAGTTGGAGCAGGACCAGGGTTCTCATGTCTGCTGTAAGAAAAACTAAAGTCATCTAGTCCCAGGGGTGTTTCCCCAGTGTGGACAGCAATATTCAGCCCACTCAGCATCTTCTGGGTGATGCCATCGTGGCAGACTGTGCTTTGCAGACCTGGCTTTCTTAGCTGAGAAAACAAGATTTTCTCTGCCACTTACTAGTTACAAGATCTCTGACATTGATGAGCTTCAATGCTCTTACTTGTATTATAATATACACACTTCTTGCATCATTTAGTTACTGGACCCAGAAATGCAAACTGGGATACAAAACGTATATAGTTGAGTATTTAGTCTGAAGCTGTTTATCTATGTACCATCAACATCACCACTATCACCATCATCTTGCCTGAGGAACTGAAGATATACATTATCTTGGATGTCATGATGCATACTTTAATTACTAATTACCAAAGGCCTTAGGCGACTAGTAAAGATATCAGTCAAACACCTGGACTGTCCATAGTCAGAACTTGCTCTCCAAACAATGGCAACCAGAGGGCTGCTCTTGCCCAAGTAGGTTCTTAGTACATGTTTTTTGATGTTTATTTATTTTTGAGAGAGAGGCAGAGAGAGAGAGAGAGAGAGAGAGAGAGAGACGACACAAGCAGGGGAGAGGCAGAGAAAGAAGGGGACAGAGGATCTGATGCAGGCTCTGTGCTGACAGCAGAGAGCCCAATGCGAGGTGTAGACTCAAGAACCATGAGATTGTGACCTGAGCTTAAGTCGGATGCTCAACCGACTGAGCCACCCAGGTTCCCAGGTTCTTAGTACATGTTTATTGTTTGGCTCACCCACCTGCCCTGAAGACGGAATGAAGAAAGACTAGAAATGGTAGGATTTGGGGTTCCCAGTTGGAAGTTTTTCCACCTGTCATAGTGATATTGCCAGAGAGGAACAATCCCAGTTAATGCGTTCCAGTGACCATGTAGTCAGCTAGCCATGGGTTCCAGACAGTGTCCCCCAGGATTGGGAAACCATGACAGGCTTTCTGGAGGAGGTGGTCCTTCTTCCTACTTGTGATGGGGTCAGGGTTATGGTTGATCCAAGAGCTCTCATTCACCCAGCTGGTGTGTGTTGTAAACCATCTCCCATGTAAAAAGCTAAGTCATTTATCATATATTCTCTACCCCAACAGAATAAATACTTCTCTCCACTTTAGAATGACAAGGCCCCCACCCCCTGCCATGGCAGCATATCTATGAATCTGTTTAATTAAAACGGTTAAAGGGAAGCATTGCCCATCCCAATGGCTTCCTCAGCATTTGGAGACAAGAAGGCTGCCTTGACAGGGTCTCTCATCTGGCAGGGGGCAGGTGTGTGTTCTGTGGCCTGTGTCCTGTTGGAATATGTGACAGGCAAGTGACTCCAGCCCACCCTCCCAGGTCCCTCTTCTTGCACCAGGCTGACCTCACTCATCTGCACTCTTATCTAGTTCATGTGGGCATTTGAGACTGGAGCCTGCTTTTCCCTTTCAATTGGAAGCATTTCTGTCTCACAGTCTGATGTCAGATCACAGAAGGTAGCACTAGATGAGCAGCATGTTCCAATCTTCTTGTTTGGGAACTAAGTAACAGGCTCAGTGAAGCAGTGATATGCTCAAGGTCACAGGGTAAGTTAGGGTTAGACTTCAGGGCAGGCTTCCAGGGCCTGCCTCCAGCTGTTCTGATGTGTACCTCTCTTAGCCCTTCCTTACAGATGGGTGTCCTTCTCAGCATCTAACCCCAGTCCTCGCCATTGCTGGGGCCCTCCTGGCTCCTGGCCCAAGTCCCTCACTGTGTCTCTGTCACCCATAGCTCATGATCACCTGTCTCCATGTGCACCTGCATTCCCTCTCATGAGCTTCTTTTATCAAAATGTCTGGGGGCTGTAATTTGGTGCCCCTTCTTCTCTCTCACCCCTCACCTTTACTCTAGAATAAATCCCAGTGTTGGTGCCCCAGGAGTGAGAACATGCTAATCAAGAAGTCCCAGGAGTCCAGGCCTGGGTGGCCCCTAGTGATTGTGGTGAGGTCAGGGGCATGGACAAGGGGCTAGGGTCGGCCGGGAAGATTTGGCACCGTGGCCATCCCAAAGCCTGAATGAATAGAAGCCCCCAGCGGAAACACCTGGTGGTAACGGAAATCCAGGACAACTTTTATTATCCCTGTTCACAGGTCCATTCAGACTACATTGGGGGCTTCCTATTTCCTCTGCTGGCACTTCACACTCATTCATAACAAGAAAAGCCATTGTGCTCCTGAGTTATGGGCTGAAGATCCCCAAGGGGCGGGCATTAAATACACTGGCCCAAAGGCTTATTTTTAAAATTGTATTCCCTGCTGAATTACAGGTTCTTATTTTTTCCTCCTCCCACAAAGAAAACTTTAGAAGGTAGGTTTCTCCCAACTTCAAGGGTGAAAAATAACTGAAATCTGTTCGGACTCACTTGGCATGGATCATGTGGGATCCCGCTAACTAGAAAGGAATGTCTCCTTATCTCTAGTTGTTGATTCAAACCCCAGCTGTGCCCTCACTGGTTGGTGTGGGTGAGGGATTTTACCCAATGGTTTGAGTCCCAACTGCCTAGTGAGAAAGTGAGCCAGGTATCTAGGATTCTTTTAGAATCAGGTCTTGTGAATACAAATAGTGTACATTCCTCTTGGACGTGGCCCATGGAGGGGAATCTCTGTTTAGAGAAGAAAAGACCAGACTTTAGGTGGTTGCTCCTCCCCATGCAAGAGGCAGCCAGAACTATAGATATCACAGGTTCCAAAAGTCATTTGGCTAGCACCACATAATGATGGGAGACTGTCAGAGGGTGGCCATGAGCTCAGGCTCTGGCTTCAGCAGTCACCAACAAATGGTGGCCCCACTCCGCCAGGGGACTGGCTCCAGGGATGGTGCCTGGAGCTGCTGACACTTCTGCCCATGTCCCTAAGTTCTTCTCTATGAAAGATAAATCCAATAGCCTGGAATCTTCCATCTGATCATGATTCTGTGGATTGCCAATAATCCTCACGATTATTCTGTAAAAGTTGGTCAGCTAGGCAGCTTGTAAAACTCATATGCATAAAACCTGAAAAAAGCAGATATCTGTTTGCTTGCTTTTAATATTTCCTGTTAAAGGAAAAAATTATCAGTCAGTTAAGCATCCGACTCTTGATTTTGGTTCAGGTCATGATCTCATGGTGAGATCAAGCCCTGCATTGGGCTCCATGCTGGGCATGGGCATTGGAGCCTGCTTAAGATTCTCTCTCTCTCTCTCTCTCTCTCTCTCTCTCTCTGTCGTTCCATACTTCTAATTAACTAACTAACTAACTAAGAAAAATTATTCTTACACTTGCTAAAATGGTAAGAAAGACTTTATTCAGGACTACCATGATAGGTATCAAGATTGTTGAGATGACAGAGATGGGGTTCAGCTCCAAATACAATTGGAACAAGTGGGGATTAATAGCCAAGGAGCAGTCTGTGGCGTAAGTAGATGGAAATTACTAAGAGGAGACATCAAGGTAGGGGATTATTGCTAAAAAGACCTAAGAAGACTCTTGCAGAAGGCAGGTCAGGGTACTCAGATTTCACCTGGGATGGGGTGAGGGGAATGAAGGAATTGATCAGATACTGAGGGTCATCAGATACCAAGGATACAGGATTATTTCTAAACTGACTTACAAGGACTCTTAACAAAAACTGGACTCTGAAAGAATGAACAAGGATGAGGGCTACTTGAAAAAAAGGGCTCAGAGGACCTGTCTAAAGTTTGGTCAAGGAGACACTCTTTATCATACCGTACCTCACACATGGGACATGGATTTACCAAGGGCAAATCATGTCTTCCTCTTTGGGGTCTCACTGACCCTGACTCCCAGGGCCCACTATCCATGAATTCTCTCCTTGTTATTTCTTGGTTGGACAGAGGCCCTGCATTGAGTGGGAGTTTAGTCTACATCCTGACTCAATTGCCTTTTGATCCTGAGTCCAGAATTGGAGAAGTGCTATGGGAATGACATATATAGGGCTGCTGGGTTTCCTCCCTCCGTTCAGGGCAGCGCGGGGGTAACTTGACCTTTGCTGCTGTTCTTCATCGTTTTCTTCTCACTTAATTGCTTGTGGCTGGGTGGGGAACCACATGGACTGTTAGCTCCAGGGAGCCTGGGAGGCCGTGGGGCTTGTTCTCTGCTGTGTGCCAGGACCTTGCTGCTTACCCATGTAGTGCTCAGTGAGCAGTATGTGAATGCATCTGTGAATATGTGAATATGTGAGGGACCCACATACAGAGATAAAGTTGAGGGCGAAACAGGGTGGTGGGCCATTCATGGCCTCTGAGCCACTGTTTGGCCCACCCCTGGGGAGGTGAAGTTCTATGAGGCTGAGAGACCCTCGGCCCACCATGGGTTCTGATATGGGTCCAAGTTACACTGTCTTGTCTTCTTAGTTCTGATCTGGGATTTTATTAGTTTGGGGATCACTGGAAGTAAAGAAAAGTTGGAAACAATATGCTGGTCAACCCAACTTCTCAGCCTTTGGAAGATCAGAAAGGAAGCAGCCTTGGGGTAGGATAGCTGGGCAAAGAGATTTCTAAGGACAGACAGAGGGACAGTGGAAAATACATGCTGCTGCGTCAAGTCCAGCTGTGTTCTCAGTGACCCTGAGCCAGCCCTGTGCCACCTTTGATGGGGAAAGGAGGAGAGGAGGGGTTACTCTACTTACTATGAGTTGTGCTTCGTGTTTTGCATGCTTTAACTCATCAACCACCACAAAAGTTCTCCAGTGAGTATTAATATCCCTACTTTGAATTTCAGGAAATTTGCCTTTGTCCTAAGTCACATATCCTAAGTGACTGAGCAGGATCCTAGCCTGGGTTCCCCTGGCTCCCAAGTCCTAGACCAACATCTCCCCAGCCCAGCTGCAAAATGGGGATGATTTTGTAGTCCACTTTCAGTAGTACCATTGTGAAAATCACATGAAGGAATTCATAAGAGTGAGTCTTTGAGCTCTAGAGCAATGTGCTGTGTGTAAGGGCTTCTCAGAATCCCTCATGTTGAGCCTGAGAAGAATGCAGTCCTTCTTTCAAATACAGATGGTCTCGGTCACTGTAAAACAGGGGCTTCCTGGAGAAAATCAAACAGGCCAACAAGGAGCCAGAGGAAACCTTTGAAAGAATGGAATGTGGGGAGTTGGGTGCCCTTACCTGTTCCTGGGTAAAACTAGGTACTTGGTGTGCCATGGCCACTCAGTGGCAAAGACTCCTGTGTCCCAAATTACAGCCTCCCAATTCTGGCTGGGCCCAAGTCCCTTCCTCACCTCATCCAGGGCACTTGGCCACTCGTAGTGCACAAAGGCACACACACACACACACACACACACACACACACGCATATATGTGCACACACATGCATGCATACACACATGCACACACAAACACACATTCACACACAAACACATATGTGGGCATATACATGCACACCCATGGCAAGGGTTTTGGGGGAGAGGCTGGCTCCCCATCAGGCATCTGGGCATTCATGGGAAATCTTGCTTACCCTATGGTTTGTGTGGCCTCTATGGGTCAGAATTAGCAGACTTTCTGGGTATCATTAATCCCCAAATGTACCAACCCCATATGTCCCTCCCTGCCACCAGCTAGGCTACTTTTCTCAATGCACTATCTATTTCCCAAAAGTGGCCCTGACCTCCATTCAGCCTGTTTCTATCACAGTCACAAATATCATTATCCTTGCACCCAGGCCTTACTGACCTACATGAATGTTAAGAGACCTTAAGAGACCTTAACCGAGAGTCTGTGGATGGCCATGTTGGGCTCCCATGATGCCAATGGGCTATATGCTTGAAGAGACAGCTGAGGTGGTGAGACATGCTTCTCTGAGGGTTCTGTTCTTCAATTTCAGATCCCACTGTCCTTTCTTTCTATTTATTGTTCTATTTCTCTTGCCACTTGACTATTCACAGAAACAGTGAGCTCCTGGAGATGATCTTAAAGAAAAAGGGCACTCCAAATCCCACTGTTATGGGCTGAGCTGTGTTTCCCGAAAATTTGTATGTTGAAGTCCTAACTCCCAACACCTCGGAATGTGACAATATGTGGAAATAGGGCATTTCAAGAAGTGATTACATTAAGATAAGGCCATGTGGACGGGCCCTAATCCAAGATGACTGGTGTCCTTATAAGAAGAGGAGATCAGGACACACACAGGACAGACTCACACAGAAAGGAGACCATGTGGGGACCCAGAGTGAACCTGGCCACCTGTAAGGAGAGAGGCCTCAGAAAAACCCAACCCTGCTGACCCTCAGATGTCCAGCCTCCAGAACTGTGAGGAAATAAATGTCTGTTGTTTAAGCCCCACAGTGGTACTTTGTTATGGCTGCCCAAGCAGATCAGTACACCCCGGAATGCATGGACGACTCAGGATGTGCACTCCATCATGTGAGGAACAAGGCTGTTGAGGTGTGTGCTCAGCACTGTGCAGGCTTCTATGGGGAGCACAGAGGATGCTGTTGATCTGTGGACTCCATAAAGGTAGGGCCATTGTCTTTCTTGTGTCCTGTCACAGCCCCCAAATGCATGATTGGAAGTGAGGCTCTATCTTCTGAAAACTTTCTCTTCAACTGCAGAGTTGAGACCTAAATGTCAGAAACTGCTCAGGAGCACCAGGGACACAATCTCAGGAGAAATAATACATTGCAAAAGGGGGTTGTATTGTCACAGAGCACAGAGGTAAGAAATTCTCAGAGCCTTTCAGACAGGGGGTTGGGGGGTGTGAGTGTTGGCAGGTGGAAGGTGGAACAAGTGGGCTGTGAGTCCAAAGCCCGTGCATTTTCTGAGCTGGTGCCAAGATGCAAGGAGAGAAGGTATGAGGGATGAGTGACCAGGTCAGAGAAGAATGGATATAAATGTGCAGGGTATTAGGAAGGAAGAGCAAGCAGAGTAAAAGGGTGAAGCCAAAGAGTCATTGAAGCTACAGATCTTAGTATGGAAGGAGCCCTAAGCTCCCTTGGGACTCTCTTTCAATTGCAGGCTTGCACCTCACAAGGGCAGCCAGCCTCAGTCTGAACATGTGTGAGGCAGAGCTCTGCTCCAGGAGTCCAGAGCCCTCACTTTGGGTCCTGACTCTGCCCTGTGCTCCCCTTGTGGCCCTGAGCTCCCTGTGTGCCCTGTGCCCTGTGCTCCCTGTGTGGCCCATTATAGGGTGAGCCTCTGCTTCTTGGCCCCATGATGCCTGGTCTCGATGGGACACAGCACCCTCTGTCTTTCCCTGGCCTAGGCTGTGCTTTTAGTGATGAGATTCACTGCTTTCCCAGGGCTCACTTCCAACATTGGGGAGTGTCCTTTATTCACAGAAAGTAGACCTCCAGTAGTTCCCTCCCTAACCCAAATTCTGCCCTTTCCTTACTTAGAGTAAATTCTCCCCTCTGCTTTGTGACAGCCCCCAGTATGCCAGAGAACCCTGATATGGCTCCCTAGTCTTCTCCAAGTTGGAAGTCCCATATCCACTCAATTGCCCTGCCCTTGACACAACTTCCAGGCCTTTCTTAGTTTGCAGCGCCTTCCTGCATTGCCCTGTTTGGTCAGTGTTCCTTTGAAAGTGTGTGTGCTCTCCTCATGAGTCCTGTGATGGGTGACATGTCAGCCCTTTTTCAGGATAGCCCCAGTCCCTAATATCCCATCCTCATGTCCCAGCATTCTGGCACTTCAGTGTCTAAATGCGTGATCCCAAACTGCTTCTCTCCCTGGCCTTTCCTGGAACCATGTGTTTATGTCTCCAACAATACTGGGGTGATGGGGTGGGGGGTGTCAGTCCTGCTTGGGAGGCCCGTTGTTGCAGGAGAGCCCCCTTCTCCTGCTCTCCTAAGGGTTAACAGAGTCCCCAGCCAACAAGGTCAGGATAGGAAGTGGGCTCCAGGAAAGGGGAAGGATATCTTGCCTTTTTATCCGGGTTACAATGCTGAAAGTGAGCCAGTTGGGGGGAGGGGCTGGAGGCAAAAACAACCGCCCCCAAATAAAATTATGAATGGGCTGCCTCCACAACAATACTGAAGATGTGGGGTGGGGGGAGCTGCGGGTCTGTTGACAAGCAGCAAGGTCAGGGCCCCCCGCCAGGCACCGTAAACAAGGGCTCACAATGCCCTCCTTTCCTCCAAGAGCCAGCTCCTCTCCTGGCCCTGGTCCCCTGGGCCCCCAGCCTGCCCTGTCCCTCATCCTTGCAAGAGTCTGTCACTGAAAAGCCACTGCTACTTCCTCAGGGAAAGGCCCAGGCTTTTGTGAGCTCTTACTTCCTCCCCCTGTGGGAACCATTCCTCGGGCTATGACATCTGCTTCAAGGCGTCTTTCTCAGGGGGCCCAAGGTGGGAAAAGAGGAGGGGTGCTGGCTGTGGGGCAGGGGGGCTGCAACCTGTCTGGGGCTGGGATTGTCATCACAAGGCCTGGGGAGGGAGAACAATGAGGGGAGCCCCAGGCCCCCCCTCGGGGTAGATGCTGGTGCAAGCTTCCTCTTCCCACAAGCCTGCTCTTTTGTGTGTGTGTTTATTGGGGGGTCAGGGGAATTCTTTTGTTTGCTTTTGTTTCCCTTTTTTTTTTGTTTGGCCTTTGGCTAGCCCCAGGCTTGGGCTCTAGAGTGTGGAGGGGCAGTGATGCCAGCAGGAGAGACTGGAGAACTCTCTGAAGGAGCAGACAGGGAGTTGACATAGGAATGGGGATAGCAGTGGCTTTTGTGGGGAGGCTTTGTGAGGGGAAGTTTTAGGGCTTTGTGAGGCCAGGAGAGTAAGATGCTGGGACATGGTCACCAGATGTTTTCATGCCAGATAGACCCAGCCTTTGAGCTGTACCTGTGAGGGCCTCTGGATAGTGTACCTGAGACCCTGGGCAAAGACCACACACAAGGTAAGTGCTTGATGACTGGCTGAAGGGCATGTGGAGGGATGCAGGGCCAAGAGCTCTATCTGCAGGGACATCTGGAAGTGTCTTGGGGTCTGTGACTCAGTCACTCCTTGGTTCCATGCTTGGGTCCAGAGAAGCCCTGCCAACATCCTACTGCAAATGCCACCCTGCGTGCTCCCTGTGGCTGAGACAGACATGGTAGATTTATCCCAGAGCACCCAAGGGAGCCCAGAGAAGTCACCCCACTTGGGAGAGAAACTTCCTTGATTTTAATTATCTACAAGAGCTCCAGGGTGGGGCTCAGGGTGCTGAGAGGCTCAGCTATGACAGAAGAGCTCCATTTTCTAGAAAACTTCTAGCCACCATGAGATGGTGGCAGGAGTCAAAGGAACAATTGCCCCCAGCTGCTAAGTTCAACCTAATTCCCCAATCAGAAGAATTTAGGCTGGCTTTCTACCACATACTGAAGTTTGTATAGATGTAATGTGGACACTCCCGTTCTCTTGAGCTCCTATTTGAGAGGACATACATAAATAATTAAGAAGGAAACAGCCCATGTTTGTCCTCAGGGAACAATTTGGAAGTTTTCCCAGGAATTATCTTTGAAAAACTGGAGTGTGAGACCTCAACTCCATTAGCTGAAGTGCCTGTGGCTCCTGGGAATGCCTCAGTTTCCTTCCAGAGCCATGATTCTTAGCCCTGGCTGCACAGTACAGTCATATGAGAGGAAAAACCAAATATTAGACAGCCACTCTGGAAAAGAGTTTGGTAGTTGTTTCTTATAGAATTGAACATGGAACCATCATGTGACCCAGGAATTGCATTCCCCCTGGACATTTATTCCAGAGAAATGAAAACAAAAACATGTAAATGAATGCTCCTAGTAGCTGTATCCATCATAGCCCCCAACTGGAAACGACTCAGATGACTTTTGATGGACAAATGGGTAAACAAACCATGGTACGTCCACACCATGGGATACTGGTCAGTGACACAGTGAGTTATCAACACAGGCAGCAACTTGGAGGGCCTCAAAGGAATCATGCTGAGTAAAAGAAGCCAATCTCAAAAGCCAATCTTTTTTTTTATTATGAAATTTATTGTCAAATTGGTTTCCATACAACACCCAGTGCTCATCCCAACAGGTGCCCTCCTCAATACCCATCACCCACCCACCCCTCCCTCCCACCCCCCATAAATCCTCAGTTTGTTCTCAGTTTTTAGGAGACTCTTATGTTTTGGCTCCCTCCCTCTCTAACCATCAAAAGCCAATCTCAATAGACTGCTTCATTCCATTTGTATCATTCTTGAAATATCCAAACTATAGAGATGGAGAACAGATGCGTGGTTGCCAGGGGAAGGAACAGCAGTGATAGGTGAGTCTGTAAAGGGATGGCACATGACAGCCTCCCAGGGAGGGAATGGCTCTGTATCTTGATGGTGGCGGTCACATAGATCTACACGTGGGGTGAGATTGCACTGAACCACACACACACACACACACACACACACACACACACATGCATGTAAAGCTGGTGAAATCTGAAGAAGTTCTGTGGATTATACCAATGTCAACATATTAGATTTGATATTGTCCTGTAGTTAAATGATGTTATCACTGGAGAGTACTGGGTGAAGTGTACACAGGACCTCCTGAACATTGTTTTGCCACTTTCTGTGAATCTATAATTGTTTCCAAAATAAGAAATTAAAATCACAATAAAAAATGAAACATTCTGGGCTTCATCTCTACCATTGAGTCAGATGCTTGTCAAGCAGACACGTAAGACAAGGTCAAGACCCAACTAATATAAAAATCCACTGTTTGTTTATTTCTTGGTGAAATGATGGTGAAAAGAAGAACAAGCAAAGGATGTCATCTCCTAGAGAGCCCTGTTCCACACACTGGAAAGACAACATGGATACAAAAGAGGAGGGATGACTGCAACAAGGGATGTGGGGCAGTCTTGTATCAGCTCCTCCCAGGCTTCCATCCATGGACTATCATGACCTGCTCTGTCAAGACTCAGACAAGCTGAGTTTGACACCTTGCCTGCAGAGTACTGGGCCTGGGATATCTAGGGAAGCCCGGTTCATCCCAGTTGAACAGTAGCCTTTGTATAGGACTCTCTAGAGCCTTTACTGTGCTAACATGCACCATGTAGCCCCAGGTTGGAGATGCAGTCAGAGGAATATCCCAAACCCATCTGAACACAGAGCATTTCATGAGACCCTTGGAACACTCTTTGGGAAATGTTTTCTGATGCCAATGACAAGATCTGTTGGAAAAGGGAGGGCTGACTCTGGACCTCAGGAGAGGCCAGGCTCATGTGAAGAACAGACAGGGTCAGGTGGCCAGGTCAGGGGCAAGAGATAGGTAAAGGAAGACAAAATGTCATTTAGGAGATTTTTTTGGGATTTGGGACAAGTGACCTAAAAGCAACAGGGAGGCATCCCGTGTACTTTGGAGGAGAAGACTTCTTCTTCCCCCTGGGGTCTTGGGGACTATGAGACAAGGATTAGACAGAAAGTTTGGCTTAGAGGGGAGGTCAACTAAGGAAGAACCAGAAAAGGAGTGTAAATGTCACAACTGTTGAACATAGAGAATCTGTGAAAGAAGGGACAGCTCCGGGGTAGCTGCAGAGGCTTCCTCAGCTGAAGAGCTTCTAGACTTAACAGCTCAGGCAGCATGAGGCCTGATTCCCAATCTGAACCAGAATCTTCCCTTCCTGGTAAGCCCCAGTCTCCTAGGAAGTCCCAGAAACCACGAACATCTGCCACCTAGTGGCTGAGAAAAATGCTGCATGACAATGGATTTGCATACTGCGGATGAACATTTCACAGATTTCATGTGGTTAATGGAATCTTATTTAATGCAAGGCATCTGCTGCACAATTATGAGTTGCTGATCTGTTCCAGATGATAGCATCAGTACATTTGGGAATGGCACTGCTTACTCCCAGACCTGTATATCCCCATTTGTCCTTCTGTGTTTAGCCCCTTGGATTCACAGGAATCCAAAACTCTTCAGGGGCAGGCAGGCCAGGAGTCCATGTCCCAAGCCCTCCCACTAATTCTGGGGTTCACTCAACGGGGATCTCATGTCTTTATTGTCCTCCAAAGTCCTCTTGGGTGATGAATATATGCTCCTAGTACAGATGTTGGAGTTAGGGAAAGGCCTTCTTGGCTCTGGGCTCTCTTTTCTCCATAAAAATTGCCCAATTATAGTGGAACTATCAATCTATATTTCCACTGTGGAATGCCAGGAGACTTGAAGGTACTTCAAGTTTTTAGTTCCTGGGTTTTAGTTTCAGTTCTTTGCCAGTGTATTGGGAGACTTTCTTTGTAGTTAATCACTAGGAGATATGGCTCCTCTCCTTGGTTTTGCCACTGATGAAAGCACAGCATGAAATTCTGCCAGTGAGGAGACTTGCTTCTTCACCTGTCTAGCTGGACCTGGGGAGCACCTTCTTCAAGTACCCTTCACTGTGCCTTAAGCAACAATACTTCATTCATGCACCCATTCATTTGTTCATCCATGCTTTTATTGCATGCCTACCAGGAGTGGCGTGCTGAAGAAAGGATAGTAGTCCTAAACAAGGATAATCGGGTAGTGAACACAAACAGATTTATAAGCAGTTACAATTAGGGTGCTAGAAGCCACACTAGAGGTATGCCCAGTTATGGAGGCTTGGAGCAAATGCACCCAACCAGTCTTGGTAGACTATACAGGGTTCCAAAGGGAGGTGACGTCCTAGATGACACTAAAAAATGAATAGCAGCCAGGCATGCAAAAAGCTGGGGAAGGAGAGAAAAGATTGTCAAGGCAGGCTCTTCCCAATTGATCTGCAGAGTTAAAAAAGAATATGAACTCCCAGGAGCCTAGTCTCATGGGTGAGAGTGCAGAGGCTGACCTGAGCAGCATTCCTTATTTTCCTCTTGAAAGTATACGCAAGTCTTCAGGCAGGTCTTGGTGAAATTTGGAGACCTCACCTGAATGGTCCAAAGTCTTTAATGGCCTTGAACTTGAACATATCTCTTAAAGAATCTTATGGTCTGAGGGTAACACAAGACTTGGTAGGACACTTGGGACTTCTCCAGAAGATGGGGCTTCTGAAATGGAACAGATGGGAAATTGGGGAAGGTGGGTATTGATGGCTTCTCTAGTTCCAGTCTAAATGGGTTGATTAAAGATACAGGCTTCTGGGGCGCCTGGGTGGCGCAGTCGGTTAAGCGTCTGACTTCAGCCAGGTCACGATCTCGCGGTCCGTGAGTTCGAGCCTCGCATCAGGCTCTGGGCTGATGGCTCGGAGCCTGGAGCCTGTTTCCGATTCTGTGTCTCCCTCTCTCTCTGCCCCTCCCCCGTTCATGCTCTGTCTCTCTCTGTCCCAAAATAAATAAAAAACGTTGAAAAAAAATTTAAAAGATACAGGCTTCTGGATGAACTAGCTAAAGATCTCCTTGGAGAAATCTGTGCATGCAAGAGTCTGAAGTGTGGGTCAGAACATTGGGTTTGGTAACCTAAGAATTTGACTCCCAATACGAGCTTCCTCCCCTAAATTTCATGACTGTTTCCCTCTGTTGGTCTTGGTTTCCTCATCTATAAAATTTGAAGATTGGCTTAAGTAATCTTGAGGAGCAACCCGTGGAACAACCTGGAACAATTTTTGATTTTAAATCAATGACTTATCAATGTATTCTTTCCTCTGAAAATTGTCCCTTTCCTCCCTCCCCAGAACAGCAAAGGCCTGGCCCAGGATACAATTGTTACACTCACAGGCCTCCTGCATGGTGGTGTCACTGACATCCATCCCCTTGCCAAGTGTTTCTGTAGTGAGAAAGGCATTGATACCCTTCTGGGGGCTTCAGGTTCAAGAGCTGCAGCCAATAAATTGTTGTCTCTCTAGTACACACACATTGCACTCCAAGAGGCTGTGAGTCTTACACTTCCCCCACTGGAAGAGCAGAGAGCCCAGGCCTTCCAAGGGTAACCTGGGACTCTGCACTGATTTGGGTGTGTAGCACTCTATGGGAGCAGACACCTGACCCCTGGGACATAGGATCAGTAGGAACTGTTCTGTACCACAGGACTGCTCCATGTGAAGCCTAAGAGTCATTTCATGCTGGCCTCTCTGCTGGTCCCAACCTTCTGGCTCTGTGTATGGCCAGCATGTGGCATAATAGAGAAAGCTTATAGCCAAGGGCCAAGTCAGTCTGGGAAGAGAGTTTCTGTACCCAGATATTCCCAAGGGAAGCCAGAGGGGCATGGAGTGGAATAGCTCCAGGTAATCAGAAAAAGGCCAGAAAACAAGAGGACCATCCAACTAAAATCCCAGGCAGGCAGCTGGAATTAGGAGAGTGTACTAGAAGGATATGGAGGCCCCATTGGAGAATAGTTGAAGAGAAGAACCAACTGCAGTGTCTGGGGATCATTTGGATCCTTGTCTCCCAATCTATAAATGAGGATAATGATTGGATATTAATGGGGATAAGTAACTGTAAATGGGATGGTGATTACAAGAGGTCAGCACTTGGAAGTATCTGTTAAATGGCTATATGAGTTTCCTGTGGCTGGCGTAACAAATGACCACATCTGGGTGGCTTTAAACAATGGAAATTTGTTCTCTCACAGTTTTGTAGACCGGCATCTAAAACCTGTTTCACTGGAACAAATGAATAAACAAACAAATAAGCGAAAAACAGAAACGGACTCATAAATACAGAGAATAAACTGATGTTTGCCAGAGGGGAGAGTGATGGGGGGATGGGCAAAATAGGTGAAGGGGAGTGGGAGGT
>NW_024412376.1:13461304-13533026 GCF_014898765.1 Herpailurus yagouaroundi | reverse complement strand
TATATATATATATATATATATATATATATATATATATATATAAAATTAAATCAGTATCACTGTGCTGAAATCAAGGTGTCAGAAGAGCTGTGCTCTCTCTGGAAGTTCTAGGACAAAGTCTGTTCCTTGCCTCTTCCAGCTTCTGATGTAGCTGGCATTCCTGGGTATGTGGTTTATGGCTCTAATCTTCAAGGCCAGTATCTCCTAAATCTCTCTCTGGTCTGTCTTCATATCCCCTTCTCTTCTGTGTTTGTCACATATTCACCTACCTCCTCCTGTAAAGACACTTAAGATTGCATGTAGGGGCCACTCTGATAATCCAGGGCAATCTTCCCACCTCAGGATCCTTACCTTATTCATATGTGAAAAGACTCATTTTCCAACTAAGATTACATTCACAGGATTCAGGATAAGGACCTGATATCTTTTAGAGCCATTACTCTCTTGACCACATAAGGATGATGATACTATGTGCTTGCAGAATTGTTGGGAGGGGTATGTAAGGTCAGGTTCTTGAAAATGCCCAGTACTATGCAGGGCACTGCACACTATAGATGGAACCCAGCAATTGCTCATTGGCTTCAAGATGAAGCTTGGGAGGTGCAGGGGCTGATCCACCCCTTAGAGCAGAACAAGGATCACAAGAAGGAGCCTAGTGTTAGAATTAGGCCTGCACATGGGGTGGGATAGGAACTAGGGAAATAGTTGGTGCTACCAATTGGTGCTACCTATGAGGCCAGTGCAGTGGTTCACTCCAGGTGGAGACAGATGGGGCTCTGAAAAGATGAGGGCATTATGAGTTCCTTAATAATGGCCTTGCCTGGCCATAAGACTTCATTTCCCAGCTTGGGATTTAAGCTAAACAAATGACCCCTTCTCTACAATCATGTCAGAGCTGTCAGGATTTCAGGTGGAATTCAGGTGCAGATTACATTTTGAATCAGGCCCTAAAGAACTCATAAAGCTGGCAGGTCTGGGCCTCCACTGGTAACCAAGATTATGGGCTGGGGAGGCCAACCTGACCTCCTTCCATTGGTGACCATGGGGCCAAGTTCTTCAGTAAATGGTGACTCTTGGTTCTGGAACTCTTTCTCATTATGAGCAATTGGAGGAGTGCTACCAGATGTTAAGCTGCTTTATTGGCTCTAAAGGTGTGGTATAAGGCCTAAAACTGAGGCTCAATGTTATGTGCTCCTGTTATGGATTGAATTTGTCCTCCCACCTGCCCCCAAATTCATATGTCGGAGCTCTAACCCTCACTGTGACTGCATTTGGAAAGAGGAAGTTTAAGGAGGTAATTAAGGTTAAATGAAGTCATTAGGATGGGGTCTTAACCCAACAGGATTGATGTCTTCATGAAAAGAGGAAGAGATACCAGAGGTATGTGTGCAGAGAGGAAAGGACATGTGAGGACACAGCAAAAAGGTGGCCATCTTTTTGTGGCCATCTACAAGTTAGGAAGTCCATACTGATCTTGGACTTCTAGCTTCCAGAACTATAAGAAAATAAATTTCTTATATAAGCCAGTCAATGGTATTCCACTTGAACAACACAATCCCATTCTCCTTCGAGAACCAGGGATCACACAACCCTCTTGTTGATACAAAGTCTGCCTCCCACAGCCCCTGATTGTTGGTGATGTTTCTGGTCAGTATGGCTGCTGTGGGTGTGGGGGGGATCTCCTTCTTCCCTGGGGTTGTGAGTCTATGTCAATCTCATCAGTTCAGTGTCAGTTGTTATGTAAGGCTTTCCCCATAACTCTGGGGTGGGAAACCCTGCTTCCCCAACAGAGTGAAGAGGAGATGATTAAAACAGGAGGTGGTTCACAAGCAAGAGATGGGGGTCTGTGTGGGGGTGGGGTGCTCCAGCACTAGAGAAATTCCAGCATTTGTTTCCTCCTAGAGCTGGGGTGGGCAGCAGTCACTTGCTCTTAGGGGCCCTTTCTCAAGTTTCTCCAGGTTCAGGTAGGCTGTGGGGTCTGCTGTGCCAGCTGCAGGTGTGGCCTGTTCAGAGTGGTTGATGTGCAGAGGTTGTCCTAACAAGATTTTGTTGGGACTTCCCTGGGTCAGGACAGATGTTGTTGGGGTTTTTTTGTTTTGTTTTTTGTTTTGGATCAGATTCTGTGCCTTCTATTAGGCCACAGGCCTGAATTCCTCTAGTCTTTAGGAAGAAGCTCTTGGAGATGGGTGGGAAAAGGGAGGAGATGGACCCAATAAGATTTCTCTCTGAGGAGTCAGAGAATTACACTGACCTTGTGGCAGGACTCCATGAACAGAAGGAGGTTCTGGAACTTGAAGTTAGATGAGACCTAATTTCTTAATCCTGGCTGGGACCCTAGAATATGGCTTGCAGCTCTGGAGGTCTTGGGAAGTGTCAGGGCCTGTGGACACAGGTGAGCCCAGGTATGCGTTCACTGGGACAAATGGCCTCAAAATTCTGACATTTTAAATCTCAACCAGGAATTCCCACAGCAACCTACAGGGGGTGCCAATCACCCAGCTTGGATTCTGTACATTGTTGTCTTTCCTTTCAACCCTGAGAGAACGTGGAGGCATGGGATTTTTGATAGATTTCAAAAGAATTTGATAAGAGTCCAGGAATTTTCCAAAAATGTAAGCTTTTCTGCTCCTAGTATCTGCCTTTATGTTGCATATATTACTTTATTGCATGTACCTGGTTGTGGGTGGTAGGTTGGCAGGGAGCAAGAAGATGCTAAACATCATGGAAATAGATTGAGGACCCATGGATGGAATCTAGTCAGTAAACACCTCAGCAGTGGCCAGGGCCTTTTCTGGATGCGTAGACTTGTTTCTCTAAAACCCTCCTGAAGTCACTCAAAATAGAAAGGCATTAGAGTCTGCTAACAGCTGGCTGTGCTTGCCAATGGGGAAGCAGGCTGGCCAGGTAAATTTGCACCAGATTAGGTGTGCATTCTGTCTCTTTCAAGGAAAGTGAGAGTCTAGCTCACTCTCTTTCTTCCCTGTATCACAGAATTGCATCCTTCTCTATCCCGAATTCTAGATTACTTCCTTGCCTCTCAACCCTTGTCCAGCCCATCATCAAGTCCCATCAATTTGGCTTCCAGACTATCTCCTGACCCTATCAACCTCACTTCCTCACCTAGAGTGTTCTCCTCCCACTTCCCCCTATGCCACTGACACCCCTCCAAGCTATCAGCCTCTCCTCAGTCCACATCACAGCACCTGGCTAACCCACAGGCATCTACCGTACTCTACTCCTGACACCACCCCCTCCTGCTATAGTCACACTGGCCTCCCCCAAAATAAAAATTCCATCACATCACCCTCTGCTTAACCCCATCAGTGGCTTCCTCTGGCTCATAAGAGGAGAGCAAAACTGACTATGCCTTCTTGGTCCTGCCTGCTCTGCCTCTGCCCAGCTGTCAAGCCTGGCCAGAACCATGCACATCCTTAAGTTCTTTCTCCATGGCCATCTGACCTCTTTCAGACTCCAGGACTCGCCATGTTCATCATGTTGCCTCTTGCTGAGCCTTTTGCGCACATTGCTCTTTCCTTCAGTGTTCTCTGACTCATTCCCTTCTATCTCAGTTTCAATGTCACTCACGCAGGAAGGCTTCCAGGATATCCTACAGGGCAGATTCTCATCTTTTCTCCTCCCTGTCATCGGTTCTCTCTCCAGCATCACATTGATCACAGCTGCAACCATTTTAAGATGACTCTCTCCCCCACACCCATACAAGCTGCACAGAGTAGTGGCTCCTGCTTTTTTCTCACTAATTCCCCAACACCTAGCCTGTGGAAGCTTGCTCAGCAGACATCTGTTAAGTGGGTGAAAGACAAAATGGAGGATCTGAAGGACAAATAAAATGGGCAGGGTAGGCAGGGGTGAACATTTAGAGTGAAAGGGATTATAATTAGCACTTCTCTCTCTCTTAGATCCTTTTTAAAAAATAATTGTTGGTTTCTTTTCTGCATGATGCAGTGATACATATTAATGTTTTTTTCAATGTGTGCATCTCAGTTGGAGGATCTGGAGGCTGAGGGGATGCCACAGGAACAAAGACCATGAAACAAGGGCAGAAGGAGTTCTTAGAGCCCCGTTCCCTAAGGTGGGAGACCACATGCAATTCTGAACGAAAGACTGGACAGCTCTGTAGGGCTTGCATTTTCCTAGGTGGTTCTCAGCAACCTCATGGGTATGGCCTAGGAGCATCAAGTTCAACTTGCTCCTGTGTGCCCTTGGACATGTTATGAGACCTATGTGTCTTATTTTCCTCATCTGTCAAATGGAGATCAATAGTAGGGTCATATGGAACTTCCAAAGAGATTTTATAGCACACATGGTATTTAAGAGTACATATAATCTGTGCTCAACAGATATCTTTATTACATTAATCACTATCCAAAGGTTCATCAAAACAGGTTCCTGGACCCCTCTTTTGCAGTGGACCAAGACCAATAGAGTCACAATGTTGAAGAGACCTAATTCTCCTTATCAGTGCAACATGTTCCTTTTCTTGGTAATTGTGTGAAATTTCATGATTAGGCATGAAAAATGACCTCATTTTTACACTTTTAGGCTACTTTTACCACAAAGTACAAACATTATCAAAATGGAGAGGCTTTACTTGATTTTTCTATTCATTTGGGCAGAAGTTCTTGAAGATTTTCAACTTGAGACTGTGCCTAAGGAATGTGTTTTCTGCCTGAAAAATAGCTCACATAGAAGAAAAAGAAAAGCACAAAATTTGCAGATGAAAGGCATGGGATCCAAAAGGCCCTTGTTTGCTAGCTTCCTGGATTCAGTTCTTGTAAAGTGGGAAAACAGCTTTGCTTTTTCAAGCCAATATTTGGTAGATTATAGTAGGAAGATGTTCCCTGGAGCCCCTCCAGCCATCACTGGCTTTACCATTATTAACACTCTCATGATTTCACTCTTTCAAAGAAAGGGATTTCTCAAAAGTTCCAACTTTAGGGCACTAGTAAGTTAGAAATGAGGTCTCTGGTTTAAATTAAATAGTCCCTAGCCTTCGTACTAGGGAGCTTCTTCAGGAGTTTCTAATAGATTTTCTTCTAACACAAGAAGATACTCTCTTTTGCACAACTCACATTAAGGCTTACTGAGGCAAGGCAGGAGAACAACCCTTTTTTCCCGGTAACCTCCAGCCATTTTCTCCAGTGCTCCACCACTTGGTTGCTCCATTACCCAATTACCCAGTGCAGTGGTTCTGTCATTTAACTGTCCCTCTGGGTAAGAACATTTGGAAGCAGGGATTTTGCAAAGGTTCTGCTCCTGGAAGTTATTTGTTGGTACCAAACAAACACATTGAATGAAAAGGGAATCTGGAATGCTTTAGAGTGAGGATAGTTGGGGACTTGACCAGGACAAAGCAATATGCAACTGTTTGTTTGCTTCCTGAAAGGATGGGGTAGGGTCTTCTATCTAGTCACTGAGAGCCTCTGGGCCAGTGCAGGATGAAGAGACACTGTATTCATTCTTGGCAGTTCTCTTCAGCCCCTCTTGTTTGTGCCTTGGTCAGCATTACCAGGATTAGGAAGTGAAGGCCCTCTGTGCAGTTCCTGAGTCTTGAACAAGCAAGGCAAACACAATCACAGGAGACCTTAGCCTCAGTCCTGGGACACATTGCCCTTAGTTCATGCCTTAGATTTGGTGCTTCTATTACTGCATCCATTGACTTGTGATGCTGCCAGTAATTCTGCCTCTCCCATCAGATGTTGAGTTCCCCCAAGATGGTAATCATGGACATCCTGTCACTTGGTTTCCGAGCACAGAGAAAGGCACTCAACACTAGTTAGATCCAATAACACAATGAAGGTATGAATGAATGGATGGATGAATGAGTGCATTTTAATGACAAAGGTATTTTTGTCTCACAAAGTCATTGTCTTATGAGGAAAGAAAGCAAATAAGAAAGAGACCAGTAAGAAGTCTTGTGTGCAGAATTGCTTCCTGTGCCTTTTGACCTTGAGTTATGAAGCATGACCTTTACTGCTTGTTGAGCACAGACTGCTTTTAAAGGATATCCTTCGACTGCCCTCCTAGAAGGAAGGGGAGATTAGATTATGTTCTCAAAGCCCACCACTTTCAGGGCCTTCTTAACCTTCTCTGAAATAAGAAGACAATAAGGGAAGGTGACAGCAGTAGGGAATTTCCAAGCAGTCCTGGAGGGAGGCGGAGTCCATTTGGGCTGATGGGGGTAGGAAAAACTCTTAGTGGAAGTAGCTGATTCATTGAGAGCCAACTGAATGTCAAAGAAGACAGGATAACCGAGAAAATACCCTTCCCTCAAGCTTTCCCTACACCCCTATGCAAATATGTGCACCTGTGTGTACCTATGTGTACACATGAATGCAAGCACACACACACAAACACACACACATACACACACACACAATAAATATAAACATATCATGTCCTCTGGGAAGTAAACCATGTGGTAGACACAGGTATTTAATGGAAAGTTGCTTCTTCAGAATAGGTTAATACACTAAGAGCCCAAGAAAACATAGCCTAGGGTAACAGGAATTTGGATATAACAAAGTCAACATCAACTATTCTCATGGAGGGGCAGGCTGAGAGGAGAAGGAAGAGCTGCATGGGCAAGCCACAGGTAATCCTGATTTACAAAATGAGGAGGCAGAGGATGGGTTCCTACACTTCCGCTTTCTCCAAAAGGGCTAACAAAATGGTATGAATTAGGAGTCCTGGAATCTGCATCTGTCTTGAGGTTCCCACCAAAAGTCCCAGGACCCCAAACCATTGTTGATGTTTAAGCCAGAGCAGATATCTGCCACCAGTGGTGTCAAACCAGAGCCTGGGCTGAAACAGACTGCACAGTGCCATGGATCTGAGGTGCACCCAAGCATTCATTGACTTCACAACATCTCAGTCTTGTATTTTAGGAGCCTGGGTTTCTCAGCCTCCACTTACGGCTTTATGTTAGGATTTTACTAGAGTGAATCTCTATGGGATAATGATGATCCTTTGCATATCTAAAATACCTTGTAGTTTATCAGGTGCTTGCTTTTGCTCTACCTCATTGCAAGTAGGCTGACAGTTAAACAGGGTGGGGTCACTACTTTCATCTTGTAGGCAAGAAAATTGCAGTTTAGAGAAATCACAGAGGAAAGGAATGCCTGGCCATGCTTCAGCTGCTTCATGGCCCTGAGAATTCTATCTTTTTCCTCACTGATCTGAGGTGTGTTTGCAATGTGTAAAGGCTCTGTATCAGGGGTTTCAAGGGATCCAGGGGTGAAGGAGTGTGTACCTGCTGTCATGAAGCTTTGAGCCTGATCACCCATCTTGCTGTTGTATCACCCAGCTTAGAGTGAGATTCCTATCTCTATGGCATAGGGACAGAAAGGCCCCCAAAGAGCTGGGCCCTCTCTCTTCTGGGACCTTGTTCCTCAGGGCTGCAGCCACATTCTCATTGTCACACCCTGGATCCAGTCTTTTTTCAAAATGAGCCTCCTTTACATGGTTAAGCCAGGGATACCTAGAGCTACACAATAAATCTGAACATTCTTCTGAAACATGTTTTTTAACAAGTAATTTAAAAATTTATTCTATGTCAAAACACAAAAGATATATTATGGAACAGAATGCAAAAATCACCTGAATTTTAAAGAAAACCTGAGGCTTCAGAAGCCCTGCATACTTGTGGAAGTCTTGTGGGTAACAGAGTCCACCTGTTATCTCCACTGTGTCACTGTGGGCACTCTGGGGGAAACAGGCTACTTCTTCTCTGCTTTCTCTCCCTTTTATCACATGACTTAAACTAGAATGTGCTGGGTTTTCAAGACTCCTTGAGTTCACACAAACCCTGGTCCCACCCATAGGGCATCCTGACAGGCCTATGCTTTTGTCACTGGTTAGGAGACTCTTGGAAGATACTGAGTACTCCCTCAGGTGGAGAGAAGCAACCAGAAAGGGAGAGCAGAGCACTGACACTGACTTCAGGATGCCCCTGCTTGGCATTTCTAACATAGCCACTAACCAGCTGGAGGTCTGACTGTAGACTTCATTTCCCCATCTTTGAATGAGGGGCTTCTTTTGATTATCCACATGGTCACATCCACTGTTGAATTTGGCAGGGCTTGGTGAGCTCCTGTGTGACCTCAGAGTGCTGGGATGAAAGCTAGACATTGACTCAGGCCTCACCCTCGTTTTCCCTCTTTCCCAATGAGATGTTGTTACCCAGCCTTCAAGATCTTTCCAGCATTGCCTTCTCCATGTCCACAGCTCCTGATCCATTCAGGTTCTTCTCTTCTCCCTTCTGGACCATCACAACAGTCTCTCACTGGGCCCCCTTGCTCTGCTGCTGTATTCCTCCACTTTCCATGCACTAGTTTCAGGAGGTGATCATGTCACTCCTGCTCAAGACTTTCAATGGCTCCCCATGGCTGCTTCAGGGAATTTTTGAGACCCTAAATGATATAACCACCCCTGGACCCTCCTCCACGCTCCTGCCTGGCTTCATCTCTTACCTGCTCACCTCAATCATAGCACTGTTGTAGTGATGCAATCATGTTTACTTCCCTGTCTCTTCCTCCAGACCAGCAATCAGCAAACATGTTCTCTTAAGAGCCAGATAGTAAATACTTTCAGATTTGTTGGCCATGTGCTCTCTGTTACAGCTATTCAACTCTGCCTTTATAGCACAAAGCAGCTATGGACAATTTGTAAACAAATGGACAAGGCTGTCTTCCAATAAAACTTTATTTATAGAAACAAGCAGTGAATTGGATTCAGCCCCCAGGTTGTAGTTTGTTGTACCCACTCAGGGACCATCAATGGTCTGTTTAATGACTGTCTCATGGGCCCCAAGGTCCCCAGCACACTGTCTGGCCCATGTTGATATTTCATAAAATATGTTTGTTGTTGTTGTTATTATTATTATTCTATGAGAGAGAGAGAGAGAGAGAGAGAGAGAGAGAGAGAGAGAGAAACCCACACAGGCTCCATGCTCAGTGCCAGAGCCTGCTAGGGTTTGATCCCATGACCCTGGACTCATGACCTGAGCTGAAATCAAGAGTCAGACACTTAACTGACTGAGCCACCCAGCCACCCCATAATTTGAATGAATGTATGACCAGGACAGCTGTGTGGAGGGAACAGTAGGGCATGACCTGTTTTTCCTGCAGATCCAAGTCTAACACTAGAGCATTGTGAGCAGGCTCAGGCTTCAGGGTTAGACTCTGCTGCCAGATGAGGGCTTCTGCTTCCAGCATTGGATCTCAGGAGGAGAAACCCCAGGCTTCATAGATTAGCACTGGGTAAGCTTAGAGTGAGATTCCTATCTCTATGGCATAGGGACAGGAAGGCCCCCAAATGACCCAGCCATAGAGTGAGGGAAGCCACTCGCCAGCTCCCAGTATTGAGCAAAACCTCATGGGGCCAGGCTGTCTCAAAAATGTGTTAGCTATGACTGCTCTGGGCCCAGAGCTTCATGGTAGCCATTGGGAGAGTGGGAGAATCCAATGACTCCCAGAAAACTCCAACTATATGTGAGGCAAGAAAGCTCTTATTCCCTTTCACCCTTTAAAGCTGTGTCTGTGGCTCTCTTGCTTCTGGGATACCTTGGGTCCTATCCAAGCACTCATTTGGAGAAAGAAAGAACTTTCTTCCTTGACACCTGGTAGACCTTTTGTCTGAAGCCATCCTACCACCTGGTGGCAATATCTAGGAATTGCATCCCCATCCTGGCCAATCCCAGAGAATCTTTGTTGGCTGGGTTGTCCCACCTCCAAAGCCCTCTCCAACAACATAATAGGACTCCAATCATTCTGCAAACTCTGTGAAGCTCTATCTTGTAAAGATACCTAGCAGCATCAATGACACTCTTTTCCCATGTAGTAGCCTGGCTCTGTCCCTCACCTCCTCTAGGTCTGAGCTCTCAGTGAGGTCCTCCCTAATAACTGCTGTGAAGGAACCCCATCCTCCTCCCCACTCCTCTCTACCTTCTTTCCTTTCCTTCACTGTGCCGTCACATCCTGTAATTTTTGATAACATCTGTTTGTTTATTGCATCTGTCCACCCTACTAGAATGTAGGCTTTCTGAGGGTGTACGTCTTATTCAAGTTTCTATCCCTGTGGCTAGAACAGCACTGGCACACAAAGGCTCCCATTAAATGTTTGATGAATGAATACACAGTACCAAATACACACTAGTCCATGATTTTGCTTTCTTTGAACACTTGACTTCAGGTCTGTGAACTGTATTCCATTATGTGCTATCTACATAGCATTAAGTATGTAATCTCATATTTTCTCCTGGATTGCAAATTCTGAAGGATATTATGTTTGCATTTTCTAACTTAAACTGAAGCTCAATAAATAAATATTTATTATGAATATGATCATGTTATTATCATTCATAATAATCCTTCACATTTATAATCTGTTTTATAGTTTCTACCCGTGATCTTCTCGACAATTCTATAAAAGATTAAAAATAGGAATTATGAATCTTGTTTTTATATAAGGAACTTAAGGCTCACTAAGGTTAAATGACTTGCCCAAGATCACACAGCTCCTGAGTGGATGTGCTGGGACTTCTGACTCCAGACTGAACATCTGTTCCCTGTTTTTCTTGATTAGCATCCAAATGGAGAGACTGTCCCTGAGATGAGGCTGTTGGGAAAATGTGACATCACAATGTGGACAGAGAGGATCTGTACAAAGGGCCTGTGATCTGTAGAAAAGCTGATTCTCTGGGGCGCCTGGGTGGCGCAGTTGGTTAAGCGTCCGACTTCAGCCAGGTCACGATCTCGCGGTCCGTGAGTTTGAGCCCCGCGTCAGGCTCTGGGCTGATGGCTCAGAGCCTGGAGCCTGTTTCCAATTCTGTGTCTCCCTCTCTCTCTGCCCCTCCCCCGTTCATGCTCTGTCTCTCTCTGTCCCAAAAATAAATAAACGTTGAAAAAAAAATTTTAGAAAAGCTGATTCTCTAGCATTCTTTGCCTCTGCTGTATTAATATGCTATTGTAACAAAGTACCTGAGATTGGGAAGCTTAAACAACAGAAATTTATGGAGGTTCGAAGTCTGAGATCAAGGTGTCCACAGAGTTGGTTTCTCCTGAGGCCTCTCTCCTTGGCTTGTAGACAGCCACCTTCTCCCTGTGTCTTCACCTGGTCTTTCCTCTGTGTGTGTTCATGTCTTAATTTCTTTTATAAAGACACCAGTTATATTAGACTGGGGCCCACCCTAGTGACTTCATTTGACCTTAATTTCCTCTTTAAAGGCCCTATATCCAAATACAGTCACATTCTGAGGCCTTTCAACATATGAACTTGAGGGCACGCAATTCAGCCCATAATATTCCACCCCTGGTACTCACCTCCATCGGACAAATATCACCTTCTTTCTCCACAGGTCTGTGCACTCCTTGGAGAGTCTTTGGATATCTTCCTGCCTGTTCAGAATTGTGGCTGGTTGTCTGATTACTGGCTTGTGGAAGGACAAGATCCCAGGCTGCCAGTGGCTGAAAGGGTGGAAAACCCCACAAACCCAAGAGACCCCTGCAGGAAAATCAGCTGTTGTAAACTACGACCACTTTGCCTGCCAACAAATTAACATCCTGAGTAACAGAGTACTTTCCTTCTAAGAGGAAAGCCTTAGGGCCAATATCTAGAACTTTCTGTGCACATGCACAGAGGAGGCAAGCACTCAGAATTTAATTTTAGAGACCTAAGGAGCTCTCCAATTTTTTTCCAATTAACTGGCACCTGAAATTTGTTCAGCTTATTTTGGAGCAAACCTCTTTGTGACCCTGGACCACAGTTTCTTAACCTATAAAGTGAGGGGCTTGGGCTAGACCTAACAGTAAGATTTAAAAGGAAGGTTTGGGTCCCAGCTCCAATACCAGCTAACTGTAAGACCTTGGTCAAGTCACTTAACCTCTCTGCAACTTAGTATCCACATCATAAATAAAGAGTAGGATCAGGTAATCTGGAATTCAGCACTGTTTCTAAAATTCTCTGTTTTAAAATATTTTCAAGCAGTTATAAACTTACAAAAACATAGGAAGTACAGTTATATAACAAAACCTTTTCCTTCCTGATCACATTTGAGATAAGTGTGTTTCCACAAACAAGGACATGTGCCTCTATATGTACAACACAACTATCAGCACCAGGGGATTGGCATCGACACATTGCTATCATTGTAATCTTCAGACCTCGTTGATGTTTCACCAATTGGTTCAATAAGATCTTTCAAAGCAAAAAGACCCGTTCAAAATGATGTGCTGCCTTAGGTTGTCACTTCTATTTAGTCGTATTCAGTCTGGGACAATACCTCCATTTTTTCCTTGATTTTCATGAAGATTGCAGTCCAGTTATTTTGTAGAATGTTCTTCATTGCCAGGCCCCCTTCACAGGGACACTTCACTTGGACTCTGACTTCCCACATCACTCATCCTGCTGCATGGACAGCCTGTTGCCCCCTCCAGGCTCTGATTATCACCTTTCCTTGAAGATATCCTCATTGCTTGGCTTTGGCTCCACCATCCCTAGCCAGGCACCTTTCCTTGTGCATGTCCTCCTCACTGGTCTCCTGCAGCTCTGAGACTGTGGCTGTCCTGTCCCTGAATTGAGGACACAGTAGGTACTCCATCACACATCATGGCTTCATGACCAAATAGTTCTTTGTGAAAGGGAAGATAGTAGCTTAGGACTTTAGTCATGAGTGTGTCCTCTGAGTGTGGATGATGCCTGCTAATTGGGAGTCAATAAGAAGGAAGAGAAGGACAAGGATGTCCCAGGATTTAAGGGAGGGTTGGTAGTGGGGTCAGGAACAGAAAAACAAGGAAGCCGAGGGCACTAAGTCAGGTGTTGCACATTCCAGGGCTCAGGAAGAATGTGTATGAAGTTCACTTTTGGGGTCTAGAAAGAGAATCCCAGAAGAGCAGGATAGGTATGGGTCTCACTTTGGGAGGCTATCTCACATGGGGATTTGTTCCCAGGTGAGTGACAGAATAGTTCAGATTGTAAAACTATAAACAGGAGATGTGGGATGTGCAACTTAGTGAGGTCAAGACTCTGTGAAGCCAGAAGCATCGTCTTCAGGCACACACACACTGTCCACGTGAGCTACTGGGAGCTGCCCCTGTAAGAGCTGCAAAGTCCCCAAGGAGCTGCACCCAGTGCTTGTGCTAAAGAGCTACAGGGAGGCTGATGTAGTTCAGCATGGGACTTTGTTCAGAGCTGTGTAAAGCTGACAAGAGCTGCCTGTAAGTGGTGAGTTCCCTGTCATTTGTGGCATTCAAGTTGAATAACTGCTTGCTGGGGTTGATATAAAGAATTTCAAGGGGACCCAAGTCCAGGCCATGGATGGAGTGAGGGGAGGAGAGGAAACTCAGTAAGGACCCACTCCAGTCTGAGATCTTGTCATTCAGCATGCCCTATGATGGGGGTTTGGTTCTACTGAGTGTTAACTGTGTGCCAGGCTTTGTGCATCACTTCATCTGCATCATTATACCCTGGTATTGGCCTTACGCAGTCCATGTGACAATTCTTCCCATTTTATAGGCAAGGAATGTGAGGCTTAGATGTTCATGTTCTTGGGGATAAGCCCTAAACCTTGGCCAGTGTGATTCTGGACCTGACCCAATAGCGCAGGTCCACTGCCCACTACTATTCCCAAGGCCAACTCAGGACAAAGGAGCCCAGGCCTGCCAGCTCCCCTGGGGTGGGTCACACTGAGGTCTGGCTCTGCTCTCCACATCTGTGCCAGCAGCTGCTCACACAGCATCTGAGCCCCTGGGTGATCTGGGGACAGTGCTTTGGAAAGTTGCTCCGCAGGGAGGGGCAGCCCATTCACACACGCAAGCAGAGAGAAATGAGCCAAGAACCAAAGATAGAAAATGCCTCTTATTGGGCCTGTTCTGATGTAAAAATGCAGAACTCAGAATTAAACAGGCACTTTGCATTGCAGAGCAATAGTGCCTAATTAAGCTATTCTGGGGCCTAGGGGCACTTAGGAATTTTGTGAGTTTTTATTGCTCAAGACAATGAATAATACATGAGTCTGTACAGTCTCAATTCAAATGATGACTCATCAGTCACACCGAAGGCTTCCTTCCAATCCTGTCCACATTCTGATGTGATCTTCCTATACTTCAAAAACCCTAGGCTTCGCAGCCTGGGCCCCTCTATTTCTTGGTGATTAAAGTTTGGCTCTTTTAGAAAAATTCCTTTCAAAGGTGAAACATGGACCCTTGCTGGTCTGCAAACTACTTTTCCTGGTCCATGAAGAGATAAGCACAGAAATGGGGAGTAAATGCTTAGAAGCCTTTATAATAATTTAACAGGGTGACTTTGTGTGGGTGGAATCTAATAATGAAAGTTTGGGCTTGCATTTTATATGTTTGTTTTTTAGTTCATTTTTCTAGTAATTCAATTTTATTATGTTTTATGACAATATTGGCTTGCAATAAGTTAGCAATTTAAAATTAAAAAAAAAAAAAGCCCTTGTTCTTCTCCCACAGATGGTCTAAGAAGTGTGGGTCCAGGCCATGGTCTTTCCTGCTCATTGCAAACTCTGCATAGCACATGGTCAACTTCATGACTCTTGGTCCCAGTTACTGCAAGGTGGCAGGCAGTGGTTCAAACACCTGGGGAGGAGGGCTGTGACTTGCATTCACTGTGAGGCTCTCGGTGCTGAGCACCAACTGTGTGGCCCCTTAGCTCAAGACCACAGCTGATCTTCCTGGAGCCACAGTGTCCTCCTGGGGCTTGCAGACCAGTCACGGAATCAGGTCATCAAAGTTCAAAATCCTGACTTTGCCATGAAATGATTGGTTGACCTTGGCCAAGTCACTTCTCTCTTTGGGTTTCAGGTTTCTCATTTGTAAAATGAAAAAAAAAAATTCATTTCAAAAGCCCTTCCCATCCTTTCATTCTATGACTCCAACATCCCTTGGGAATCGCCACGATGTCCATTTTAAAACAAGAAAATCAGGGGCGCCTGGGTGGCGCAGTCGGTTAAGCATCCGACTTCAGCCGGGTCACGATCTCGCAGTCCGTGAGTTCGAGCCCCGCGTCAGGCTCTGGGCTGATGGCTCGGAGCCTGGAGCCTGTTTCCGATTCTGTGTCTCCCTCTCTCTCTGCCCCTCCCCCGTTCATGCTCTGTCTCTCTCTGTCCCAAAAATAAATAAAAAACGTTGAAAAAAAATTAAAAAAAAAAAAAAACAAGAAAATCAAGGCCATACTTCTTAAAAAATTTTTTTTAATATTTATTTAATTTTGAGAGAGAGAGAGAGACAGAGTGTGAGCCAGTAAGTTGCAGAGAGAGAGGGAGGCACAGAATCCAAAGCAGGCTCCAGCCTCTGCACTGTCAGCACAGAGCCCTATGCAAGGCTCAAACCCATGAACGTGAGATCATGACCTGAGCTGAAGTTGGATGCTCAACCAACTGAGCCACCCAATCAACCCTCAAGGCCATATTTCTAAATAAGTTCTCACAGCATATTGAAAGCAGTTTCTCAACCTAGACCCAGAAGAATCACTGACATCCAACACTCAAATTTTCTTACACATCTATTAAGGTTTAATGTAATATAACAGCTGCACATATCTGAAGTGTATATTGTGGTGAATTATAACATATGCATTCACCTGTGAAGCTATCATCTCAACCAAAATACAGTTGATTCCTGAACAATACAGGGGTTAGATGTACCAAGCAGTTGAAAATCTGTGTATAACTTTGACTCTTCCAAAACTTAACTACTAGTAAGTCTAATGTTGGAAGATTTATCGATAACATAAACAGTTGATTAACACACGTTGTATGTATTATATATTGTATTCTCACCATAAAAATAGGCTAAAGAAAGGAAAATGTTATTAAAAAATTGTAAGGAAGACAAAATACATTTACAATTCTATACTGTACAAAATCCTCATATAAGTGGACCCGCATAGTTCAAACCCATGTTATTCAAGGGTTAAGTGTACTGATCATTTCCATCTCTTCCAAAAGTTGTCTTATGCCCCTCCAAAATCCTCTTTCCCCTTAACCTCTAGGCCCCAGGCAACCAATGATCTGCTTTCTGTCACTTCAGATGGTCGCATTTTCTAGAATTTTACATAAATAGAATCACATGGTACGTACATTTTTTTGCCTGTCTTTTGTCACTCAGCATAATGATTTTGAGATTTATCCATCTTGCTGTGTGCATCAATCTTTTTTATTGCATTATATAGATATACCACAACATTTTATCTGCTCAATAGTTGATGATAAATTTGGTTGATAAAATTTGGGTTGTTTCTAGCATTTGCTATTACGAATATTACTAAACATTCATATGGAAAGTCTGTGTGAACATGTGCTTTTATTTCTCTTGGATAAATACATAGGATTTGAATGGCTGGATCGTAAGGTAGGTATATGTTAAACAATTTAAGAAATTACCAACTGTTTTTTTAGTGGGTTGTACCATTTTACAATTCCATCATATTTGTTGAGAATTCCAGTTGCTCTACACCCTTGTCAACACTCAGTACTGCTGGTCTTAAATTGTAACTGTCTGGAAGATGCATAGTAGTATCTCAGTGTGGTTTTAATTTGTACTTCCCTTATGACTAATCAAGTTGAACATCTTTTCATGTGCCTATTGATTGTTTGTAAATCTTCTTTTGTCAACTGTCTGTTAAATCTTTTCCCATTTTTAAACTGGCTAATTTGGTTGCAAGAATTCATTATATATTTTGGATAAAAGTCTTTTGTTTGACGTACATGTTGCAAGTATTTTCTCCCAGTCCCAACACTTGATCGTCAGTTTTTTGATCGTGTACAATTTCAAGGAGCTTTACAACTCTCTATAAGGTTATCCATGCGACTGAGGCCTAGTCATGGACCCAGGTGAAGAACATAAGCTTTAAGTATCCAGGCCTGGAAAAGGATGATGAGGCTGGTGCCAGTGGCAGAAATAGGTCCAGTGAAGGTGGAATACTTTTTGTGAGTAGGACAGTGTGCATAATTTCAGGTCTATTGAACTTTAGGAGATGATGATAAAGATAAGTGGAAAACTTCAGCAGGATATGGACAAATGAGATTCATACTGTCCCTACCAACTATCCAGAGAAACTATAGCCAAGGGAAGAGGTTTGGTGAAATCATCAAGGGAGATCTGGTGGACTTTGTTACATGAAATGCAGATCAAGTCTGTAGAGGACATGAAAAGAACAAGAGACCAAGGGCTGAAGAATGAGGGAGTGATTACCCCCAGCCAGAGAGAGGAAGAAGGGGAAACATGGAGGCCTGATGAGAGCTCAAATTGTTGTATTTGACTTTTGTGATATTGGCCAGGGAGATGTGTGCACAAGCAGATTTGAACGAAATGAAAGATTTAAAGTGATATACATAAGAAAGGGCTTCTAGATACCAGAGGAGGAGAAGAAGAGGGTAGGAAAGGAAGTTTGCCAACAGAGGAGAGGCAGAAATGAGGAGGAAGACCAAACAGTCCAAGGACTTGAAGAGGAGGAGAGATTAATTTGAGCAGTTTTTGTGAAATATTATTTGTGGAAGAGACAGCTGATACCAGACGATCCGTTGCAAGTTTTAATGTGTGCATATAGTGTTCTCTCTTCTTCATCTCCCTTTCAAGACAATTTCTAGTAAAGACCTCTGATGCACCTCAAAATTTTGGAGTCAGATTCGTATTTATTCTGAATGCAACAGTATGCTGAGGTTGGCCTCAAGGCAGCCCCTTTTTTTCAGGTTACAAAAAGCTTCAATGGTGGGTGTGAGTAGCTCTTGAATCAGGGCAAGGATCTTGTCTGTCTCTTTTTTTTGGGAAATGTTGGCGCTTCATATGTTCTCATCGAATGTTGGTTGAACGTTATTGTAAAAAAGCCTATAGTCAGGTATTATATATATTGCCTGGGGAATAAGTGTGGGGGAACCAGTTATTTCTAAAGGAAGCATTAAGCAGTTAGTCTCTGCCCCCCAACTCCATCTTTTCTTCTCCATGTGACCACATGCCTTTCGTTATGTAGATCATTTTGTCCTCTTGCTTTCCACACATTTGCTTATTACACCAAAAAACCTAGCAAACAATTCCCATTGTTAACGATGCTCAGACACATGACGGCAGACTGCAAACAAATATCTTAAAACACAAAGACTTCTTTCTGGAGTGCTATAGGAATTGGAATATGTTAGCACACAGTAAGTTCATTGGTCTGAAGAACACCATGTGTGAATTACGGTCAGGGGGAAGACAGGTTATTACCTTGGGAACTTGTCTTACTCTTCATTTTTCAGGTTTGTCTTCCTTAACCCTAGAATTGGTTAAATTTGCCATAGAACACTGGACTTCCCTTCAGTGAGATTTTCCACTCTGTTATTGCCTGTCCAGTGTTGGCTTTCCCTACCAATACAAGCTGCAGGAAGGCATTCACCAATGCTTACCTTAATCATGGGGATGTGCTCATACCTAGGGACACTATAGATGCTTAATAAATGTGTGTTAACTGAATAGTTTATTGACTGATGCCTTCTATGTTCCTGGTGGAAGAGCCACAGTCTAGAAAGGAATGAGAAGTCTCCTCCATCTCCCATTGCTCTTCCAGGGATCTAGGAAATGGCTTCCCACCCAATAAAGAGCTGATGTTCTGCCTCAACATTATTTTCAAATGTAAAGTCATGAATTTTTACTCTGTAAGAAGCTTTTAGAGTTTTTCTAAAGATCCCTTTTACCAAGGAGGACACAAAGTTTAAACATATGCCTGAGAATGATACCTGAACCCAGGTATCAGATCCTCAGGCCAGAGTCCTCACCTTGAACAGTGTCCAGAAGCTGTGTGGCCCCATAGTTAAATCTGTCTCCATTTAGATCAGACTGTCTGTGTGTGAATACTAGCTCTACCACCTCTTATCTGCATGACGTTGGGCAAGTCACTCTACCTTTTTCAGCTTGGTTTCTTCAATCTGTAAACAAGGCATAACAATAATACCTACTGAGGACTGATGGGTATTGAAAAACATATAAAAGTATTTAGAAGTGTTTTTGGCATATAGGAAACACTATGCAAATATTATCTGTTATTAACAAAAAGGGTTGCGTGGTATTTCTTAGTCTGTTCAGAGCCACTCAATCCAGTGATTGGAGGGGATGAAATCTGAGACATTCCTGATTTCAGTGGCAAGTGAGAGGTTGAATTAGGACTTAGGGAACTGAGGCTCATGGGGATGTTTTCAGGGCTTAAGTATGGCTGTCCCTCAATAATCCTGATTCTTAGCACTTCACTCTGAGTGAATACCTTCTTTTCTCTGAGCCTCAGTTTCCTCATTTGAAGGGAGGAAATGGCCATCTCTGCCCTGCTACCTACAAGGGCAACAGAGATGGGTGAGAAGGTGATTTTAAACAGGAAAAATGAAAGTTTTCACAATCATTTTTCCAAACAAGTTGTCAGGGGGAAAATACCAACGGAGTTTTGAGTCTAAAATACTCTTCCTGGAAGAAATTGCTGTGAATCTGCTTCTTAGGAAACCAGATGATATAGAGTGGCAAGTTAACAGTTCACTTCATTGGCTACATCTGTGCCCAGGGTGGGCACTGCCAGCGGAGGTGGCAGAGTGCCCAGGCCAGTGACACCGACACTGGGCAGCCGGGAAGAGGCAGTGACATCTGTGTGCAGGCAGGAGCAGATGCATTTGTCAGGGTTTTGCTCTTTCTTTTCTAAATTCAGAATGTTTGGGGAGAGAACAAGAGAGAGGAATACTGATTTCCCCGCCAGGAAAGGATGATGGATGGCAGGAGATGGTGGAAAACATGGCCACTTCCTTCCCTCCACTCCCTATCCATCCCATCTCCAACTCTTCTGTGAAGGCTCTCTGCTTTCGTCTCTCTCCCTTGACCTCTGCTACCTCCCCAGGTTACTTCACTCCACTTCTCACTCTGTCTTTCCTCGCTCCCTAACCACAAATGCTGTCTGGGCTCAAAATTATACCACGTTGTTTCAGAAGGAGTTATTTCCCTTGCGTGTAATGGAATCTCTGTGACCAGAAAGGTGTCAACCCTAGTCCGAGTCATTTGTGATGCCTGGCAGCAGAGTGCATTTTCCCGGGGGGCCAAATGGTCACAATTGTGCTGTGAGCAGCAATAGAGACTGGACAAGGGCAGAGACATGTGGCTGGGAGGAAGGATATGTGAAGGCTGGAGGCTGTTACTGGGGACAGTCCAAAAGATAAGTGTAAAGACAGAAAAGGCTGGGGTGCAGGGGGAGGGGTTCCTTAGAACAAGGGTTGGCCTGGATATCAAGAGCCAGGACTCTGAATTCCAGCACCGACAGCACCTACCTGACTTTGAAGAGCCACACCATCAATCTGTTGACCACTTAAGAGAATGAAAGTCTACAGTAGGGTTTCTCAACCTTTGCACTATGGATATTGGGGACCCTATAAGTCTTTGTTGTGGGGCTTGTCTTGTGTGTTGCAGCATCCCTAGATAGATGCCAATAGTATCCCAACTCCAGTTCCCAGTCGTGACAACTAAAATGGTCTCCAGATATTGCCAAGTGCCTCCTGAAGGCAGGGGCAGCAGTGGGTGGTGGTGGGGGTGAGGTATGTGCAAAGTCCCCATTAGGTTAAGAATCATAGAAAAAAAAAATTGTTTGGAAAGTACCCCAATTGAACAATGGGCCTTTAACATTTTATCAACAACTATTCAAATCCTGAATCAATGAAGAATACCTCTGAGATTTATGTTGACCTTAATTCTGCAGGTAACAAACAAAATGGAGAGAGATTTGGTACTGAGCAGTAAAGCTGGCTCATCATAAAGGAAGATGGGACAGCTGAGGACCCACTGCACACCATGACATATGCTTCAATCCATATGGATTGCGCTGCTTAGGTTTTGTGGTTTTGTTTCGTTTTGTTTTCATTATAATGACAGATATTCTGGAGCTAATTGAGAAACTCCACTCATGAATCATTGAATATTGAACTCATGAAGATTGAAAATTAATTCAGGTAAACTGAGACATAGAAAAGGAAAATGCTTAAGTAACCCCAGTTAGAACTAGCCTTGGGTTTCTGACACAGATATCAGCTTATGTGCTGAAGGAGGGAGGAATACATAGAAGAGGTTCTCAGAGCCCTGTGTCACACAAGCCAAACAAATTCAGATACCTGGTTTTCTATAGTCAAGAAAATGGTACAGGGAGAAAGAAAGAATCTGGGTTTTAGAGGGCATATCCACCATAAACTGCCTATCTCCAGACTTTCTTTACAACAAAGAATAAATGTTGTGTGTTTACCCACTGCTTTTTCAATTACTGTATATCTTGGACAATTCTGTAAGTTAATCCAGTCACAGAAGCTCAGCTCAGTCTTTAATGCTGGTCCTCAAGATCTTGTTCAAATGTTACCTCCTCACCAGAAAGATTTCCTTGATCCTTGAAACCTAAGGCAGACTGACTATCCTCTTACTTCTCAGAGCCTTTGGTCAGTTTGTCTCTCACAGCAAATCTTCCCCATTGCACTATTATCCATATCCATAATTCAATTGTACCACTGTCTTTACATCTTGTCAGCAAAAATCCAACTCTGGACCAATTCAACTGTCTCCTCTCCTTTCCTTCTTCCTTCCTTCCTTCCTTCCTTCCTTCCTTCCTTCCTTCCTTCCTTCTTCCTTTTTCTTTGTCACTCCTTCCTCCCACTTTTCCCATCTCTGTCTTCTTTTTTCTTTTATTTAGTCATTTAATTAACAAATACCTAGTGAGTACCTGTTCTATTAAGTGCCAGGATGGGCTCTGAGTGTTCAGTGGTGAAAAAAAAACCAACATGGTTTATGCCCTCATGGGCCTTCACTAAAGTTTACAGTCTAGTGAAGGTGATGATCAATAAGTAAGTGCAATACTACGATAACCATAAGAGGATATTTAACCGAAGAGTAACAAGGGGACCAAGTTAGATAGGACAGTTAGAGACATTTCCTTTAATAGGTGACATATCACAACTGAAGAGTGAGAAGTATCCAGTGATGCAAGGCAGGCAGGGAGGTGGAAGGAGGACATTCTAAGGGCCAAATGTCTTCAAAAACCAAGGTGTAGGAAAAAGCTGACTGTGTTCAAGGGGTGGAAAGAAAACAATGTGGTTGGAGTAGTGTGGGTGAGTTGGAATAGAGGTGTAAGCTGATTCAGATCAGGCAGAGCAGGGATAGACAGTGATGGAAAGAAGTTTGGACTATATGCTAAGCATATTTGGAAATCATCAGAAAGTTTTGAATTTGGGACTGACATAGTCTGATTTACATTAAAAAATATCACTCTGAGACTTTCAGAATTGTAGCATGAAAAGTATAACAAACCTTCTCCTTGAGCAAAACAACAATACAACTACTAAAAGTTATTCTTTAAAATCCAGCTACTTAAAATTTTCACAAAATGGTCCTAAAGGAATACCACAAATGGAGAAAGTTACTCAAGGAAATATACTAAATCTTGCTAAGAACCCTGAGAGTCTGTGACCTTTGAACCATGACCTACTTATATTTCCTTCACTCCTTCAGTGTGACAGGAATTCTACTTCTAGAATATGCAGCCAAGAAGTTGGGGCTCCCTCTCTATTTAGCTCCCAGTCTAGGGCTATGGTTTCACACTGGGAAGGCAGGCCACTGGCATCTCCAATTCTTGATCCCTACATTGCAGGAACTATTCTGGCTAGATGTGCTGAGAGGACTGGTGTCTCTTCTCCCACCCAATCCTCACTCAGTGTGGAACCTCTACTCCAGGTGCAGTAGGCTGAGAACACTGGAACCCACCCCAGATCATTTGTAGGGCAAATTTTCCATTCTGGGAGGGGGAAGCCAAGGAACCAGAGACTACTATCCCCATCCAGAATCCTGCTTATAGAGCAGGGGTGTCACTCTTGGAGAAGCAAGCCACTGTCACCACTCCTCACTACGTTACAGTGTGGCACAGAGGTTCTGTCCAGAGAGGGAAAGGTGTTAAGAACAGTTCTGTCTGATAGGACTGACTTATTTGGAACAGAATTTAGGGAAGTTCTTGCCTAAGAACATCATTTAAAACAATGGATATCTTGGCTGTAAACAATTAAGGAGGCTATAATTACATGGTACTCATAGCAACAAGTGAACCAGGGTACAGACCAGAAGTTTGACAGAACCAGAAAAAGAAACAGCAAGGAAGAGCCTTCTTGGAGTCAGAGCAGTTCAAACACTAGCAACATTCCACCTCTGCAAAAGGGATCTACTTTTGTTGAATGAGACTGTGGAACATTTTATGTCCTAGAGTGTTGTCAAAAAACAATAGAGTAACCAGTTAGCAGTTCATGGAGGCTAATAGCTGAGTGTGATACTAACAGAGGCCCCAGGCAGACTATGCTCATGGTTAAGTCCACACCTTTTGAGCAGGGATATCAGAGGCTTTATGCTATGGGGGAAACAGACTTCACTGAAGTAGTCCAACCAAGTCAATAAGAAACAAGCAGACAAGCAAACAACAGTAAGCCCTGGGATCAGTACCTAAAGTTGCTATAACATATTGTCTAAAATGGCCAATTTGCAACAAAAAAATTGTCAGACATACAAAGAAATAAGCAAGTATTATACATACACAAAAACAAAACAAGCAATAGAAACTACCTGTGAGAGGGCCCAGATGTCAAGCTTATCTGACAAAGATTTCAAAGTAGATATTATACATATGTCCAAAAAGCCAAAAGAAATCATGTCTAAATAATTAAGGAAGGCATTAAGACAATATAACAGCAAATACAACATATCAATAACAAAATAGAAATGTTTTTAAAGAATCAAATGGAAATTTTAGAGTTGAAAAGAAAAACAACCAAAATGGGAAATTCACTAGAAGGGCTCAACAGTAGATTTGAGCTGGCAGAAGAAATAATAGATAACTTCAAAATAGGTTGATAGAGAGTATAAAATCCGAAAAAACAGAAAGAAATAATGAAGGAAAATAAACAGGGTCTCAGAGAAATGTGAAATTCCATTAAGGGCACCAGTATCAGAAAGAAAGGACAGAGAAAAAGAAAAAGAAAAAGTATTCAAAAAATTAATAGTTTAAAATTACCAGCCACACCCAGACGCATCACAGTTAAAACACTGAAAGTCAAAGGCACAGAGAAAGCCTTGAAAGCAGCAAGAGAAAAATAACTCTTTACACACAAGGAAAACTCACCAAATTTAATAACTTATTGTCAAAAACAACACAGGTCAGAAGACAGTGGGATAATATGTTAAAAGTGGCAGAAAAAATTGCTAACCAAGAGTCTTATATCTAGCAACTATCTTTCAAAAATGAAGACAAAATACTTGAAGTGAAAATGACAGAATTAAAAGGAAAAAATTAGAACAATTTAACAATATAAGTTGAAGAATTAAATATCTCATATTAAATAGTAGCTAGAACAAATAGAAGATTGATGAAGATATAGAAGACTTTAGCAACACTATAAACCAATTAGATCTCACAACCATTTATTGAATACTCCACCCAATAAAAGCAGAATACACAGTTTTCCCTACAGTTTCTACAAGAAACGCTCTCTAAGACAGACATATGAGATGAAACTAAGGCGTACTTACAGGGAAATTTATAGCTGTAAATACTATGTATATTAATAATGAAGTAAGATCTCAAATCGGTTGTCTAACTTTTTCCCTTAAGAAACTGTGAAAAGTGGAGCAAACTAAAACCAGAGAAAGAAAAGAAAAAGAAATAATAAATAGCAAATGAAAATGAATGAAACAGAGAATGGAAAAAAATAGGGAAAGCCATTCTTTGAAAAGGTCAACAAAAATGACAGGACTTTAGCAAGATTGACCAAGAAAAAAGGGAGAAGACTCAAATTTTAAAATCAAAAAGGAAAGATAAGACATCACTATTATCCTTATAGGAATAGAAAGAAATATAAAAGAATCCTATAAACAACAATATTCCAAAAACTTAGATAACTTAGATGAAATTGAGAAATTACTAGAAAGACACAAACTACCAAAACTTACACAAGAAGACACACATAATCTGGAAAGACCTATCACAAGTAAAAGATTGAAAGAGAAATCTTAAAAATTCCCACAAAGAAAAGAGCAGGCCCAGATGGCTTCACTGGTAAATTCCATCAAACATTTTTTAAAATCCAGATTAATTATTCACAAATTCTTCCAAAATTTAGAATCTTTCTAATCCATTCTATTAGGCCAGTGTTACCCTGATGCCAAAACTAGAAAAGATAGCAAAAACAGAAAAAAGTATGGAAAGAGCACAAATACATGAAGGTTAAATAACATGCTACTAAAAAATGAATAGGTCAACCAAGAAATCAAAAAGGAAATTAAAATTTACATGGAGGCTAATGAAAATGAAAACAGAAAGATCCAAAATCTTTGGAATGCAGCAAAAGCAGTTCTAAGAGGAAAGTTTATAGCAATACAGGTCTATCTCAAGAAGCAAGAAAATTTTCAAATAAACAACCTAACCTTACACCTAAGAGAGCTAGAAAAGAATAAAAAACAAAACCCAAAACAAGCATAAGGAAGGAAATAATAAAGATTGGAGAAGAAATAAATGAAATAGAAACTAAAAAAAACAATAAAACAGATCATTGAAACCAAGAGATGATTCTTTAAAGATGAGCAAAATTGATAAACTTTTAGCTGGACTCATCAAAAGAGAGAGAGGAGATTCAAATAAACAAAATCATAAATGGGAAAAAAGAAAAATAACAGCCAACACCACAGTAATACAAAGGATTATAAAAGAATATCATGAGAAAGTATATCCCAACAAATTGGACAACCTAGAAGAAATGGATAAATTCCTAGAAACATATAACCTCCCAAAACTGAGTCAGGAAGATATAGAAAAATTGAATAGACCAATTATCAGCAATGGAATTGAATATGTAATAAAAAAATTCCCAACAGACAAAACTCCAAGACCAGAGGGCTTCACAAGCAAATTCTACCAAACATTTAAAGAAGAGTTAATATCTATTCTTTTCTAACTATTCCAAAAACTAGAAGAAGGAAAACCTCTGTATGCATTCTGTGAGGCAAGCATCACCCTAATTTCAAAACCAGATAAAGACACTGTAAAACAAGAGATCTATAGGCCAATAACTCTGGTGAACATGTATGCAAAAATCTTCAACAAAATATTAGCAAACTGAATCCAACAATACAATTAAAAAATTATTCACCACAATCAAATGAAATTTATTACTGGGATACAAGGGCAGTTCAATATTTGCAAATCAATGTGATACATGACATCAATAAGAGAAAGGATAAAAACCATATAATAATTTCAATAGATGAATAAAAAGCATTTGACAAAGTACATCAATTCATGATAAAAATCCTCAACAGAGTGGGTTTGGAGGGAGCATTCTTCAATGTAACAAAGACCATATATGAAAAACCCACAGCTAACATCATACTCAATGGGGAAAAACAGAGCTTTTCCCCTAAGGTCAGGAGCAACACAAGGATGTCCACTCTCACAACTTTTATTCAATATAGAAGTCCTAGCCAGAAGGAAAAGGAAAAGGGAATAAAAGGCATACACACTGGTAAAGAAGAAGTAAAACTTTCATTATTTGCAGATGACATGATACTGTATACAGAAAACCATGAACACTCCACCAAAAAATCTAATGGAACTGACAAATGAACTCAGTAAAGTTGCAGTATATAAAATCAATGTACAGAAATTCGTGGCACTTAAATATCCATATAATGAAGCAACAGAAACAGAAATTAAGAAAACAATCCAATTTACAAATTCAGCAAAATAATAAGATACCTAGAAATAAACTTAACAAAGGGGGTGAAAGACCTGTACTCTGAAAACTATAAAACATTGATGAAAGAAATTACAGATGACCCAAAGAAAAGGAAAGACATTCCATGCTCATGGATTGGAAGAACAAATATTGTTAAAACATCCATGCTATCCAAAGCAATCCACAGATATAATGCAATCTGTATCTAAATATGAACAGCATTTTTCACAGAACTAGAACAAACAATACAAAAATTTACATGGAACTGCAAAAGAACTTGAATAGCTAAAGCAATCTTGAAAAAGAAAAACAAAACTGGAGGTATCACAATTCCAGATTTCAAGTTATACTACAAAGCTGTAATAATCAAAACAGTATGATACTGCCACAAAAATAGACACATCAATGAAACAGGACAGAAAGCTCACAAATAAAACCATGATTATGCAGTCAATTAATCTTCAACAAAGGAGGCAAGAATATGCAATGGGAAAAACACAGTCTCTTCAACAGATGGTGTTGGGAAAACTGAACAACTCTATGCAAAACAATGAAACTGGACCACATTCTTACACCATACAAAAACAAACTAAAAATGGATTAAGGACTTAAATGTGATACCTGAAACATGAAAATTCTAGAAGAAAGTACAGGCAGTAATACCTCAGACATAGGCTATAACAACATTTTTCCAGATACGTCTCCCAAGGCAAAGGAAATAAAAGCAAAAACAAACTATTGGGACTATAGCAAAATAAAAAGGTTCTGCACAGTAAATGAACTTATCAACAAAACTAAAAGACAACCTACTGAATGGGAGAAGATATTTGCAAATGACATACCTGATAAAGGGTTAGTATCCAAAATATATATAAAAAGCTTATACAACTTAACACCAAAAAAAAAAAAAACCTAAATGATTTGATTAAAAATGGGCAGAAGACATGAACAGACATTTCTCCAAAGACATCCAGTGGTCAGCAGACATATGAAAAGATGCTCAACATCACTCATCACCAGAGAAATTCAAATCAGGACCACAATGAGATATCACCTCACACCTGTCAGAATGGCTAAAATCAAAAACATAAGGAACAATTGTTAATGAGGATGTGGAGAAAAAGGAACCCTTGTACACTGTTGGTAAGAGTGCAAATTGGTGCAGCCACTATGGAAAACAGTATTGGTTTCCTCAAAAAAGGAAAAATAGAACCACCTTATGATCCAGTAATCACACTACTGGGTAGAACACAAAACACCAATTCGAAAGGATATATTCACCCCTATGTTTATTGCATCATTATTTACAATAGCCAAATTATAGACGCAGCCCAAGTGTCCATCAATAGATGAATGGTTAAGGAAGATGTGGTATAGGTACACAATGGAATATTATTTAGCCATAAAAAGACCGAAATCTTGGTACACCTGGTGGCTCAGTCAGTTGAGCATCAGTCTTCGACTCCAGTCATGACCTCACAGGTTGTGAGTTCTAGCCCTGCATTGGGCTCACTGCTGTAAGCCCAGAGCCTGCTTCAGATCCTCTTGGGATCCTCTGTCCCCTCTCTCTCTGCCCACCCCCCCCCCCCCGTCAAATATAAGTAAAACATTTTTGAAATCTTGCCATTTGCAACAACATGAATGGATCTGAGAGTATAATGCTAGGCAAAATAAACAAGTCACAGAAAAACAAATACCATTATGATTTCATTCATATGAGGAATTTAAGAAACAAAGGAAAAATAAGAAATAAACCCTAAATAGACTCTTCACTATAAAGAACAAACAGATGGTTACCAGAGGGGAGGTGGATGGGGGAGATGGGTGAAACAGGTGATGGGGATTAAGAGTACACTCATCTTGATGAACACAGAGTAATATATAGAATTCTGGAATTACTGTATTGTATGCTTGCAACTAATATAATACTGTATGTTAACTTACTGAATTAAAATTAATTAAAACAAACATTTAAAAAAAGAGATATTGCAAGTAAAGTAAATTACAGGCCATAATTCTTTATACATATAAACACAAAAAGTCCTCAACAACATGCTAGAAAAACACATCAAAGAATACACAAAAAGATTATACACCATGACAAGTGGGATTTATCCCAGGAACGCATGTTTGCTTTAATATCTATCAATCAATGTAATGCACTATATTAATAAAATAAAGGACAAAAACAAATCATTTAATAGACACAGGAAAAGCATTTGACAAAATTCAACACCCTTTCATAATGAAAACACTCAACACATTAGAAATAGAAGGGAACTTCCTTAATCTGATGAAAGACCTCTACAAAACCCCGTAGCTAACATCATATGTAATGGTAAAAGACTGGGTGCTTTTTTCCTAAGTTCAGGAACAGAACATGGATGCTCATTCTTACCATTATATGCCTTTACCATTATATTCTCATTGGGGAAATTCAGAGATTATTCCTTTAATCTAGGAAATAAAAGTCACCCAGATTGGAAAGGAAAAGGAATAGCTATACTATTGGTAGATGACATGATTTTGTATATAGAAAATCCTAAGAAGTCCATTTAAACACTATTAGAACTAACAAACAAGCTTAGCAAGCTTACAAGATATATGATCAGTATACAAAAATCAATTGTATTGCTATATCCTAGAATGAACAATCTGAAAATAAAATTAAGAAAATAATTCTGGGGACACCTGGGTGGCTCAGTTGGTTAAGTGTCTGACTCTAGGTTTCAGCTCAGGTCATGATCTCACGGTTTGTGGGTTCAAGTCCCATGTCGAGCTTTGTGCTGACAGCGGGTTTGTGGGTTTAACCCCCATGTCAGGCTCTGTGCTGACAGTGCAGCAGCCTGCTTGGGATTCTTTCTGTCTCTCCCTCTCTCCCTGCTCCACTACCACTCGTTTTCTCTGTCTCTCTCAAAGTAAATAAATAAACTTAAAAACAATTAAAAAAAAACAATTAAAAAAAAGAAAATAATTCTGTTTAAAATAACACTAAAACATCAAATACTCAAGAATAAGTTTAACAAAGAAATGCAAGAGTTGGTGAAAACTATAAAACATTGTTGAAATAAATGAAAGAAAATCTGAATAAATTGAGAGGCATACTATGTTCATTAAGCAGAGGACTTGATACTCTTAAGATGCCATTACTCTACCGCAGATTTCATATACCCCCCCCCCCCGCGCCAAGACCGGGGGTGCCTTTTCTGCAGAAATTAACAAACGGATCCTTAAAGTCATATGGGAATGTAAGGTACTCAGACAGCCAAAACAATCTTGTAAAGGAAGAACAAAGTTGAGAGACTTATACTTCCTGATTTCAAAACATACTACAAAGGTATAGTAAGCAGGACAATATTGTACTGGCCTAAAGATAGATATATAGATCAATGAAATGAAACTGACAGCTTGAAATAAACGTTTACATTTGAGTTCAATTGATTTTTGACAAGGGTGCCAAGACAATTCAATAGGAAAATAATAGGGTTTCAACAAATGATGCTGGGATAACAGAAAGGAATGGAGTTAGACTCTTTCCTTATATCATCCACAAAAATAAACTCAAACCAGGCTATAAATCTATATGTAAGAGCTAAACATATTAAACTCCTAAAAAGAAAATAAGAGTAAATCTCTGTGAATGGGGTTTAGGCAATGATTTCTTAGATACAACACAATGGTTTTTTAGACACAAAAGTGACTAAAGGAAAAAAATAGATAAGAAAATATTTTAAAATATCTTCAAATCATGCACCTTATAAGAGACTTGTAGAATATATAAAGAACTCTTACATCTCAATAATAGAAAAAATTCATAGCTCAACTTAAAAATGAGGAAAGCATCTGAAAAGGCATTACTCCAGAGAAGATATCTAAATGGGCAATAAGCACATGGGAAAATGCTCAATGTTATTTAGTCTCCAAGGAAATGAAAATCAAAACCATAGTGAGATACCACTTACATACACTAGGATGTAAGATCAAGAAGATGAGCAATAATAGTGTTGATGAAAACGTGGGAGAACAGGAACTCTAATACATTGCCTGTAACAATGTAAAATGGTGCAGTCACTTTGGAAAACAGTTTGGAAGTTCCTCAAAAAATTAAACATAGATTTGCTATATGACTCGGCTATTCCCCTCTTGGTATATACACAAAAGAAATGAAAATATATCCAAACATGAATTTGTCTATGAATGTTCTAGTATTATTTGCAATAGCCAAAATGTGGAAACATCCTAAATATTCATCAATTTATGAGTAGACAAACAAAATGTAGCATATCATGACAATGGAATATGATTCCACAATAAAAAGGAATAAAGTTCTGATACACGCGATACACGCGATAACATCATTAAACATCATTAAACCTTGAAAACATTATGCTAAGTGAAAGAAGCCAGTCACAAAAGAACACACATTTTATGATTCCATTTACAATAAATTCCAGAATAGAAAAGCCTATAGAGACAGAAAGATCCCATTTAGTAATTGCTGAGGGCTGAAAAGGGAAGGCAGCTGGGAATGGGGTGTGACTGCTATTGGGCATGTGGATTCTTTAAGGTTACAAAAATATTCTAAAATTGGATTGTGGTGATGGTTGCACAACTGTGTGGATATACTAAAAATCACTGATGTATACACTTTAAATAGGTAAACTGTGTGGTATGTAAATTATATCTTGATAAAGACATTTAAAAAATTCCTCTGGTATGTAGTAAATGAAAGGCAAGAGAGTAGAAACACAGAACACACACACACACACACACACACACACACGCGCGCGCGCGCCAGAGTGATCCAGGAAAGAAATAATGGCTTAGCTTAGGTTGGTGGAGGAGGTGGAAAGAAATGGAAAATTTGTTTTGGAAGAAATATCTAAAATATATGAAAATGGGTTTCACATAGGGAATGAGACATTCAAGAATGTTTCCCAGATTTTTGAGTAATTGAGTGAATAACGGTGTGCCATTTACCTACCTTGAGGAGACTGGAGGAAGTAACACATTTGGTGGGAGAGTAAAGTGTTCTATTTTAGTGTGGGATTTGAGATATTACTTAGGCACTTAAGTTCATGCACCTGGCCTTCTGAGCCCTACTGAAAAAACTCAGACTCATTGGAATGAACCACCCCTACACACAGTTTCCTACTTCTACTAAGTGGTCAATGGTACCTGAATTTCTTCTCTCATTTGCCAATTTTCTATTCTAATCTCTGCAGTAGCTATTTCAAAACTTCCCCTTCTCCTAAAACTTCCTATCCCACTCTCTTACCCTTTACTCTTAAAGCTGTATCTTGGCTCTTACTTCACCAAAGATTAGAAGCCACTAGGTGAGAATTCCCTCAGCTTCTGGACACACTGGCTACCAACTCCTCTCCCCAGTTGCTCCTGAGCACTACCTTTGCGCCCAGCAGTGTGCTGGGGCTTGTTCCTACTGACCTGTGAAAGTCATTTGTAAAAAAATACGCAAGAATTTTGAGACCTAGTTGCTTTAAAATCAGAAATGTGGTAGTATTACATAACAGAAATCAGCATAAACAACAAATCAGTGCTTTTTCTTTTTTCAGAGGGACCATTTGTTAAAATGCCACCAGTACTCTTGTTCCATCCATTATCCCCATTCCGATACCTACGGATACATTCATATGAGAATTTAAACATATTCTCCAAAGGGGAAAATACTCTTTCATCTAAAATTTCCCTCTGTTATTTCTCTGTTTCTCTCCTGCCCTTACCAATCAAGGTTCTTGTGTTGCCCACCAACACGGTCTCCAGTTGTTCACCTTCTAGCCACTCCTCAATCCACCACAATGTAGCTCTGTCCCCACCATGCCATGAAAACTGACTTTCCCAAGGTCATGAATGACCTCCTTATTAAGTCCAATGGGCATTTTTCTAGTCCATATATTCTCTGGTCTCTCATCCACATTGGGAGGAAATGACAACTCCCTCCATCTAGCTGCTGGGACAGCACATTTTCCTGGCTCTCCTGTCACTTTCCTGGCCCTGGAGGCCACTTCTCAAGCCCCTTTACCAAGTTTTCTTCTACTGCTCATTCTTCAAATGTTAATTTTTCTCTAGGACTCTGGTCTTGCCCTTATTTATTTTCATTTATATTTTCCCTTGACAATATCTTTCACTCTATTCAATAGAGTCTGCAATCCAATCTTCTCTTTACTGTGGAGATACCCTGGGAAAGATGGATGCTCATGTCAAGTCCCCTTGTAAACAGAGTAATGCCAGACCTCTTGGAAAATACACTAGTGATATTTTCTAGTGGGATATTTTCTACTGAATGCATTTGGTAGGATGCACCTGGTCTATCTAGTATTACTTATAGTAAATAAACCTAGAATCTATAGGCATGATGCTTTGGAAAATATCATGTAAATCATGTACCTAAATGAATAGAAAATGGAGAAATTTCTTTTATATATATATATATATGAAATTTATTGTCAAATTGGTTTCCATACAACACCCAGTGCTCATCCCAAAAGGTGCCCTCCTCAATACCCATCACCCACCCTCTCCTCCCTCCCACCCCCCATCAACCCTTAGTTTGTTCTCAGTTCTCAACAGTCTCTTATGCTTTGGCTCTCTCCCACTCTAACCTCTTTTTTTTTTTTTCCTTCCCCTCCCCCATGGGTTCCTGTTAAAGTTTCTCAGGATCCACATAAGAGTGAAACCATATGGTATCTGTCTTTCTCTGTATGGCTTATTTCACTTAGCATCACACTCTCCAGTTCCATCCACGTTGCTACAAAAGGCCATATTTCATTTTTTCTCATTGCCACGTAGTATTCCATTGTGTATATAAACCACAATTTCTTTATCCATTCATCAGTTGATGGACATTTAGGCTCTTTCCATAATTTGGCTATTGTTGAGAGTGCTGCTATGAACATTGGGGTACAAGTGCCCCTATGCATCAGTACTCCTGTGTCCCTTGGATAAATTCCTAGCAGTGCTATTGCTGGGTCATAGGGTAGGTCTATTTTTAATTTTCTGAGGAACCTCCACACTGCTTTCCAGAGCGGCTGCACCAATTTGCATTCCCACCAACAGTGCAAGAGGGTTCCCGTTTCTCCACATCCTCTCCAGCATCTATAGTCTCCTGATTTGTTCATTTTGGCCACTCTGACTGGCGTGAGGTGATACCTGAGTGTGGTTTTGGTTTGTATTTCCCTGATAAGGAGCGACGCTGAACATCTTTTCATGTGCCTGTTGGCCATCCGGATGTCTTCTTTAGAGAAGTGTCTATTCATGTTTTCTGCCCATTTCTTCACTGGGTTATTTGCTTTTCAGGTGTGGAGTTTGGTGAGCTCTTTATAGATTTTGGATACTAGCCCTTTGTCCGATATGTCATTTGCAAATATCTTTTCCCATTCTGTTGGTTGCCTTTTAGTTTTGTTGGTTGCCTTTTAGTTTTGTTGGTTGTTTCCTTTGCTGTGCAGAAGCTTTTTATCTTCATAAGGTCCCAGTAATTCACTTTTGCTTTTAATTCCCTTGCCTTTGGGGATGTGTCGAGTAAGAGATTGCTACGGCTGAGGTCAGAGAGGTCTTTTCCTGCTTTCTCTTCTAGGGTTTTGATGGTTTCCTGTCTCACATTCAGGTCCTTTATCCATTTTGAGTTTATTTTTGTGAATGGTGTGAGAAAGTGGTCTAGTTTCAACCTTCTGCATGTTGCTGTCCAGTTCTCCCAGCACCTAAAATGGAGAAATTTCTTTTTTTTTTTTTTCAACGTTTATTTATTTTTGGGATAGAGAGAGACAGAGCATGAACGGGGGAGGGGCAGAGAGAGAGGGAGACACAGAATCGGAAACAGGCTCCAGGCTCTGAGCCATCAGCCCAGAGCCTGACGCGGGGCTCGAACTCACGGACCGCGAGATCATGACCTGGCTGAAGTCGGACGCTTAACCGACTGTGCCACCCAGGCGCCCCAGAAATTTCTTAATGAAATAGTTCTTTGTTGTGTAAGTAATGTTCCTACAGATATTATTTAGAGAACTTATATGTTAAATCCAGGCCAGAGCTTATCTCATGGCAGCCAGAAAAGATCTGGAAAGCATCTTCAGATTGTCATGCTTTGCCTGTGCCCTTCAATTACTTGTATCTTTGAAATTATCAGTAAAACTTGTAACTTGTTACTGGGTAAAAGATCTGAGTCATGAAACTGATTTGACAATCTTCCCTTTGTCATGGTTTCAATTGACTTTTTATGTGACTGTAAAATTTATTTTCTCCTATTCTGTGTTCTCACCTGAACTCCAAACCATATATCCAAATGCCTATTAAACATCTCTACTGGAGGTCCCACTGAGAGCTTAAATTCAACATATCAAAATATGAACTTGACATTTTATCTCTTCTCCTCCCTTTCCCCTTCCTGCCTTCCCACTCACCTTCAGTCAGTGGAATGGGAACTTCAATTCCCCCAGATGCTCAAACAATAGCCTAACACAGAGCCAGCAAAGGCCCTGGGGCTGAAGATGCCTTTGCTTAGATTGAAAGTGCTGAAGGCTCCTACATCTTGCCTAGCTGGTTTGTCATGGTTTCCAGACTCAAATGGCACCTGGGATTTTCCTATCTTATCAGCACCTGCAGTTCAGTGTCATGGGAAAACCCTTTGAGTTTAAAGTGTGCAGACTGGAAGAATTAATATTGTCAAAATGTCTGTTCAACTCAAAGTGATCTATAGGTTCAATGCAATCTGTATCAAGATTCCAATGGAGTTTTTCACAGAAATAGGAAAAACAACAATAAAATTCATATGGAACCAGAAAAAACAAAACAACAACCAGAAAATAGTCAGAGCAATCTTGAACAAGAACACAGCTACAGGCATCACATTCCTGACTTGTAACTATATTACAAGGTTATAATAATCAAAAGAGTATGGCACTTCCATAAAAACAGACACAGAGCCCAAAGGAACTGAACAGAGAGCCAGAAACAAAACCATGCATAGACGGTGAACAAATTTTAGACAAAGGTGACAAAAATATATAATGGGGGAAAGGACAGTCTTTTCAATAAATGGTGTTGGGATTACTGGATATCTATATAAAAAGAATAAAATTAGACCCTGAGAGCATACATAAAAATCAACTCAAAATGGATTAAAGATTTAATCATAAGACTGATATTGTAAAACTTCTAGAAGGACACCTAAGGGAAAAGCAAAATTAAGCAAGTGGGACTACATCAAACTAAATGTTTCTGCAAAGCAAAGGAAACAATCAACAAAATGAAAAGGCAACCTAAGAATGGAAGAGAATATTTCCAAACCGTATATGCAATAAGAGGTTAATGTCCAAAATATATAAGGAACTCATACAACTCAATAGCAAGAAACCAAGTAACCCAGTTTAAAAATGGGCGGAACTGAGTAGACATCTTTCTAAGGAAGACATACAATTGGCCAACAGATATATGATAAGATGCTTAACTAGTCTTCTAGTCATCAGGGAAATACAAATCAAATACAATGAAATATCACCTCAGACCTGTTGGAGGGCTATTCTCAAAATGTCTAAAGAGAACAAGTGTTGGCAAGAATGTTGAGAAAAGGAAACCCTGTGCACTGTTGGTAGGAATGTAAACTGGTACAATAACTTTGGAAAATAGTATGGAGGCTCCTCAAAAAATTAAAAATGACCCAGCATCCACTTCTGGGTATATATATACAAAGGAAATAAAATAACTATTTCAAAGAGATATCTTCATTCCCACGTTCATTGCAACACCTTTCACAATAGCCAAGATATGGAAACAACCTAAGTGTCAATTGACAGATAAATGAATTAAAAAATGTGGTATACAGTGGAATATCATTCATCATTTAAAAGGAAAGATATCTATTTGCAACAATATGGATGAACTTGGAGGACATTATGCTAAGTGAAATAAGCCAGACAGGCAAATATCACATGATCTCACTTACATATGAAATCTAAAATCAATATTTTTTAAGTCAAACTCTTAGAAACAGAGAGTAGAATGGTGGTTACCAGAAGCTGGGGTACAGGAGAAAGGAGAGGTATTGATTAAAGAATACAAATTTTCAGTCTCAAGATGAATAAGTTCTGGAGACCTAAATTAAAGCATGGTAACTATGGTTAATAACTATATATTTTACCCTTGAAATTTGCTTAGAGTGAATCTCAAGTATTCTCACCACACACACCAAGGGGTAACTATGGGAAATGATGGCTATGTTCATTAGATTTTGGTGATAATTTCACAATGTGCACAAATATCAAAATATCACATTGTCCACCTTAAATATATACAATTTTATCAAAAACAAATAAAAATATTTTTAAAATAATGCGCAAGAGTAAGGCTGGTCCCCTTTGTATCAATCAAAACTCTTCTAGTTGTAAGACACAGAAATCAAACTTTAACAAAAAGAATTTCACAGGTTCATAATAAAAAGAAGTCCGTGCTCTCTTTTAGCATCTTTCAGTGCCAGGATGAAGTGTGCAGCACACACACACACACACACACACACACACACACACACGCATTGATAAAGGTATGTCATAGGAGCACAGAAACTAACAGAGTTCCCAGTGATTACAGCTGGATAATTTGAGCAACAAAATAAAAAAAAAAAAGTTTTGGATTAAACCCAAAGTAAAGAGTGAGTCCATATTCGTATATGTAAATGGATAAATAAAATAGTATACAGGGTACAAAAGGCAAGTTTCCTGTGTAGATGAATTCCAAAAAAATACACTCTACATTATAGGAGGTGGAGTATAACTCCATATTCCTTAAGAGTGGGCTATGTATTGCAACTGCTTTCAAAGAGTACAGTATGGGGCGCCTGGGGGGTGCAGTCGGTTAAGCGTCCGACTTCAAGCAGGTCACGATCTCGCGGTCCGTGAGTTCGAGCCCCGCGTCAGGCTCTGGGCTGATGGCTCAGAGCCTGGAGCCTGTTTCTGATTCTGTGTCTCCCTCTCTCTCTGCCCCTCTCCCGTCCCGTCCATGCTCTGTCTCTCTCTGTCCCAAAAATAAATAAACGTTTGAAAATAAAAATTAAAAAAAAAAAGAGTACAGTATGGAAAGGAGAGGATAAAGAGCAACTTTATAGTAAAAAGACCTGACAAACATTGCCTCAGCCAGGTAATCAAAGCCAAGATCAAGAGTCAAAAAATCGTGTTGATAGTATGCCCTCTTGTTATGATATGATAAAAATACACTTAACCTCTGTGATCTTCCTCCCGAAAATCCATAGCTCCAGTATAATCATGAGAAAAAGATAATACAAATTCCAATAGAATGACATTCAACAATGTACTTGACCAGCATGGCCAAGGTGCACAATATTACTAAGAGAGCTCATACTTTTAAAACAAAATATTCACATAGCACTGCATCAGAGGTTCCCAAACTTCCCCACTTCATGGGCCCCTGGTGTCTTAGTAATTTTTTTCACAGCACTCCTAGGCCAAAAGAAATACCTAATGACTGCACTTATTAAGTAGTTGGGTCCAAATAACTTAATAGTAGTAGCCTGCTCATTGTCCCACAGATGTCTCTGCTTCCACTTGTTTCCCTACAAGTTTGTAGTAGTGCCCTGGGGCACCTCAGTACAGTTTAGGAATTACAGTCTAAGGTTTCAAAATTCTGATGGGACATACATGACAATCATGTAGCACAACTAATCACAAGTCAGTTGACTGGATAATGTTTAAACTTATAGTCTCTGTATCAGGAGGAAGCATTGCATTGGTTGGTTAAATGTTAAATGGCAACATTGCTTCCACCTCATTTTCTTAGCAGCTCCCTTTACTATACTGAAGATAGTCCTCACTGTATTCCTTAGGGTTCTCTAGAGAAACAGAAACAAAAGGAAATGCATACATATATAAAGGAGAGAGAGAGAAAGATTAGTTATAAGGAATGGCTCCTCTGACTTGGAGACTGGCAAGTCCAAATCTGCAGTGGGGTTGGCATGTTCAAGATCCAGGAGAGCTGATGCTACAGGTGAAGTCCAAAGGCAGTCTGCTGGTGAATCTCCTTTTGATCAGGGAGGTCAGTCTTTTTTTCTTTTCTTTTTTTTTTTTTTTCCTATTCAGACTCACCCACATCATGGAGGGAAATCCACTTACTCAAAGTTCACTAATTTAAATGTTAGTTTTATCCAAAATATCCTCAAAATTGGCACATAAAATTAATCAACAGAAGTCCACCCTTTATCACTCACATATATCTCAAGTCAAACCTAGTCTCCAAATAAAGGCAACAAGTTCATACTTCCATCTAACGTGGTACAACTATTCTACATACAATAGAAAATACACTAAGTCTTTCTCCAGAAGAGGATGTAATGTCTCTGTGATGTTTAGTTTTCTCTTCATATCATGTAATTAAGTGCTCTTTCATATAAAGTTCCGTATAAAGTTAACTATATTTAAATACTATGATATATAAGAGACTGTTGAGAACTGAGAACGAACTAAGGGTTGATGGGGGGTGGGAGGGAGGAGAGGGTGGGTGATGGGTATTGAGGAGGGCACCTTTTGGGATGAGCACTGGGTGTTGTATGGAAACCAATTTGACAATAAATTTCATATATAAATAAAAAAAAGAAAAAAAAATACTATGATATAAAGTAAATACATCTTGTGTTACATAATAAGAAGAGAAGAAGGAAGAAAACAAAGATATTTGTTTGATATATACATACACATTCATAACAAAATAAAGGAAAAATATTCATACAATTACAGTTTTTATTTCTGTGACAGGTCACATGGTTATATCTGGTATTTATAACTACCTTCTTCCACTATCCATTCTGTAGTTCCTTTGTCAGCTGGCCATGGTTCTTTACCTGGTGGTAAATCTTCATTCCTGAAAGGTTCGGGCCATCAGCAATCTTGTCTAGATTGGGTTGTTTTGGTTTTCCATTAACCTTAATTTCATGGATTGCTGGGGTTCCAGACATACTCATCCTGACCTCCATTATGGAGTAGTAGTCCAATTTCCCCTTGGTAATCTGGATTAATTACCCTAGCCAGCACAGTAACACCCATATTTGTCTGTTGATTCAGAGGCATCCATTTTGAGGAGCCCAAAATGGCCAGATGTCAGTCTTAACTTTCAGTTCAATGAAATCATTGTTATGTCTCATGGTGGAAATATTCCTCCAGTTATAACTACAACCTCTAGGTATAAGTTGTGGGTATAGGAAGCAAAAATTTTATTAGCAGGTGAGTTATGCCCCTTTTATTTCTAGCCCCATCCATGATGGAAGTAGTCCAATGTAATCAACCTGAGAGAAGTAGCTGGCTGATCACCCTGGTGCCATATTGGGAATATTATTGGTCTCTGTCGTTGGCATGTTGAGCACTCAGCAGTGACCATAGCCAGGTTGGCCTTGGTGACTGGGAGTCCATGTTGCTAACCCCATGCATAATCTCTATCCCTGCCAACACAGCCACTTTGTTCATGAAGTCATTGGTAGATGATAAGGGTGGCTGAGGAAAGAAGCTGACTGGTATTCCCAGAAAAGGTCATCCTATCCACTGGATTATTAAAATCCTCCTCTGCCAAGGTCTCCTTTTGGTGAGCATTGACATAGAACATAAATATCCTCACTTTTTCACTTATTCAGAAAGGTCTACCCACATGTCTCTTTTCCAGACTTCTTTGTCACCAATTTTCTCAATCATGTTCCTTCCAAGTCCCTGACTCTCCAGCAAACCATTGCCCACAGCCATGAATCAGTATATAATTGCACATGTGGCCATTTATCCTTCTAAGAAAAATGAAGAACCAGGTGCACTGCTCAAAGTTCTGGGAGAATTTCTCTTCATCACTCTCCTTCAAAAAGGAGATATATCCCAAAAAGGAGCTATAATGCTACAGCTGTCTACTTTCAGATAGTACCTGCATACCATGCAGAACCACCTGTAAGGCAAATCTGAGTTTCCCCTTCTTTGGTCAACTGATCATGGAGAACTCCTCATGAGGCCATAGGTACAGACTGGGAGAGAGAAGGTAGTGTGGCTGGGTTGGAGTGAACCATGGGCATTGGGGCACTTCTCGATGTAACTTGTGTCTTCAAGGGCTACTTGAGTCCAATCTCATATATACTAATGTCCACTGGATTATGGAGTGCTACCGTATGTACATGCCCAATTTTATGGCTTGGTGTGACAGATTATACACAGTTCATGACAGGCAACTCAGGTCATATGTTAACTTGGTGATCCATGGTTAAATGTTCAGTATCTACAAGTCTCAGTATCAGGCCAAAACCTGCTTCTCAAAAGGAAAGTAGTTATCTACAAAGGATGACAGTACTTTGCTCCAAAACCCTAAATACCTGTGCTATAATTTACCTTTAAGGGCCTGCCACAGTCTTTCAACAGTGTCCCTATCTGCCACTGATATTTCAAGCACCATTTGACTTGCTGGATCATATGGCCCAAGTGTAAGAGCAGTTTTATGGCAGGCTAGATCTGTTGCAGAGCCTTATCCTGTTTTGGGCTTCATTCAGCAGCTTTTTAGGTCAGTTGGTAAATAGGCCAGATTCCTCATTCCACCCAAATGAGTAATATGTTGCCTCCAAAACCCAATGAGGCCCACTAGGTTAAACCTCTTTCTTGGTTGTAAGAGGGGACAGATGCAGCAATTTATGCTTTACCTTATAAAGGATATCTCACCATGTCCCACCCACTGAATCTCTAGAAATTTCACCAAGGTAGGAGGCACTTTAAATGGGTTAGATTTTTTTTTCTCACCCTCTAGCATGTAAAAGTCTTACCAGTAAGTCTAGAATAATTGTTACTTCTTGCTCACTGGATCCAATTATCACAATGTCATCAATGTAATGGACTAGTGTGATATCATGTGGAAGAGAAAAGGATCTTATGATCCAATATCCCTATGAATTAAATTATGACATAGGCCTAAAGAGTTTATATGCCCTTGAGGCAGGGCAGTGAAGGTGTAATTCTGGCCTTGCCAGTAGAGAGCAAACGGCTTCTGGTGGACCTTATGGATAAGGATGGAGAAAAAGGCATTTTTCAGATCAATAGCTGCATAGCAGATACTAAGCAATGTGTTAATTTGATCAAGCAATTAAAGCACATCTGGTAGGGTCACTGCAATGGAGTCACCACCTTGTTAAGCTTACAATAATCCTCTGTCATTCTCAAAGATCTATCAGTGTTCTGTTCAGGCCAGATAGAAAAGATGAATGAGGATATGGTGGGAATCACCACCCCTGCATCCTTTAAGTCTTTGATGGGGCACTAATATCTTCAGTCCCTCTGGAATACTGGAATGCAGTATTGCTTTTGGTTTACTATTTTCCTAAGTAGAGGCAGTGCTAGTGGCTTCTTCGTCTTTTCCATCATAATATCTCTTACTCCACAGATCAGGGAACAATGTGAGATTCTGCCAGCTTCTCAGTATGTCTATTCCAAATGTGCATTCCAGAACTGGGGAAACAACCACAGGGTGAATTCTGGGACCTATTGGGCCTCCTGTGAAATGAACCTGAGCTAAAACCCCATTGGTCATATGACCTCCATAAGCCCCTACTCTGACTGGAGGGCTACAGTGACGTTTGGGCCTCCTGGAGTCAGTGTCAGTTCAGAGCCAGTGTCTAGTAGTCCCCCAAAGGGCTGATTATTTTCTCTTCCCCAGTGTACAGTTATCCTGGTAAAAAAGCTGTCTATCCCTTTGGGAAAGGCTGAGAAAATTAACAGTATAAATATTTGGTAATATACTAGGATCCTTCATCAAGGATACCCAGCTTCCCTTTAATTTAAGAAGTTCTGGGTCTGTAACTTGTTAAAGTCTGAGAATTGATTAAGGAGACACAACTGTCTGTTTTTATGATTCAAGTTAGACCTTTGTTCACTTGACCTAGAACTTCTCTGCTTATACAGAACAAGTAAGAATTTAGTAGGCTTCCTATCTATTTCACTTCTAGGTACACCATGATCAACTAGCTAACACTGCGGGTCTGTGCATGTCGGCCTATTCTGATCACTGTGTTGACTCTGCTGTCTATTATGGTACCCATGCTCTCCTTTGCCTTGGGTAGTTGAGTGCCACCATTAGGTATCTGCCACCCCAGGTCCCAATTAATCTCATTATGGTTAGGTTTCCCAGTTGAGTGACTAAAGTTCCCCCTGTACTTTAAGGACACTCATTTTTACCCCTTTCTTTTAAAATTTATTTATTTTGAGAGAGAGAGCGAGAGCGAGCGAGCAGGGAATGTGCAGAGAGAGAGGGAGAATCCCAGGCAGGATTTGCCCCGTCAGCACAGAGCCTGAGGCAGGGCTCAAACTCACAAACAGTGAGATCATGACCTGAGCTGAAATCAAGAGTCAGACACAGCCAACTGAGCCACCTGGGCACCCCATTTTTATCCCTTTCTTGAGCAACCTTAAATTTCTTAGGACCCTCTTTTTAAAAATCATATTTGTATTTTCTACCTTGGAACTGCTCTCTTGCATGACAGAAGGGTCTACTATCTTTCCCCCTTGCTTTCAGCTTGCTACCAATTTTCACTTCCAATTTATTCTTGAGTCAAATTAATGATGCTCATCTCACACTAGTCCTTCATTTGCTCTCCTTTCCATGTTTGGAAAAACTTCACTTCTCCCTCAAGCTGTATCAGTCTCTCTGAGGACACCTCTAGATCCTGCCAGCCTGTGAAGATGCCCCTTCTGGCCAGGTCCTTTCTAGCACTCAGTTGGGAGGGGCAGGTGTGGGACTTTTAACTATTTGCCAAGAAGCTTCTTGAGGATGGGGTCCTGCCTTATGCTAAATCTTCCAACATCTGACACTATGAGCTGTCAATCTAAGACTGAATTACTGAGTGTTGCTATGTGCCTCTTTCCTCTGGCTTTGGTCTCCATTGGATTCCCTGGGCCACATTAAAGATACAGTGGCAATTTAGGAAATTCAAAGCTTTAAATGGAAGGCTGGACCTTTTCCATGATCTACAGCATGGCTGATACTTCTTTAGAAATAGATTATGAGACAAAACACCCCCTAGTTCTATTTTCCCCCACTCTAACCCTGTTCTTCCAGTGGTCCCGAAGCAGCAATTTCTGGCCATATAATTTCTTTACAAGCTCCTGGGAGCCTGGGATTTGGTTGCCTTGGAGGCCAGCCAGCCAGAATGTCTACCATCAAAGGACATGTTCAGTACACAGTCCCCTTTTCCTGTTAATATCACCCTTATTTCTGTGTGGAGTGCCACCTGCACCCACTATCAGTGAACATAGTTCTGAATGGCTGGCCCTTTGCTGGCTCCTGGAATGGACTTGTGACTTGAGCCTCTCATCTTGGAGAGTGCCACTGTTGGCCACAGTAACTGGAACAGTGATGGACCATAGGCTTATAAGTCACAAGAATTAGACCATAGACTTTTGCTGGAAGTATGATAAACAGTCTCTCTCTTTCTACTGGGGATGTTAAGTTAGTAGGATGCAAACTGGACATACTGGTTGTCATTATGGCCACCACTTGGAAGCTCTTCCTGATGGCTATAAATAAATAAATAGTCCCTGTCAACATCTGTTGAGCCCCTAGTTTCAGCCATGCCTGAAGCCAAACACCACTCTAGGTATTTTTCTCTTATGTACATCTGTAAATAATGGTTTTTGCCCTTAGATGGTTTGAGATAGATAACTCACCTGCAATGGAAAGAATCCTGACTAATGGGGGGACCCAAAGCCCACTCCCCAAACCAGTGATCCAGCCTGTCTTTCTGGTCCTACTTTCTAATATCACTCTCAATTCCTGGCCCTTAGATCTAATCTCATAGCCAGTCCCTCTGCTGGTAGCACACTTTCACACACTTTCCTTGTAAGGAATAGCATCTGCTTTATTATCAGTAGAAAATGACCTAGAATAGCATATAGGACAGAAGGGAAATCAGGAGCCAGAATCTGGGGCTGCCTGTCTCTGGAAATTCTGCAGCGTGGGACCTCAGTCGTTTCCTATTGGGAGGAGATTGAATTTCCTCAGCATTAAAGGGCCTTCCCTCTATCTCGGTCACATTCTTGATCCAGAGGTTGTAATTTTCTAACAAGGTGTATATTCCTGGAGTGTTCTTCTGTCCACAGCTCCTGCCCCAGCTGATGATGCCTACCTGGTACCAGTTCTTGTCAGATTTTGTGGTGCACACCAGAGGCCCCCCACTGTCACCCTGTGGACAGAGAACACAGTTGTTGTTTTTTTTTTTTTTTAATTTTTTTTTCAACGTTTATTTATTTTTGGGACAGAGAGAGACAGAGCATGAACGGGGGAGGAGCAGAGAGAGAGGGAGACACAGAATCGGAAACAGGCTCCAGGCTCTGAGCCATCAGCCCAGAGCCCGACGCGGGGCTCGAACCCACGGACCACGAGATCATGACCTGGCTGAAGTCGGACGCTTAACCGACTGCGCCACCCAGGCGCCCCGTAACACAGTTTAATAATGAGTACAATTCTTGACTGTTCATTTGATACAGAGCATAGCTTGTGAATTGAGTGAATGCACTGGTCTCCCCTGCTCCTGGATGCCAAAGGAAATCTTGCCATTGTTGACCAATGCCCACCCCTTTCCTGGGTCCAAGGGAGCAGCATGCAGCTGTCAAGCTGGCTCTGGGAGTTGCAGGTGTAAATTATAGACAGTGGAGAGGATAACACTGAAGAGGGAGGAGGACAGAGAATTGATGAGAAAAATAATTGCATCCACAATGCAGTGAGAGGGGATGGAAGACCGAGAGAATGCTACACAGATGAAGAAGAGTGAGGCCTTATCAAATCAGAAGCTCCACGAAGGGCTATAAAAGGAAGGAATGAAAATAGGATACAAGAAATATTATTAGAGTTGTGGAAATGAATTGAGTCTTCTTTGATGTACTTCCAGAGCCATGAAGGAGAATGATGTTCCTTTTTAATTCTCTGGTGTGGGTGTCTTCAGGGCACAAGTGAACTAAGCTTTTCTGAATGTGTGACCCCTCTGGTGTGGAATCCCATGGGTCCATGACTCACATGATTATATATACAGAAAATATATACCAGGTCCCTAACATGTACCACACATATATATGGCTTCCTTTTATCCATTTTGATACTTGGAAAATGAGTCTTAAGTGGGAATGAAGGCTTGATCAGGGGTACAGAGTAGCCCAACCAGAGTTGGAACGAGAACTTCCTGATCCCAAAGCACACTTTCTTTCCACCTTGCTACTTGCCTTTCATGGAAGTTGCTGAGTGGCTACAATCATTCAGGAGGCTTTTCTTCAGTGGAGACATAGCTTCCTTTACCAATGTCATAAACAGGTGACTAGAATGAATGGAATCTTATAACAAGCTCTAACAGGTGGAGGTGGAAGATTAATGTTTCCCAGACATAATAAGTGAGGCACAGAGCTATCCCCTTGACTTTTGTTTCTCATCTACCCCACTACTCACATGAGGTAGGTATTTTGATGCCCATTTTATAATTCAAAAATTGGTCAGAATTTATCAAAAAGTGATCAATTTTTAACAAATCTTCACTGTGGAAAACTAATTGTCAGGCCTTCAGAATACAAGACCTTATGCTCTATGGAAGAGAGAAAAATGTAAACCAATGGGATAAACTGTGTTTGATTGGACAGAAGTATGAACACAATATAAAAGCAGTACAAAGTGGGGAAGAAATTGATTCTGTTTATGGGAAGGTCTGTCAGGATAGACTTCAAAGCACTTAGTTTGAGGATGAATAGGAATTTGACAAGAAGACTGTGTGTGGCAATGACTGGAGGGAAGTCAGACAGGAAGTAGAGGGACTAGTTAAGAGGACATGAAAATGATGAAGATCTGAACCATGGATGACTTTGGGGGTATAAATGATGAGGACTAGTTCCAAGGTCATAGGGTGTGGATAACAGAGATAAAGTGTAGAGGAAGATAATGAATAAATGTGTTCAAATGGAGTTTGGGTTGACTGAAGAACACATCCCCAAGCAGAGGGATATACAGAGAATTAACAAAGAGGTCAAGGTTCAAGGATACCCAGTAAATGTGGGTCAAAACCAAAACTGTCCTTTCTAGTACAAAACACTACCTCTAACACTTGTTTGGTTTTTGTGGGTGTGTGTTTTTCTTTGTGCTAGTTTTGTTTCAGTCATTGGGCAAGAACCAGATCAACAGGACTTCCACTCAAATAACTCCTTCCATAAATTTTGTTTTTATAACTTTCTTCATTTATGAAGGGATGAATTTATAAAAAATGTGACTAATATGTTGCCTTGGTTGTTATTTTCTTACACAACAGAGAGAACAGTCCTTGGGCAAGCAACTCTTTTAAGCCTCAGTTTCCACATTGTTCAAATGGAGATAATACCAACCACTTCCCGTGATTGTTAGCAGATGAAAATTTAAGAATCTATAGATAACTTGGCACAGGGTGAATGCTATGTAGTAAGTGCCTTGAAGTGTATTAATATTGTTATTTTACCCTTATGTATTACAAACATTGCTTGTAGATTTAGGAAATAGAGATTCTCTTCACAGACTCCTGGGACCAAGAGGGACATCTATAAATACATGTCCTTTTATGCATAAACTTAATTTCTTTCTTTCTATTGGAAAGAAAAAGCAAAGATTGCTGCTGCATCACTGTCATCTTATTAACAATAGTTAAGTGACTAAGGGGGACTTTCTTCCAAGGACTAAGGACTAAGGACTAAGGACTAAGTCTGATAGCTAGGGACCTGTCTGGTAAGAAACATACTGACCACAGGAGCCTCTGAAGTTCACCACAGTGAGATAATTACACCATGTGATCACTCCTGTCTGTTTTGGGGTAGAACCAGATGACCTGACTTCCAGCATGGCCACATTACCACCTGGACTTCAGGCAAATCACTTAAATTCTAAATCCCTGTTTTCTCATCTGTTAAACAGAGATAGTGAGCACTGCCCAGCCCATGGTACAGGGTAATGGAAAAAATGAAATTATTGAAAATGTGTAAAAGAGCTAGGACGTTATTACACTGTTTTGGATCCATTCAGATAGTGAAGGGAATGATTGATGATTGAAATAAGCATGTTTTGTCATCTGTGAAACAGAGTCTTGATTAAATATTTCTATATATTCCTTTCCAGCTCTGAAAAGTCTGTGATTCTAAAAGTCAAAGATTCTGTGGAGTGAAATAAGACTTCTGTGAAAGTGTCATGGGTGATGAGCTCAAGATAACACAGGACAGTGAAACTACTCTGTATGATACTATAATGATGGATATGTGTCATCATACTTTTCTCCTAACTTAGAGGATGGACAGCACCATAAATGAACCTTAAAATACGAACTTTGGGTGATAATGACATGTCAGGGTAGGTCCATCAGTTGTAACAAATGTACCCTGGTACTGGTGGGGATGTGGGTAGTACAAGAGGTTAAGCATATTGTGGGGACAGGGGGTAAATGGGAAATCCCTATACCTCCCTCTCAATTTGGCCGTGAACCTAAAACTGCTCTAAAAAAATAAAGTAGTTAAAAACAAAAAAGCAGCTTAGGTCTAAATCCAAGTCAGTTTGTGGGGCGCCTGGGTGGCGCAGTCGGTTAAGCGTCCGACTTCAGCCAGGTCACGATCTCGCGGTCCGTGAGTTCGAGCCCTGCGTCGGGCTCTGGGCTGATGGCTCAGAGCCTGGAGCCTGTTTCCGATTCTGTGTCTCCCTCTCTCTCTGCTCCTCCCCCGTTCATGCTCTGTCTCTCTCTGTCCCAAAAATAAATAAACGTTGAAAAAAAATTAAAAAAAAAATCCAAGTCAGTTTGGCAATCCCATGACCAGACTTCCCAACAGCCCAGCTGATTGCCAGCTCTTTATCTCCTCTCCACCTGCAGACTCTTAGCCTCCTTGAGGACCTCTCTCAGACGTCCCCTCCACTAGTGCTACCTTACTGATACATAGTCCCTGGCTTCCTTGGAAAGTTCATCTATTTGACAAACATTTGTTGAGCATTTTTCACGTGCCAAGCACTGCACTAGGCACTGAGAATTTACACATGAATAAGACAACGTTTCTGCTGGAGCCAAGACATATAAGAAAACAGTGCATTTCTTTCTGTTATTTTTTAAGTTTAACTATTTTAGAGAGAGTGTGAATGGGGCAGAGGGAGAGAGAAAGACTGAGAATCTTAACCAGGCTCCACACTCAATGTGGAGCCTGATGTGGGGCTTGATCCCACAACCCAGGGATCATGACCTGAGCCGAAATCAAGAGTGATATGCTCAACCAACTGACCCACCAAGGCACCCCTAAAAATTATTTTTTGACTAAACTCTTTATTTTTCATAGTATAATCTTTGTAAGGGTATTACAAATAGGAAAAGTGTTGGGAAGAATAAAGAAAAAATTCAGTTGTTTTTAATTATAACATTTAATTAAAATTTTTTTAATGTTTATTTATTTTGAGAGAGAGAGACAGAGCCTGAGTGAGGGAGGAGCAGAGAGAGAGGGAGACACAAAATCCTAAGCAGGCTCCAGGCTCCGAGCTGTCAGCACAGAGGCCGATCCTGGGCTCAAACTCATGAACCATGAGATCATGACCTGAGCCAAAGTCAGAAGCTTAACCTACTGAGCCACCCAGGCACCCCTGTAACATTTGATTTTAATTTGTATTTTAAGTATAGCATGATCTATTGCTATTATTTTGAACAGATTTAAATATTTTCATTATAAAATTATCATTTCCCTGAGTTATGTGATGGCATGGTTTTTTAGAAATTTGCTAAATTTAAAAGTATGATTTTCCTTTTAAAGGCAATTATTTTTAAACCATAGGGGGATGGTCTGCCTGGTTTATCTATTTAAGTGATGATAATATTGTAGACTTTCAGAAAAATTTCCTTGACGCATCACTGTCAGCTTATTGTTAGCAATAGAAAGCTATCTGAACAGAGAACAAGGCTTCTCACTTCACAATTTTAAAAACAAGGCCTAAAATGATAACAGCACACTCATTTATAACACTCTTTGGTAATAGATACTTAATTTTAGAAGCTTTCACTAAAGTATATGTTCATAGGAGAGGTATTAAAGCAAAAATTCTAGACTCTAGATGGTAGATCCAGCCATTGAAGCAAAGGGTACCAAAAATGTCCTCAAAAATGACACCTGATTATTTTAAATTTTGTCATAGTTGGCTTTGGCCATTTGAATGTGGGATAATGTTGAATCAAAGAGATTGAAATAGGAGGTGGGAGTGCCCATGGGTCCTGATTCTTATATTCTTGGGTGAGCAGTGGGAGGGACTCCTGGGGTAAAAGCAAGTCTTTCATGCCTGGCCCACACCTCCCTTGGTGATCTTGCTCTGTCCACTTCCCCAGACTTACCTTTTATGACTTTTGGCTTCTGAAATATTGGAAATTCCCTGAGCATATGAGTTGTTTCAAGCCTTTGTGATTTTTCCCACATTCTCTCCAAATGCTCTACCTTTCCAATCCTATCTATTAAATGTTATTTCCCCTTTTCTATTGATATTGGAGTCCTTTTCCTCCTGCTTCACTATGAAATGGTTGCTGTCTGAGTCTGTGGCCTGGCTATGTTTCAAAATCTGTCTGTAACTGCTATTACTGGGAAGCTTTGTCTTCTCTTCATTATTTAATTTTGATATAGTTGTAGAATTATGTGCAGTTGTAAGAAATAATACAAAGAGATCCCATGTTTCCTCCAAAAATAGCATCTTTACATGTTTCCTCCAATAATAACATCTTGCAAAAGTATAGTACATTAGCACAACCAGGATTTTGACATTGACACAGGGATCCCTCATGTTGCCCTTTTTGTGCTACATCCACTTCCCTCCAACCTGCAACCCTTTCTTAATCCGTGGCAACCACGAACCCGTTCTCAATTTCTATAATTTTGTCATTTCTACAATGTTATGTAAATGGAATCATTCAGTGTGGGACCTCTAGGGATTGGCTTGTTTCACACAGTATAAGTCTCGAGAGATCCATCCACATTGTTACATGTACCGATAGTTTCTTTTTGTCATAACTGACTGGTATTACATGGTATTGGTGTATCACAGTTTAACCGTCCACATCTTTAAAGACATTTGTTTTCCATTTTTGGCTATTATGAATGTTATAAACACTCCTGTACAGATTTTTATGCAAATATATGACTTCATTTCTCTGAACTAAGTGCCTAAGAGTGGCATTTGCTGTGTTGTGTGGCAGGAGTGCATCCGGTTTTTTTTTTAAAAGAAATTGCCAAACTGTTTTCCAGAGTGGTTGGACTATTTTAAATTCCCACCATCACTGTATGAGTGATCCAGTTCCTCTGCATTTTTGTCAGCATTTGAGGGTGTCACTGTTTTTTATCTTGGAATTCTGAGAGGTATGTAGTGATATCTCATTGTAGTTTTAATTTGCATTTGCTTAGTGGCTAATGATATTAAACTTCTTTTCATGTTCTTATTTGCCACCTATATATCCTGTTTAGTGAAATGTCTGTTCGTGTCTTTTGCCCATTTTCTAATTGGATTTTTTTTCCCCTACTGTTTGCGAGTTTGAGAGTTCTCTATAAATCCTAGGTAATTCCTTTGTTGTGTATTATCTCCCAATCTGTAGTTTTGTTTCCATCCTCTTGTAAGAGCAATCCAGCCAGTCATAAGGGTTGACTAGCTTCAAGTTAACATACTCCTTACTTGCTGACCTAAGTCCCTTGATGTGTAGCAGAAATAATTTACTTTCTTTGAGATTTGCAGACCATGGATCTTGAGGAGTTAAAGGACTAGAACTTTCCCAGGCCACAGAGGCCAGCAATTCTGTTTGAAGTCTACTTGGCTTTCTGATTAGCTAATAGGTTTTTTAGCATTTTTTGTTTTGTTGTTGTTGTTGTTGTTGTTGTTGTTGTTGTTTTAGGCCCTACAAATGATTGTTTTTTGTTTTTTGTTTTTTAGGTCACACAAATGATTTTACTAACCTCCCTTTGTGCATCTGTAGACCTGGTCCTCTTTTGCAGAAAGAATGGAGTACTCCTGTACATCACAAAAAAAGAAACAGACCCCCTTGCACAACCTCCAAGCACTGAGATAACATCTATAGCTGGCATCATTGAGTCTGCACATAATCAAGAAACGTTGCCAGCCACTGCACTCCCTTTGCTGATTAACTACCCTCAAACCCTTTAAAAATCCCTGGGCCAGGTAGAAACCTTAGACTTGGCTTTTGGTCAAGAGTCCACCTTCCCCCTGGGTTGCTGCATAAAGCTCAAATTTCTTCCCAGTCAAAAAATCGTCTCTTGAGTTATGGCCTTTCAAGTGACAGGGCAGCTGAACTTGGATTTGGTAAAACTCTTAATAGGGTCTTTCACAGAGAAAAAAATATTTAATTTTGATGAGGTCCAGTTTATCAGTTTTTCCTTTTATGAATTGTTTTTGAAGTCACTCTATGTCTTAAAGATTTCCTGTGTTATATTTCTAAAAATTTTTATACTTTTACTATAAAACTATAGTTTTAGTGCATAATACACTTTGAGTTACATTTTAATTGAACTTATTCTAGGAATTAATGGTTCTCAATTTTAAAAAGATTTTTTACTCAGACTTTTGGCTTTATTTTTCTTTATTTCTTTATTTTCCTTATCCCAGTTTTATCAATAGATTAAATCCAACTCTGTTCTAGTGATGACAGATCCTGTCTTGAGTATTAGGTTATAACACTCTGGTTCTCATTTAAATATTCAGTTTTAACAGGGCTCTTTGAGATTGGGAGCAGGGGAAAGGAAATAGCAACTCTTTGCCATTGGATTGGAGTGGAAGCCCAGCAGACCAGCGATCACAGCCAGGGGAGGAGCTCGAGTGTCCAGTTATACCTGGGTTGCACACCTGGGTGTAGTGGAAGCTAAGTTCCTCAGGTGGCCTCCACTGACATCAAGAGAGGAAGAGGGTGGTTTGTTACTACTAGATGATAGTTAAAGCTAAGCTCCACTTAGCTTCCTCTGTAACCACCGTGGAGGGCAGGGGAAGGGAGGAAGTCGAGGTTGTCCACTTGACCTTGGTTGATGGGGTAGAGGGGCTATCCATTTTTTTCCTGTTTTTTTTTGTTGTTGTTGTTGGGATATAATGTTTAATATTTATTGTCAAAAATGTTTCTGCCTTGCTAGGTTGTTTGTCTCCTGGTCCAAAGAGAGGGAAGTCTTTCTTGTTTTGTGAGTTTCATCTGTGATCATTGGTATTCTGGGTTGCAGGTTTGTCTAGCATCCAGTGTGGGATATATAAGAGGCAAAAAGAAAACCCAAGGAAGACACTGTTGTGTCATTCCTTAAGCACTGGGATATCTACTCAGTCCATCTCTACCTTTCAGTCTTTATTTTTGTTTTACAATATAATGTCCAGTACTTTTAGCTGTACTAAGTGGGAGAGATTGGGGTAAATGTGTCTACTCCATCTTGTCTGGAACCACAAGTTCCAATTCTTTTTTTGTTTTGTTTGTTTTAAAATGTTTTAAATCATCCAGAATGTGAAGAAAACACAAGGTTAATGTGACATGGATTTTGTCTCTCCTTTTGGTCCTCACAGTATTCACCACATGGGAGACTCCTAAACTCAGCATCATTGGGGCACCTGAGTGGTTCAGTCAGTTAAGCATCTGACTCCTGATTTCAGCTCCAGTCATGATCTCATTCGTGAGTTTGAGCCCTGTATCGGGCTCTGTGCTGACAGTGTGGAGCCTACTTGGGATTTTGTCTCCCTCTCTGTCTGCCCCTCCCCCATTTGCTCTCTCTATCTCTCTCAAAGTAAATAAATAATCATTTAAAAAATAAAAAATAAACTCGGCATCATTCCTGCTGGAGGCCATTCTTTTTACCTCAGAGCCCCTTCTCCATTCTCTTCTCCCTTGATTTCTTCAACCCTATCCCAGCAACTCCCTCCTAAGGCCCTATCTCAGAGCCTACCAGGGTTAAACAATAATAGATAATTCTGTAGATAAATACTCTCCCCTTCCATGAGACAGCTTTTCATTATTCCATAGAATACTTAACATCTGCATTCATAGTTTTACACCAGTGACCAGATCCATTGCCTAGCAAATTAGTAGGAGTAAGTGGGCTCATCAAGGTGATAATGAAGAAAGCATCTCCCAAGACAAAGAGAGCATCCTTAAGCTTTAAAGACAAAACCCATCATTCATCCTTAGAGCTATAAAAAACTAATTTCTGAGTTTTTTCTCTATTTTTTCTAGCATCAATAAAAAATATTTTTCTTTTTACATTCTTGTGTTCATTTTATTAAAGCTAAGTCATCAGCTTTTAGTTCAGTGACACCCACATGTATCATCCTAAATATTATACGTTTACTCAACTTCCTTCCCAGGAGATTATGGGTTCCTTTAGGTGAGAAACTATATCTCATTTATGGATAGATTCCCCAGGATTTAATGTGCACAACAGTAGTTGCTAAATTAATGAAAATACAATAGTTCCTTATATGAATCTCAAATTCTGTTTTTTAAGAAGTCCAAGAAATGGAAAAATCTTGGAGTCCTACTTATGTAGTATATCTGTAGAAGAGCAGAAATATTTATGCATTTATGCATTATGAATCATGGGCATGCACTAATATTCCAAAGACCTGGCAAAAAGTACTCCACAGTCCATGCCCGCATTGCCCTGGCTGAGCCCTGATTCCTACACATTGTCCAGACTCTTATTGTCTATTCTCAGTGAGGAAAGGATACCCCTGCATTGGCAGTCCTGAGATGACAGGACCCTATAGGATGAGGGTGGGGTTACCTCCTAATTACCTGGCAAGCATCAAAGCTCTCATTCTCATATCCAGCACACAACATATTCTTGGTAAGTCTCGGAAATGCCTTTGAACATTTCTTCCAATCCATGATGATCATTGGCACTTTCATCAGATCAGTTTTCATAGAGTTTTTGTCATCTAGCCCACAGAGAAGGCACATTAGAAAAGTCATTAGACAGCATCCCAGTGCTGATAATGCAACTAGATCACCCTGTGCCTCCCCGTGTCCCACCAGCCACTTGTCCACCTTCCACCACATCCTCCATTCTCCACTTCTTTCCAGTAATCCCATGCAGTTCACTCACTCTGCCACCCCAGGCTTTTCTAAACAATTCTCCATCTACTTGAATTATTCCTCTTATTCAACATCATATTCCTGCTTCTAAGCAGGCTTCCTGCTTGACTCCAACCAGCCTTACAGACTTGACTTCTTGGAACTGGCTATTGATCATTTCTTAGCATAATCCTGCCTCTTCAGCATGTGTACCTATTGCTACTTTTTTAATATGTGAGTATGGCACTTCCCCAACACAGGGCTGCTGAAAGTGGGTTTGCACTCCCAGTGAAAACGCTTTCAAGTCCTCCAGATGAGGGGTAGGTTGGTTAAGATCCTTCGTAGGGGATTTGCCAAGGCCCTCTTTGGACTGCCAGCTTTCAGGAATTTGTCTGGACTTCTATCTCATTAACCCAGAACACACAGATTTCCAAATTATTCTCCTTATTGACTAGTTTTAATCTTAAAGGTACTCATCTGCAACCTCTTCACTTCTAACTCTCCAGTAGTGCCCAGAGCCCAGAAACAGTGCTACTCTAATTGTTCTATAGTTACCAAACTCCTGAAATACTTACCATCTTCCAGACCCCAGCTGGTTGCAAAGCTCCTTATGGACCTAGAGTCTTGTTCAGGCCTGAGACTATGCTGTACTGTTCCCATACCTTCCCTTACCTATTTTCTTTGGGGATAATCCAATGAGGCTTTCATAATCCCTTTCTACCCTGGTACAGTTTCTCCTATTTTGGCCAGGTAACAATGTAACAAGTAACAACAGATTCATTTCTAAGAATATTTGGGCAACACTCCAGGACCATCAAAAGTCTGGGCCAGGGCAGGCATCTTAAATGCCCGTAGGAACCAGGTAAAAAACATCAATGTGTGAATCAAGGGAGATGTGAGTGAATAAAAAGTGTAGGGGCCCCTGGCAAACTGGAGAGTTTAAATTCAGTTAAACAAACAAACAAGGCTGCTCTGTGCTGGCTGAATATGACCACACCCAAGGTTTGGCTTGGACCTAACATCTCAGCTTGGGGCTTTGAGGAGATGCTTCCTTGGCACTAGGAAGAGCTGATATTTGGCATCTATGAACCTCAGGTATGCAGGGATTTGCTCCAATCCAAGTCCTTTTCTCCTCCCTCCTTCCTTGGCCCTCTCTCCTTTCATGCTCCTGCCCATATCTTTTGATTTACTGTCCCATCCTCAGATGCCAACGATATGGCTTTTCCCCCAGAAACTCTCAAGAAATGCTGAGCAGTCACGTACCAGTGTTGGTCTGACCCCATCCTGCCACCCAGCATTTGTGCCACATGGAGGGGCTGAGCTTCCTGGGCAGGCAGATGGGCTCTTTCAAACCGCTGAAAGTGATGGGCAAAGCCAACAGCAGCAAGGCGATGTCATTGTCCATGTTGACTCTTTGAAAGTCCTTGTGAAGAATTATGCTGGTAACCCTCTTTATTTCCAAGGATGGGCTTCTTAAGTCATTTGTTCCCAACACAACACTCAAGTCCATTGGACTGGTGGCACAGAACCAGACAGGGGGAGGTGGGAGGAGAAGAGAAGTCACAAGGTACAAAGATTTTGCTATGCCCAAACAACCTAATCCCATACGGCTCTAGGGGCCACTAGGACTTGTCCTCTTGGGGTTGTTGTTCAGAAGATGTGAGAATTTGAAAAAGGTAGAGGGAAGTGAAACAGCAAGGGTGGCAGACCACAGCCACATTGCTGCTCCAGCACAGTCCTAGAGATGTGAATGAGATACTCCTGCCTAATGCTACAAAGTTCTTAGCTCTGGAGACTCCAAAGATACAGAAAAGACCACTTGGCATAGATCAAACATGCTTCAGATAAGTAAGGAGTTATTGCATTGATTTGTCTACCAGCAACTTAACAGACCCAGCACGGAATTTAATCTAGACCTACCATTGATTAAGCAGAAAGAATATTCAATAATAATTTAGGACTTCCCTCCAAGCAGAATGGCCAGAAACTTCCCAATAGCCAACCCTTAAGTATATTATGGAAGCATATGCAACAAGTTTCCTTGGTTATGCCATGGTGAAACTTTCCCCTGTTTTTTATTAACTTTTAAAAGTCAATCTTCCTGTGTATCTTCAAACTTTCTTGGGGTAGTGTAGCAGATATAGCAGAAAGCATAAGCTCTGGAACCAGAATTCAAATCCTATTTCTGTTTATGTGTATCTTCGGTGAGTCACTTAGCCTTATTGGATTTGTTTCCCTCTCTGTAAAATAGTGTTGTTCATTCTACCTGCCTCAGAGGGCTGTTGTAAGATTGAATGAGTTAAAATGGGGTTATTCATCTACCTTCTTCAGGGTTGGTGTCTGAATGAATAAGTTAATGCAGGTAGTTTCTTAGCAAGTAACTGAATCATGATTACACTAGATTTACAGCCAGTCTCCTGGAGTGCAGAGAAAACTCCACAAGGCGCAAGTAAATAGGGTGTCAGCCCAGGATCTCAGACTTCCAGAATTAGGAGGATTTCTTCCTAGGAGGACTTAAATGTCCTAGAAGAGGTGAATGGACCAAGCCTTTTGATTCCACCAAACCACAAATTTTCCTGAAAAGGACAGTGTGTGACCTCAGGGAAACCATAGGTATTAGTCCTAGGTGACCATGAGGAGGGCACAGCAGATGCCAGCCTCAGGTTCACTGTCTTATCTTCCATGGGTGGTAGTCACTCCTGTCTGATTCAGGACTGACCAGGTCTAGGATTTCCTTCAGAAATTGAGTCTTGTTGAGTGTGGGTGTGTCCTGGGGGTGAACATTCTCAGAAGCAATGGGCTCTTGATACTCACGATAGCTCTTCATAAAATAAGCAGTGAGCAGCAGTGACAATCCACCACTCGTTGATGATTGCGCCACCACAGAAATGTTCGTTTCTTGCCTGAATACTCACCTGCCATGGGAACTCACCCACCTCAGCCTCCATCCCCCCTATGATTCTGGAATACTGAGTTCCTTCCTCAAAAATGGGTCTTTTACCACATTCTGGTAGAATGAAAGAGACAAAAAGGGAAAAGATGCAACATTTGGTCAGTTTCCATAGAGGCTTATAAGTAGCTATCACTAATCCCATTCTAGAGATGAGGAAACTGAGGTTGGCCCTGTGAAGCATCTCTAGAAAGACGAGTAAGCCAACAGATGGTTTATTTTGTTAAACAGAGTCTGGAACTTGGGTCAGAAGTGTTGGCTCTGTCCCCTCTCACAGCATTGTAATCTCAGGCAAGTCAACTCACTGAGCTTATTTCTGCTCTGGTCCAAGAGAAATCAGAGTAAAATACTTGGCCCAGAGCCATCCCTGAAGTGGTAGGCAGAATAATGCCCTCCACGCCACCGTTGATGTCCATGTCTTAATGGACCACACCCTGGAACTTGTGACTACGTTACCTTCCAGGGCAAAGGGGATTTGGGAGATGGAATTAAAGTTGCTAATCTGCTGACCTTAAAATAGGGTGGTTATTTATGGATAATGGTAGGGGGCCCAATGCAGTTACAAGGGTCCTTAACATGGTGGAAGGAAGCAAGAGAGAGATGTGACTGTGGAAGAAAAGCATGCAGAGATGCAACGTTGTTGGCTTTGAAGATGGAGGGTCCACAAGCCAAGGAATATGATGACCTCTAGAAGCTGAAGCAGGCAAAAATCTCCCCTAAAGCCTCAGATTAGTAACAAAGTCCTGGTGACAGCTTGGTTTTCACCTGGTGAGAACTGTGCTGGAGTTCTATCCTATAGAACCGTAAGATGAAACATGCATGTTGTTTAAACCACTAGGTTTCGTGCTCGCTTTGGCAGCACATATACTAAACCACTAGGTTTGTGGTGGTTTGTTTCAGCAGCCACAGGAAACATGCATGCAGGAAACTAGAAAGATGGCCCAGAAAGGGCTGGGACCTACCGCAAGCCCTGAGCTGTGGTAGGTTAGAACATTTGTGTTCCAGGCAAAGCAGCTCCATGCCCCAGTAAGCTGAGAGCAAAGGCTGTGACTGCTTGTGCAGAGAAGAGAATTCACCTCTGGAGAGAATATGTGTCCAGCTCCTTGCCCCAGGAGGAGGGGATACTCCATTTATATTTGTTGACTTAAAGTTCCACCTTGTGTTCTGGAACAAGGAATGAGTTTGACTCTAAGGAGCCTAAAATCTCCTCTTGTCTCTTTCTCGATGCCACTTTTCCAAATTTTCACTCAATGAACATTTTGAGGATTTTGGAATATAGGTTGGAGTGACCTGTAGTGGTCAGTTTTGTTTTGTTTTGTTTTGTTTTGTTTTGCTTTGCTTTAAAAAAAAAAGCTAGAGTGAAAATTTAGCAATATGTATCAAGAACCTTCAGCTGTCAGGAATCTATTAAGGCTCTTTGCAGAACTTTGTTTTTTAATTTTTTTTTACATTTATTTATTTTTTAGAGACAGAGAGAGACAGAGTGTGAGTAGGGGAGGGGCAGAGAGAAGGAGACAAGAATCCAAAGCAGTCCCCAGGCTCTGAGCAAGCTGTCAGCACAGAGCCCAGTGCAGGACTCAAACCCACAAACTGTTAGATTATGACCCGAGCCGAAGTCAGACACTCAACCGACTGAGCCACCTAGGCACCCCTCTTTGCGGAACTTTTGAATCTGTACTTCCTCTTTTATTTGCTAAACACACATAGAGTGCTTACCATATGTCACACACAGTTACACTCTACAAAGACCAGTTTATTTAATTTTCATAACAATGCTATGAGGTAGATACTATTATTACCATCCTCATTTTATGGTTGAAACAGCTGAGGGACAGAGTTTTTAAGTAATTTGCCCAATGTGACACAGCTAATCATGGCCATACCAAGTTTTGAACCTAGAGAGTCTGGCTTCAGGCTTGGTTCTTTTAGCACTAAGTGCCATTCTTTGGAGTATTCTTCTCTCCTATGGTTGCATGGCTCACTTTGTTTAGGCCTTTGTTCAAGAATCACTTCTTTGGTGGGGCGCCTGGGTGGCGCAGTCGGTTAAGCGTCCGACTTCAAGCAGGTCACGATCTCGCGGTCCGTGAGTTCGAGCCCCGACTCGGGCTCTGGGCTGATGGCTCAGAGCCTGGAGCCTGTTTCCGATTCTGTGTCTTCCTCTCTCTCTGCCCCTCCCCTGTTCATGCTCTGTCTTTCTCTGTCCCCAAAAAAAATTTTTTTTAAAAAAAAGAATCACTTCTTTGGAAAGGTCTTCCCAGCCCCTCCTGTCCTGGCCCTTCTTTATCTCCTACCCTGCATTATGTTTCTTCATTGCTTTATCGTTGTGTTAAGTCAGACATTATTCATCCCTCTTTGCCTGACTATGACATCAGAACATAAGAAGCATCTGGGGAACAAGACATGGAGGCCTTGTTGCTAGTGGAACCACAGCCGGCAGGCAGGAGACACTCAGCAATGGTGAATGATCCTCTAACTCAGTGGCTGCACTGCTAGGAACTTAACCTAAGGTAAGAATCTGGAATGCAGTATAAAGATATTCACTACAGTGATCTCTATAATGGCAAGAGATTGAAGACATCCTCAAGGTCATGACTAAGTAGGGAATATCCTTTCAGCCATGAAAATTATGCTTATGAAGAGCTTTAAATGATGTGAGTCATGAGACAATGTTACAGGGGAAAGTCAGGATAAAAAAATCATATACAAACTTATGGTTTCAATCATGTGAACAAGCTGGCCTTATGCATGTAGGAAGAAATGTGTCACAGTACTAAGAATGACTATGAACTTCAGGTTTGATTGAATGATGGATGACTGCTATGGGTACCAATTGTGTGACATCTCTGAGAAGCAGAATATGGCATTTACTAAGAGGTAGACCCTGGGCTCCCACAGCCCAAGATCCAAATGGTGACTCTGTTGTTTACTGATTGAATGATTTGGAGGAAACTTAAAAACCTTGCTTATACTCCCTTTCTTCATTCCTAAAGTGGACCTACCCTATAAAACAGATACACAGGGGTCCCTGGTGGCTCAGTCGGTTAAGCATCTGACTCAGTTTCAGCTCAGGCAATGACTTCACAGTTTGTGAGTTTGAGCCCCATGTGGGGCTTTGTGCTTACAGTGTGGAGTCTTGGTATTCTTTCTCTCTCTCCCTCTTTCTGCCCCTCCCTTGCTTGTACTGTTTCTGTCTCTCTCAAAATAAATAAACTAAAAAAAAAAAAAACAAACCCAGATGCACAGATTAAATGAGATAATGGGTGTTAAAGTGCCCAACACAGTGCTTGGCATAGAGTACTCAAGCCACATTAGCTGTCAGAATTTCTCCTATCTTCTTGTACCAAAGTCTCCACAAGGCTGGCAGCTGGGCTCCATTCTCCATCTTTGTCCTGAGAACAACCAATATCACCAGTGTAGAATCGTGTGGACTTGTAGATTAATACTAGAGCACAAAACCCCTAAGCTGTGATGGAGGCAGTGCTGAAATGGGTGAGAATCAGCTGCAACTGAACATACTGGCAGAGGGGTGCATTCTGCTGATTCTCTCCCAACACCATGCACCATCCCCCAATCATATTTCAGTCAACCCCAGGCTAGAACGAGGGAGGCCAGGTGAATAGGCTGTGTTCATTTCATGGGGTAGTGTGCAGAGAGGGAAATGTAAGCCTTGGAGTCAGATGGGCGCAAATCCCAGCTCTTTCACTTCCCCACTGTGTGACTTGGGACAAATCTTCAACCTTTGTAAGGCTCAGAGTTCCTAGCACATGCATGGGGATGAGAGTGGAGACCCCACTGTGGGGGTGTGTAAATTAAACATGGAGAATTACGTGACCCATAAAGGCAGCTAAGTAACCCTTCCTTCCAACCTCAGCCACCCTTGGAGAGAAAACCCATGAGGGAGCTGCCTACTGATAACAGAAGACCCTGGCCTCCTGACTGCCTGCCCGCCTGCACACATGTGAGTGTGCCTAGCTATGCTTCTGCTCTGCATCTGCAGTTCATGGGAGCTCTGTCATACTCCCAACCCCCACGTTCTTCTTCCTCTGATTTAGAGGTCTGATGTTCAGCTCATTCTGGGCATTTGCTTCTAGGTAGTCCGTTACTCATTCAGGGATAAATTCTAGGATTTCAAAACTGAAACTTAAGGTCAGACAGGTTGAACTTTGGGCTGAGGAAGAGAAGAGAAGAAAGGGAAGTATTTTCAGGAAGGGTTTGTGGGAAAACCTGAAGGAACTGCTGTTGTGCTCTTTTGGGCCAACCTCTTAGTGGTCAATTAGCTAATCAATGAACTCGCTAACCAGATCTCTACCTCAGCCCTTAATGCTCACCATTGACTGGATGAAAGTGATGTGAGCAGGGCCATTGTCATGCCCAGCCCCACCTGGGAGAGCTACTCTGACCACTGGGAGAGGGGTCCACATACCGAGATGTACGCCCTTGGCTTGGGACATGAGCAGCAGAATTGATAACAGAAGCATGGCCCTTGACTTTGATGTTGGCATAGGAGGTGATGGAGGCCAGGGCTGAGAGAAATGATGCTGACAGATCCTCCCTTCTTATAGCCAGTCCCTGGCTGGTGATGTCACAATGGGCTGTGAGTTTGAGAACTCAGGTCATGCAGCCTTCTCCTCCTGCCATTTTGTTTTCAAGGTGGTTGCACAGAAGGACCTCATCCTTGAAGCCTTCTTGTCTGAGATTCCCTTCCTGCTGATCTGGGCAGGACCTGTCCCTCACTGAGTCCTTGGTAGGCACCTTGCTTTTGTCTCTGTCACTCCCACCCTTTTTGAAGTCTCAAATATCTATTCCACAAAGCTGGTCATGTAAAGGGTTCTCTGTGAATCTGTGTATAAGACATCAGGAAGGGGTTGCCAGGCTGGATCTATAGATTGGGCAGAAGTTCCAGGAGGCCAAGAGGCCTCTCCCAGCACTAATGCTCTACCCAGTACATTTGTCCTTAAGGTTTTCTGTTCAGGCCTCTGATCTGAAGCTGCAGGTGTGACCCTTCCATGCTGGGTTCAGAGGCTCTGGCGTCCCCTCATGCCCAGCCCAGCCGGTGACAATCCTTGCTCCCACCACTTTCTGGGTTGATTATGCATGGCCTCCAAATCTCCAGATATGCCCCTGTCCATTTCTAAAGATGGAAAAGTCAGATCTGAGGTGTAAATTCCTGGTCCATGGCTTCTCCTTATGTCAACACCTCAGTCATGGGATTTAGACCTTACTATTTTTTCCCTGAACTTTCAACACACTTATTTGGGACTTTACCTAACCATCCTCAGTACTGCCTTCCTGGCCACTGGCCAGGCCCAGTGTTAGGAAGTGAATCTCACTAATTTCAGTTCCCAAAGTGACCACAGGTCATTTTCCAGACCACGGTGTCTACTCTGTCTAGCCTGCTCCCTTGGCATTCTTACTTGCAAAAAAGGAATGATAGGGTCCACCAGTAAAGTTATAAAGCCCAAAATAAGATCACGTGACTTGAGTGGTGGCCCCTCTTTACTATACCAAGAATGTGACTCCAGCTACTTCCTGAGGGGAGAAATTCCAGGACAAGTCACTCACTCCTCCTCTTGTTCTACCCTTGCAGGTAGCTGCTCCTCAGCATCTAGGTGTCCTTTCTGAGGGTGGGGCCAGGCCCTGTTTTGTGGCCATGGGATGGTGCATTCCCCATCTCTTCTTTATGATATATAATCTACCTCTTCAAACAGAGGAGGCCTGATGAAGGGCTAACCTTTTTTTTTTTTTTTTTTTTCTTTTACTTGCATATGGGTAAAGGTACCAAAGCATACTGGGTCACTGGGCCCTACTCACTGGGAAGCTCCTGCTTTCCCTCTGTTCTTTCTTTAGACTCAGCTTTCTTCCTCCCCTGGCCCTGCTACTCACACCGCTACTGAATGCTGGTGGTTTTCCCTTTTGCTCAGGTTCTGGGGATGTGGATGTAGAGGGGAGGAACCTGGACCCTTACTGCTAATCTCTACTTGTGGGTAGGCAAGGATGATGGGCACATCCCCTAAACTGCTGCTCATTTTCTACAAAAATATCTGGACAAAAGCACAGCTCACCTCTAGGAAGATCCATTTCCTTCTGGGTCTATATCTTTCCTATTAATATGGCTTGGGCCCTGTTTCTTATGAAATACTCATTCACTGCCCAGCATTTTTTCTCTTTTGTCAAGCCTTTTCACTATAACAGGAGATTACAAAATGCCTGAACTGATGGAGGGGAGCAGGTGGGGACAGAGCCACTGTACACAGCCACATCTCCAGTGGGTACCATTCCTATAGACTACAATTGAAATACCTCCCCCTGAATTAGGCAAACATGGGGGCCCAGATGTGGAGAGAAACCTCAGTGCTCTATAAAGAATCTATAGAAGTCCAAAGAGAAAAGATGGCACATGGTGACATAGGTTACTTATGGGACTACTGCCTGGTTGATGCTTCAGAGGTTCCCAGGGTGGCATTATCATAGTAACTTTATTTACCCCAGTCCTGGCCAACAGATCTCTGACTTTGATGTGCAGCCTGGGGAGCTCATTCAGTGCAGATTAGGGTTGTAAGATTCATCAAATAAAAATACGGGATGCCCACTTAATTTTGTTTGTTTGATTTTTTTTTTGTTTTTTGTTTTTTTTTTTTTTGAGAGAGACAGAGAGAGACAGAGCATGAGCAGGGGAGGGGTAGAGAGAGAGGAAGACACAGAATCTGAAGCACTCTCCAAGCTCTGAGCCGTCAGCACAGAGCCCGATGCAGGGCTCGAACTCACAAACCGCGGCTCATGACCTGAGCTGAAGTCAGATACTTAACCATCTGAGCCACCCAGGTGCCCTAATTTTGAATTTCAGGTAAAGAATGTATTTCTAGTATATGTACCCCATGCAATGTTTGGGGCATACATGCACTAAAAAAAAATCATTTGTCTGAAATCCTAATATATCTGGAGTTCTGTATTTTATCTGGTAACTCCAATGTTGATTTCCATGCTTCTTCCTTCAGATGCTAATCCAGTGGATTGGGAAGTGGTGGGGAGCCAGATCTAAGCATTTTAACAGTTGCTTCCAGATGATTCCAGTGTGAATCATCCTGAACCACATTGAGAAATGTCAGTTAAGACTAGGATAGAGAGCTTCCTGGAGTCCCTGGGAAGCTGAGGCTGGAGTTTGACTCCACCTGGGAGTTCTGGAAATGAGACAGTGGTTGACCAACAACTTAGGCTCTGGAGTGTGTACAGTTTGTGCAGTATGGATTGCACAGGGGACCCACCCATGGGCTTTCCTGGAGGAGGCAAGGGGACCCCCAAGGAAAGAGGCCGGGATATGCTACCAGGCCTAGGGGCTACAGGAGAAAGGAGGCCAGCAGGGAGCCATGGAAGAGCCCATGAAAACACCACCCTAAGAGTCAGCAAGGAATGCCTCCTAGGCCCAGAGGTCAGGAAGCTGATGTTTGGGCTAGCTCACCTTTATTTGCACACTCTCCCCAATTTTGATCCCTGCCAGGAGTGAAAGAGCAGCTCAAGATGGGGGAAGATGAGCAGAACCAGAGGTGAGTAAGGCCCATATCCCTAACTGGACCCAGACTGGGAGAAGGAGACTTAACAGTCAGATTCAGCCTCTGGAGTGTGACAAGGGTTTATATATTCTAATGCCTAAATTGAAACTGGGTTTGGGACTCAAGTGCCTGTAGGACTATCATCTCTGAACAACCAGAATGTGTACCTAGAGCTTTTTTTTTTTTTTTTTTTTTTTTTTTAAATCAGGGAAGAACAAATCATCCCTGATGAATGGAGTTTTAAAAATGGTGGGGGACACAAATAAAGCTGTGGTTTGATCAAAATTCATGCATTGCACTTGTTCAAACATAACAGTTGCATTACCCATTGTGTTCTTCAGTTGCCTTTACAGTTGGCGGGAAAGGTCTGACTGAAGCTTCATGATTTCTCCATTTACACCAGTTTGCTGAACAGTGACTGTGGGGAACATACTCATCCATACAAGCATGGGCAAGTCACCTCAGTCAAGGAGGCTGATGTCTGGTATGACTGCCATGCTTCACCCACTGCCACCCACAGCCCCCAGCTCTTATGACAGATATGGCCAGTTGATCATAACTCCTCTCTGCTGAGCCAAGATTTGGTCACAATGGGGCCATTTAGGCAGCTGTTACCAGGTGATCAGACAAAACCCATTGTCATTGTTGGACTATGACCTTTATGGTTGCAAGAGCCTCACCAATATCCAGTAATGACATTGTTAGAGACTTTGGAGGATGTTATCTGGTCTCCTATCTGATATCCATGCAGGGACTTGCATCCCCTAAAAATTGTGCCTCCATTTATATTGTGCTATATAATTCAGGAAGTGGTCTGCATGTTATACTAGAAAGTGATTTCAGTAAAAGACGAAAGATTTATGCGATCTGAAGAGAAACCAGAGTATCCAGATGGCCAACAGGCACATGAAAAGATGCTCAACGTCACTCCTCATCAGGGAAATACAACTCAAAACCACACTCAGATACCACCTCATGCCAGCCAGAGTGGCTAAAATGAACAAATCATGAGATTATAGATGCTGGAGAGGCTGTGGAGAAATGGGAACCTTCTTGCACTGTTGGTGGGAATGCAAACTGGTGCAGCCCCTCTGGAAAAGAGTTCCTCAAAAAATTAAAAATATACCTACCCTATGACCCAGCAATAACAATGCTAGGAATTTACACAAGGGATACAAGAGTGCTGATGCATAGGGGCACTTGTACCTCAATGTTTATAGCAGCACTGTCAACAATAGCCAAATTATAGAAAGAGCCTAAGAGTCCATCAACTGATGAATGGATAAATAAATTGTGGTTTATATACATAATGGAATACTACTTGGCAATGAGAAAGAGTGAAATATGGTCTTTTGTAGCAAAGTGGATGGAACTGGAGAGTGTTATGCTAAGTGAAATAAGTCATACAGAGAAAGACAGATACCATATATTTTCCCTCTTATGTGGATCCTGAGAAACTTAACAGAAGACCATGGGGGAGGGGAAGGAAGAAAAAAAGGTTAGAGAGAGAGCCAAAACATAAGAGACTCTTAAAAACTGAGAACAAACTGAGGGTTGACGGGGGGTGGGAGGGAGAGGAACGTGGGTGATGGGCATTGAGGAGGGCACCTGTTGGGATGAGCACTGGGTGTTGTATGGAAACCAGTTTGACAATAAATTTCATATTAAAAAAAGAAAGTGATTTCAGAAGTCAGACATAATTAGCTTCAAATCCTGCCTCCTCCACTTCTATAAAGGGTCTTGGGCAAGTTCTTTCTCCTCTCAGAGTTTTCCTTATTTCTACACAGGGTATAAGAGGACCTATCTATTAGGTTTGACAGGATCGGGCTACGGTCACAATGTGTCTTAGTCACTTCTGGCTCCTATAACCCTAGAACAATACGGGGTTAGGGACACAGACCCGCCTTGCAGCCAAAAATCCCCATATAACTTTGACTCTTTAAAAACTTAACTACTAATAATGTACTGTCCACTGAAAGCCTTACCAATAACATAAACAGTTGATTAACATACATATTTTGTATGTTATGTATATTATATACTGTATTCTTATAATAAAGTAAGCTAGAGAAAAAATCTTACTAAGAAAGTCATAAGGAAGAGAATATATGTTGACAGTGCAGTACTGTATTTATTAATATTGTAAGTTTACATCATCTGTTTACAAGATGAATTGTCAGTGCCTACATCAACACTGTCTTATATGATATAAAACATTGTAAATATTATAAATATTACTAACACTAGACATCAAAAATTAAAATATAAGGTGAAAAATAAATTCATATTTCTTTACAGGTATAATGATCCATGCATTGAAGCAGCAATATGATTGCTTTGTAGCCTAGTATAATTGATATGATTGTATCATGGTAGCCTTGCTTATACACTAATGAGTGAATTGTTTTAAATTTTTTATGGCAAGTAGTATTATAGTCATATTCATAATGCAGTATTAGTAACATTGTTACGGTTTTTTAAAAACCACTTACCTGTGATGATATGCAGTTTCTCCAATTATGAGAGAGGAATACTGTACAGAAATGTAATTTTTTGAAGCAAAGTTTTAAAACAGTAACAAAGCTAACACATGATTAATCTATATTAAATATCACTGACCTTATGCCTATGTAGGAGAGGCTTTACACTTCCATACAAGTCTTGCACACAATGTTCTAGACAATGAATACTTAGGCAATGATGATGAACAAAACAAAATGTCTTGTACAGATTTTGCCTTACAGTTATTAGATTTTCACACACACACACACACACACACACACACACACACACACCACTGAAGGTTTATTAACTATATGGCATGATGATTATTTACTATTCATTAACTGGAAGTGGATCATCATAGAGGTCTTCATCCTCATTGTTTTTCATATTGAATAGGCTGAGGAGGAAAAGGAGGAGGGTTTGGTCTTGCTGTCCCCGGGGGCGATAGAGGCAGGAGAGGTGGAGGAGGTGGAAGGGAGACAGGAGACACAGGCACACTTGGTATAACTTTATGGAAATACAACATAATTTCTGTCTGACTTTTTTGCTATTTTCCCCCTCTGAAAATGTTTCTATATTGTACCAATATTTTTTTTCCAACACTTGCTTTAGTTTCAGTGGCTGTGTCATGGAGGGGTCCATGTTGAAAAAGAGTCAAAAGCAGTCTTCAATAATAAGAATGCTTCTGCCAGATTGTCTAGCTCTGCTTCTTCTACATCTTCTTCCTCATCATCTGGCACTGGTTCAGAAGCACCCATCTCCATCAAGTTGTCTTCTGTTGATTCCTCTAGTGTGGTGTCAATTAGCTCTTGAATTTCTCCAAGATCCGTATTTTAAAACCCTTCACTCCTCACTTTTTTTTTTTCCATATCCACAATCTCTTCCATGATTTCCTTGATTGGTTGTGCTATAAATCCTGTACAGTCATGCACAACATGTGGACAGTTTTCTCCAGCAGGAATTTATTGTTTTAGGCTTGATGGATTTCATGGCTCTTCCTATAACAATGATAGCATCTTCAATGGTGTAATTCCGTCAGACCTTCATGATGTTCTATCAGGATTCTCTTTCTTTGATAATCATTTACACAGAGTACCATGTGTAATGAGCCTTAAAGATCCTTATGACCTCCTGATCTAGGAGCTAAAATACAGATGTGTTTGATGATAAGATCACTTCTAGGCCTTTGGTGTTGAGCTCACGGGCCTCTGTATGGTTAGGAGCATTTCCAGTCTCAAAAGAACTTTAAAAGGCAGTCCCTTAGTGGCAAGGTATTTTCTGTCTTCAAGAACAAAGCATCGATGGAACCTATCCAGAAAAAAGGTTTTTGTTGTCTAGTCCTTCTTGTTATACAACCAAAAAACTGGAAGCTGGTGTTCATCTTTTCCCTGCAAGACTCAGGGTTAGCAACTTATATAGATAATAGCAGTCCTGATTATAAACCCAACATTGACATAAAACAGTAGAGCTAGCCTATCCTCCCTGCCTTAAATATTGATGCTTGCTCGGGGCGCCTGAATGGCGCAGTCGGTTAAGCGTCCGACTTCAGCCAGGTCACGATCTCGCGGTCCGTGAGTTCGAGCCCCGCGTCAGGCTCTGGGCTGATGGCTCAGAGCCTGGAGCCTGTTTCCGATTCTGTGTCTCCCTCTCTCTCTGCCCCTCCCCCGTTCATGCTCTGTCTCTCTCTGTCCCAAAAATAAATAAATGTTAAAAAAAAAATATTGATGCTTGCTCTTCCTCCATAGTAATAAATGTCCTTTGTGGTTCCCCCAACTCCCCAAATGGGGCAATTTCATCCGCATGAAAAAATCTGTTCAGGTGGGTGTCCTTTTTTTTTTTTTATTTTATGTTTTATTTTTTAAAATTTACATCCAAATTAGTTAGCATATAGTGCAACAATGATATCAGGAGTAGATTCCTTAATGCCCCTTACCCATTTAGCCCATCCCTCCTCCCAAAACCCCTCCTGTAACCCTCAGTTTGTTCCCCATATTTATGAGTCTCTTCTGTTTTGTTCCCCTCCCTGTTTTTATATTTTTGTTTCCCTTCCCTTACGTTCATCTGTTTTGTCTCTTAAAGTCCTCATATGAGTGAAGTCATATGATATTTGTCTTCTCTGACTAATTTCACTTAGCATAATACCCTCCAGTTCCATCCACGTAGTTGCAAATGGCAAGATTTCATTCTTTTTGATTGCCAAGTAATACTCCATTGTATGTATATATCACATCTTCTTTATTCATTCATCCATCGATGGACATTTGGGCTCTTTCCATACTTTGGCTATTGTTGATAGTGCTGCTATAAACAGGGGAGTGCATGTGCCCCTTCAGAACAGCACACCGGTATCCCATGGATAAATGCCTAGGAGTGCAATTGCTGGGTCTTAGGGTAGTTATATTTTTAGTTTTTTGAGGAAACTCCATACTGTTTCCCAGACTGGCTGTACCAGCTTGCATTCCCACCAACAATGCAAAAGAGATCCTCTTTCTCCACATCCTCACCAACATCTGTTGTTGCCTGAGTTGTTCATGTTGGCCATTCTGAAGGTATAAGGTGGTATCTCATTGTGATTTTGATTTGCATTTCCCTGATGATGAGTGATGTTGAGCATTTTTTCATGTGTTGGTTGGCTATCTGAATGTCTTCTTTGGAGAAGTGTCTATTCATGTCTTTTGCCCATTTCTTCCCTGGATTATTTGTTTTTTGGGTGTTGAATTTTATAGGTTCTTTGTAGATTTTGGATACAAAATCTTTGTAGATTTTGATATGTCGTTTGCAAATATCTTCTCCCATTCTGTCAGTTGCCTTTTAGTTTTGCTGATTGTTTCCTTCGCTGGGCAGAAGCTTTTTATTTTGATGAGATCCCAGTAGTTCATTTTTGCTTTTGTTTCCCTTGCCTCTAGAGAGGTGTTGAGTAAGAAGTTGCTGAGGGCAAGATCAAAGAGGTTTTTGCCTGCTTTCTCCTCGAGGATTTTGATGGCTTCCTGTCTTACATTGAGGTCTTTCATCCATTTTGAGTTTATTTTTGTGTATGGTGTAAGAAAGTGGTCCAGGTTCATTCTTCTGCATGTCGCTGTCCAGTTTTCCCAGCACCACTTGCTGAAGAGACTGTCTTTATTCCATTGGATATTCTTTCCTGCTTTGTCAAAGATTAGTTGTCCATACGTTTGTGGGTCCATTTCTGGGTTTTCTATTCTGTTCCATTGATCTGAGTGTCTGTTCTTGTGCCAGTACCATACTGTCTTGATGCTTACAGCTTTGTAGTATAGCTTGATGTCTGGGATTGTGATGCCTCCTGCTTTGGTTTTCTTTTTCAAGATTGCTTTAGCTATTTGGGGCTTTTCTGGTTCCATACAATTTTTAAGATTATTTGTTCTAGCTCTGTGAAGAACACTGGTGTTATTTTGATAGAGATGGCATTGAATACGTAGATTGCTTTGGGTAGTATCAACATTTTAACAATATTTGTTCTTCCTATTCAGGAGCATGGAATCTTTTTCCATTTTTTTTGTGTTTTCTTCAGTTTCTTTCATAAGCTTTCTATAGTTTTCAGTGTATAGATTTTTAACCTCTTTGGTTAGATTTATTCCTAGGTATTTTATGTTTTTTTGTGCAACTGTAACTGGGATTGATTCCTTGATTTCTCTTTCTGTCGCTTCATTGTTGGTGTATAGGAATGCTACCTATTTCTGTGCATTAATTTTATATCCTGCAACTTTGCTGAATTCAAGAATCAATTCTAGGAGTTTTTTGCTGGTATCTTTTGTGTTTTCCATATAGAGTATCATGTCATCTGCAAAGAGTGAAAGTTTGACCTCCTCCTGGCCAATTTGGATGCTTTTTATTTCTTAGTGTTGTCTGACTGCACA